>NC_135716.1:69843937-70154339 GCF_964656455.1 Halichoerus grypus | reverse complement strand
ATTTATAATGACTTCCTTCCAGAAAATACAATGTAAAGAAGCAGGAGGTGGGGAATAACTACATAGTAGGAAAACCTCGAGAACACTAGGTCAGCCAGGTGATCAAGGTCAACAGCAATAGTGGTCATTCATGATGGTGGTATGTTCCCTTGATAGGGCATGATGGGTATGACACTTAACCTCTCTTAATCTTCCCAAAAACTCATAACCCCAACCTGAAAATGAGAAAAACATCTGACAAATCCCAGTTGATGAACATTCTACAAAATAACTGACCAGAACATCCCCAAATTGTCAAGGTCATCAAAAACAAGGAAAGCTTTAGAAATTGTCACAGGCAGAAAGAGCCTAAGCAGATATGACAAATAAATATAATATGGTAGCCAGGCTGGGGTCCTGAAATATTAAAAGAACAATGGGTAAAAAAAATTGGGAAAATCTGAGTAAACTGTGGACTTTAGATAACAAAAGTATATCAGTATTGTTTCATTAATTGAGACAAAGACACCATCCTAAGGTAAGATGTTAAGAATAGTGGAAATGGAGGGGATATATGGGTCCTTTGCTGTTCCAACTTCACAATTTTTTCTGTAAATCTAGAAGTATTCCAAAATAAAAAGCTTAATAAAAAATAAAGATCCTCCCCCACACCTTATAAGTAGCTATTGTTACCTTTCTTCTCAGAAATAATTCCATATATGTTGTTGCATAACGTTAAACATTGTATTTTGCATATACTCAATACAATATTATCTTTGAAACAGAGTTACACCTTTTAAAATATATACTGGTATTATAGAAATTATATGAATTCTTCATCTTCAATCTTGAATTCTTAATCCTATTTCTCATTACAGAGAGGACAAAACTAAGTTCCAAAAACTGCATTTGCAAATGACCTTAACATACATAACCTTATTATTTAACTCTGTGAAATGGACACAACAGATATTTCTGTCATTCTCAGAGGGTCAAATAAGAAAACCGAGGCTAAGAAAGAAATCCAGCCTTTGTTCCAGGCAATGTGACTGATGAGACAGACTCGGGACTGGGATCCAAGTGTTCTGGCTCCTAGTCTGACACCTTACTTCCTGTCCCATGCAGTTTGCCTCTTACGCTCTGTCTGGTGTTCAAACCACCATACTGTAATTAGCAAATTAAATACTCAACTATATGAGAATCAAGGATGCAGCATCTTGTTGAAGGAATTCCATCAATAGAAAAATAACTTTAAATACCAAGTATTCAAGTGCAAGAGTGACTAAACCTAGCCACTGGAAACTGACAGCTATCTTTGTCATCATGCATGCATCATGCAACTTTTCCCTATTGACAGCCCCAAAATCAAGACAAAGTGTTTTTTAAGAAATCAAAGGTGAGATAAGGAATACTAAAAGGGCCAAAGTCATCAAATCTGGGGAGAGAGAATATGAAACTCTGCTGTGAAGCTTCAGTGGGCAGCTGCCGTCTCTACTTTCATGAGGACTGAGAGAAATTCTGGGGAGTTGTGTGCTTTGTGCTTTTGTGTATGTACTTCTGTTTCTTCATTATTGTTTTTGTCAAAAGTTATAAAGACAGAGACTGGTCTTCATTTCAGAATATCTTAAATTGTGCCAAATGAATTCAGCTGCGAATGGATACAATAAAGACGAGCAATAATAAATAAACTATTATATTTCTGGGTAACAGAAGTGGTTCCAGCTGTTGGTCTAATTCTATCTATGTAGAAAACTGCTTTCAGCAAACATCCCAAATTGCCTGACTAGCTTGGCTGATTGAGATTTCATTTGAGAGCTTACAAAATGTGGTTCCTAACAATTAGGTCAAAAGTATAACAAAGTAAATGAGAAGACAGAGTATTTCCTTAAAGAATTTACGTTGAACTGAAGGGGCTAAGGATACTTACCAAAATGTAATTTAATATTAACAAAAACCGGGAGTTCGCAGGTACTAAATTTGGAAAAGCTTACTTAAAACAATTTGTTTTCATTAAGTATTTGCGGGGTATGTGTATTATAAAATGGTGAATTCATTTATTATTTGTTCTGTTCACAGAAGAACCTCCACTCAGGGATTAAACAATACGAGCAACATTCATATAATCAATAACATCCTCAGATTTATTAAATCAACTTCATCCCTTCACATCAATCTTTCATTAAATTTCTTACGTCATACCTTGGGGAAAAAAAAGATGAAAATTTTGTCAAATCTAAGGAATCAAATAATTATAAGCCTGAAGTTAGGAGATTTTACTGCTTTGAGGGACATAAAAGATGATATGATGCATTCGCTTTATTTTATAGATGGAGAAGTTGAGCACCAAAGTGGCGCGTGAACCAAAGTGCACCACTTGATATAGGTGATTATAAAAAAAGCTGTACTTGTTCTCTTTCGTAAGGAATCACACCCTGTTGCTGTTACAGCAGGCTTCCCTCCATGAATGTCTCTCCACAGAAGGCCAGTCCCACCTGCTGCACAGGACCAGCCGGGCTTCTCAACGTTTGGTTTGCAGAAAAGCAGCATCAGAATCACCCGGGTGTTGGTTCAAACGCAAAACCTTCAGCCCAATCCCAGACCTCCTAAATGAGAGCCTGCGGGGGTTGTAGTTCTAAAAAGCCACCGGGTGATTCTTCTGTGTTGTTTGTGAATAATTGCATGAAACCAGTGAGTATACACCTTATCTGATTATAACTCACCTGGAAGGCTTATTGAAAATGCAAAATTCCACACCCGTGCATAGCACCACATGTGTGCACAGCTACACACACACACACGAATGTAGGTTTAAAAATGGTGAAAACTGGATATGGCCTGCTGTCTACTTAACAGCAATGTACCAATGGCAAGTTTCCTGGTTTTAATGTTGTTCTACAGCTGTACAAAATGTCACTATTAGAGGAAGCCGGATGAAGAGTACACAGAATGCTGTGTACACACACATTCCCAGTGCCTCACTAAGAGATGATGATTCCGCAAGTCGAGAGTAAATATAGGAAGTGTGTGTGTGTGAACAAGAACCCCAGTCATTCTTCATGCTACGTCAGATCCTTGTTTCATCCTACCTGCCCACCCCCCACCAGCATATAGCGGTGTGCCTACATCTCCTATGAGGACTTTTAAAAGTAAATTTCCCCATTTTTGCAATGTGGGAGCTTTATTTAAAATTCCACCTAAAATTTCAGAAGCACTTACAGATAAAGAGGATTTGCAACAAAGATTTGTACTCTATAAGTAGGATAGACTTCGGATTCATTACATGGTTTGATGGATATGTAGAGAAAATGTTGGGAAAATGAATTGTAAATCTGGCTCAAAGAAGGTGAAAAGCAACACAATACCTTTTAAAACAAAATAATTTAAATGAAAACCACACAAACAGTGTATATCTCTTCACCATTGGAATACTTTGAGATAAAAGAATATTTGTTCAGAATATAAATAGGACAACATAGAAGTCATAATGAACCTCATACCATTTATTAAAGTACAAAGACATAATTAGTGAGGTAATACCAGTCCTTGATACTTTTAAGGTACATTTTAATAAAATTAGGTAATGAGACAATGAGATAATAGAATTTTTATCATAAATAATAAACCAAGGTCTAGAGTAAACATGAATCCATGAGAATGGCCCAGCACAAAATTAATAGAAAGATTAAAAAACTGGAATGTCTATATATGGTTATCTACTCCTGTTGTATTTTTTTCTTCATCCCAAGCCTAACCTGCTGTTAGTTGCAAATTCTGTTCACAAAATACAGAGCGTGTGGATATGCGGGTTATTAGGCAGTGATCTTAAAAAAAAAAAATACAACAAAAACAAAATACATCCATAAAGACCAATCAGTCTCCACTGTGGAAAGTCAAGGGCAATCTGCTTTAAATCAGCATTTTTTTTTAAAGATTTTATTTATTTATTTGACAGAGAGAGAGAAAGTGCACATAAGCACAAGCAGGGGGAGGAGCAGAGGGAGAGGGAGAAGCTGACTCCCCCTCAATCAGAAAGTCCAACGTGGGACTCGATCCCAGAACCCCGGATGATGACCTGAGCCGAAGGCAGATGCTTAACCGACTGAGCCACCCAGGCGCCTTACAATCTTTACTATTATATATGCATTCTTTTACAACCAGCTTCTAGTACACTCTCTTGTACATAGGAAACAATCAATAAATTTTTTTAATTAAATAGTTAATTAAATGACAATAACAATTGACAAAAGGAAGATGAAAGCTTTTATCTACTCAGAACTGAACCAGGCTTGCATTTTTAGACACTTTCCAAAAATGAAGAAAAGGGTGACACATCCTCTTTGTGACCAGCTTCTATTACTCTTCTCATGATATCAATGCATTCAGGTGGTGACATTAGTAATCTTCATATATATGAAAAATAAATGGTTATTTATGTATTTTTCATTTCAGTCACTTCATACTCCAAGGTATTCAAATACCTTCACAGAGTCAAAGTAAACAAATTTTATCATTGATGAAATTTTCATATAAAACTATATTCTTCATGATACTGAATTCTGTTTTCAATGCTAATAATTTCTGTCAATGAAAGTATTTCCTTTGTGAAATTAAATTCCTGTTATAATTTTATTACCTTTGGCAATCATGTCTGCCAGTTTCTAAAGTTAAGCTTGCCAACGAGATCATTTAAAAATATCTTGTCTAAGGATGAGCACTATTTCAGAATGACTTCTCAGGCTAGGATTTCATTGATTATCACATTTCTGGTAACTTGGAGAAATGATTCAATTGACAGAAGAGTACATAGAAAATTTGGTTTCCATTTCAAATTTTAGATTCTGCTATTCATCTGTATTTTCATTTTGTTATTCATATATTACTGAGCTTTTATTGAGTGTACAACCCTGTGCCATGTGAAAGCTGTAAGATGTATAAATATTAATAAGTAAGATATACTCATTGTCCTTATGGCATTCACAGTTGAGAATGGGAAATAGAGGCCCACAAATACCTACAGTACAATACACATCATGTGTTGTTATATTGGTAGCATTCTTCATCTTAGTAACTGGCGAAGTTAAGATTCAAAATCAGGGAACCTGCCTGAAGTCAGCAGGCTTAGACAGTTTACTACACTGGGGTAGTAATGACTTCATTTCAATTCTGTGTCTGAGAGAAAGATGGTGTCATTAGGAGAAATAGGAAATTCAGAAGGAAAAAAAAGTAACTTAGAAGGTTAAAAAAAATTGATTTTGAATCTACAATATTTATTCTGAAGTATTGGCCAGATAACAAACTAGACATATATCGTCGGCATTTGTAGGACTAAAGAATAGAGAAAGTTACAGCTGGAGACGCAATCTTCAAAGTAAAACCAAACACAGAGATTTGATTTGCCAAGACAGTAAATCATTCCCGTGTCACCTAGAAATGCACCCTTGTCCAGCTGTCATTTTTTTAATGTTGAAAAAAGTATACAACTGACATTATGGGAATGGTTGAATTATCAATTAAGAAATGACCCACCTGAAAATAAGATTTAATCAAACACAATTATGAGTTATGCTTGCTCAGTAAGACAAATGAACTAACAGAAGGCATTGCTTATTCACAAAAATACTTAGAGTCCCATAGCTACATGAATACCAGTTTTCATTGGCAATTATAATAATTATTAAAATGAATAAAAGTTTTCTCCAATTTAAAGTCAACAAATAAAAATATAAGATTATTATTGAGTTCCTAGAAATGACACCAACTTCGCAAAAACAAACAGTATAAAGGATGTTGCTAAAATGTACCCTGCATTTCATTTTCTCACATCTATGGCTTGAGCATGAAGTGTCTTTCAAAGTAATATGAGTCTTTTTGCTTAGTGAGTTTATACACTCTCTATCCAATCCCCAGCTGATTTAATCTAAGTAAGTGAATAAAATCTAGCAGCACAACATAGATCAAATAGAGAGATTTGTAGATGCATTCTCCACCTGAAGTATTTGATGTATAGAAGCTACAATTTAGGGATCCTTCAAAATACCATATGGCAAAGCTTAAAAAACAGTCCTTACTGGGTAGCTTTAGATGAATCACACTGTCTAGTTTTTTCCAATGGCAAGTGAAATGAACAGTAATCGTTTAAATGGGAGGAAATTAAGAAATTAGTAGGTTTTGAAGAACAAAAAAGGGAATTAACTTGTCTAAAAGACTCTCAGACTGAACTGGTGGGGATTTCCAGCTCTGCTTTCTGGCAGGGAAAATCTGTATTGAAACAAAATTTGTGGAAATAGTGGAAGGAATCGAAGTCTTCTATTGCTTTAAGATAAGGGACTAAACTTTGTATGCTGTGTTGCAGTCAAGTAGGTGGCAGGTCAGCATGCTAATAGACGGTGTCACATGGTGAATTTCAGTAAGACCTTCCTACCCACTAAGGGTCACCTTGGGCAGATCACGTCTCCTCCACCTACTCTCAGCTTCATCTTTGGTAAAGTGGGGACATTTGACTGGATGATCATAAAGCCTTCTTGAAGTCTATCTAATATTCCATTACAAATGTAAATTCTCAACAAACATTTTATTCAGTTCTTGAATTAATGAAGAAGAATCGCGTCAAAGAATTTTCCATTATCTTGGATAAAGCTCAGAAAGGTTGAAGAAATCTATTGCCTCTGATTTTTTTTTTCCCAATAGACAACAAATCCTGTACATTCCTGAGGCTTCTTTTCTCCTGCAATAGAATTTAGAAGCCATGAAGAAACACGGCCAGTAACTCTCAAAGAGTTGAGGTGTTCAGTGATGACCTCACTCAGGGTTTTATGGCACTGGAAACTACGCCTACTTCTTGGAAGGTAAACCATTTTTCACAAAAGATCATAGGTGAGTCCCAACTGGCAGTCAGAAAAATGCACAGGACTTGAAGACATACTTCCTTTCCATTAAGTTCCCCTTATAAATTATTTCCGGCTATTAGTGGCACACCAAGCTCATAAAGGCTTTGTAGAGCAATGGACAAGTGTCACCAAACCCAAGAAACATGTAAAAATTGCTTCCTTCTGAGGCTGCTTTTCCATGTGGTGAATGGAAGTTGTAGAGGAAGATTTATCAGATTCTCATTAAAGGGAGCTCTGACTATGCTAGGGGAAACAGTGTTGGCTCAGATAAAGTTTAAATCTGGTGGCTTTCAAAGGCTGATGAATGTTAATGAACCCGAGTGTAATATCCACCAGAATAAGGAGGTAAATGGAATAACATTTCTTAGTAATTTACCATGAGCCAGGCATTGTGTTAGAAAGTTTATGTACATCTTTTTGTTCATCTTTAAATATCTCTAAAGAAGTAACTAATGCGAAGTCTTACTCTGTAGATGACAAAAACAGAAACCAAAAATCTGACACTTATAGAAATTAGATAACTTGCAAAAGCCCATACCTTGGTAAATAACCATGAGGGGCATGGTTTTGAGCCTCAGGCTCTCTGAGGCCAAAATACTTCTTTGTGACCAACCCATCTTACTACTGTAACCCAGCATAAAAGATTTATTTCCTTATCTTCTTAAAGCAGTTGGAGCTTTGATTCCTTCCACTACTTCCAGAGTTTCTTCTCAATAGATTTTCCCTGCCAGAAAGCAGAGCCTCAAATCACCAATTCAGTCTGAGTTCCTTTCAAGAAGGTTAATTTCTTTTTTGTTCTTCAAAACACTGATTTCATAGTTTCCTCCCATTTTAAACGATTAATGTTCATTTCAGTTGCCATTGGGGAATCTGGAGAGGGTGATTTGTCTCATGCTACCAAGTAAGGACCGTCCACTGGGAATGGTGTAGGGTAGGGGTAGGAGGAGAACAGGGAAAGTTGGGATGGGGGGATGGGAGGAGAGAACAAAGAGGGGGTCGGAATGTGGCCAGAGCTCCTGAGATCTGAGGCCTTGGCATTGGTGGATGGAGACAAGAGGATGTGGCAGGTTTAGTAGCAGGAAATATAAATTCTTCAAGCTCTATATGAATATTCTTGGCAGCACCCAACCAGTTCATGTGCAAATTAAAAAAGACAGGGTCAAGGGACAATGTAATAAAGAGGAAGGGATTTCAGGGCTGCTGACCCAGGTAGTAAGAGTCAAGCCTTGAAATCTTACTTTTAGGATCACTTTTCACCCTGATGATTCAAGTAGGCCAGGGCAGCCTTAAGGAAATGCAGATAATGTGTAGTCTTAGAGTTTATTTTGGGGGGTTTCCTGAGACAATTGCTTTTAGGGCTATGACCCACTATAATGACCGTTTCTTTTATCACCTGCACATGCCCTAAATTAGCTAACATCTCCAAGTCTTAGACATAAAGTCAGGTCATGCAACTCAGTTGTAATGCTGCACTTTGAGAAAAGGTATTCATTCCGTGATTGAAAGATAAGCATGTGACCTACTTTACATTGCACATTTCAAAAAAAATTGGTGACTCATTGGAAACAGGGCATCCTAGGCCTGAATACCTGACCACTCTCCATTGGTGTTCTCTAAGCCAGTTGGCCCCATAGGAAGGGTTCTTTGGCCATCTCCGCAGGGCTGCTCAAGACATTGTACCTGCCCCTCGTCCATGCCGCTGAACTTGCACATATACATCCAGGGATAGGAATGCTATCTCCCCTCCTCCAAGAGAGTAAAGAAGGACTATCTTCTTGGAAGGCCTATTGGCTCCCCAAACAACAATATCTTCTAGGGCATGCACCTGAAAGGGAAGCCCCACATGCTCCTAGTACTCACGACTGTTCCCCTACTCGCCCCTTCCTCCCGCTTGTCTTAGAAGGACAGGAGCTGACATTAGATTTGGACTTTCTTCTACTCATACACTGTGTGTTTGTGATCTTGGTGTAAAGGCCCACTCATTTAGAGTGAAATGAATCTTCTCCCAGTTCCATTTCTAGAACTAGAAACTTAGTGGTTAATCTGCTCAGCCCAAGAGACAACACATACAAAATGCCTTGCACAGTAACCCAAAGTTATTACATGTTTTTACTTTTATGTATTCCTTTTGTTTTTTATTACTAGTTATTACAGTACTTTCAGATATATACATTAATATGTATATTCCGTAGGTCTGGTATTACATAACTTGGTTAAGGGAGCTCTAAGTCCATGTGGGAATTGAAGGAAGACAGGAGTTGGGGAGCAAGCTTGTGAAGCTATAATGGGAGAAAGGGTAAAGCAGAAAAGATAGGGCACAAGCCAATTCCAGCATGTTCTACTTATCAGATATCCTGAGAGGCATGGGACAGAAAAATCACTGTAAGAATGCAATCTATCCTTAGCTAGTGCCCCGAGGAGCTGGTGGAAGGTGCACTGTTGCGCCGTTACATGTGAACACTATTATGTAATCAATAAGGACATCAAGTTACATCACTTTCAGTTTTTGCACTATTGCCAATAAGTCAACTTCCCCAGTGCTCACATAACTTGCTTATTTGACAAGTTTTCTTTGCAATTTCATTCAGATCAGTCCAAGGTCTGCCAGATATCTCTTGAAGCATCAGAGATAGAGTATAGCCTAAGGATATGCCAAGAGGAGCTTCTTCACTGGAGACAAATGCACTAGGGTCTTTTGAGGGATCCTATTCATTTCAATTGCTGCATTGAGCTCCTGTAGCAAAAATGGGTTCAAGTCCATTCTGTTCCTGTTAAGCCAGTTTTTCTTCATGCGTTCAGAAGTGCAGCAAAAGTTAATTAATCCGGAAGCATGTGGTTTTTCAACAATATTGTGAATATTATAATGTTCCTTTGCAGCTCTGGCCTAGCCCATTTATTAGATGAAGGGAAAATACAGATGGGTTGAAAAGCAAGGCTGTACTTTGTTGTAGTGGGAAAAACTGTCAAAGAGCTCTTCTGAATCATTTTCTTTCTTCTAATATATGGGTTTCTGCAAAAGTTCAGAAGTTAGTGCTTTTATTATTATTATTTTTCTCCCACCTTCTTTTTATTAGCTGCACTTTTTATAGGTTAAGACAGGCAAAGAGAAAACCTATCAATTATTCCTCTTTGGACTTCAGTGAAATCTCTTTAAAAGAAAGAAAAAGAATTCAGTATAATTTCTGTAGAAAATGCCCTCCCACCAGTATAGTTACATGCAAGGCAGAGAAAATGTCTACTGTTTCCTACAATAGGAAATGAAACAGCCTAGCCTGATAGTTCCGGAATGATTGATGGAAAAATGCCAAGAGGGCATATACTGTAGTCTATGATGTCTGCATTAAAACAAGCTCAGCCCGTGACTGTAGGTGAAAGACAGCTTGCCTACATATGGGCACTGGAGAGCTTGTGGGTGGCTGCCATCTTGGTTCCCTCCAGCCATGCAGTGGGCGATAACCCACAGGACCTTTGGCAGAGGAGGGGACTCAGAATCAGTTCACCCAGATACACTTCCAGATACTTCCAGCTGAGCAGGATAACATTCTTTATTAACAATATCTTCCAGAATGCAAGTCCCTGTCCCTACTCAGTATAGCCTTAAATAATTTAATAGTGACTCCAACTTAAAATACCTTACCCATTTTATTTTGTATTACATTTTGTGCTCTAGCCACATCCTTTTCTAGCTGAGATCCCAGTGGAGCAGCAAGTTGGAGCCCCTTCCATCTCAAAATTAGGTCAGATACCAGAGACGTTCAAATAAGAACCTCCTCTTTTTCATTCATCTTCTTTAAGGGCCAAGCAGACTAGAAGTCATCCACCAAAATATCCTCTGTCCTTCTATGAAAATGTTTAGATATTCTCCGTTTTGCTATAAGAAGAAAGAAGATTAAAGTACTTGGTTTGTTTAAAGTGGCTGCCGAGGGGCGCCTGGGTGGCTCAGTTGGTTAAGCGACTGCCTTCGGCTCAGGTCATGATCCTGGAGTCCCGGGATCGAGTCCCGCATCGGGCTCCCTGCTCAGCAGGGGGTCTGCTTCTCCCTCTCCCGCTCCCCTCTCTTGTGCTCTCTCTCTCTCAAATAAATAAATAAAAATAAAAAAAATCTAAAAAATAAATAAATAAATAAAGTGGCTGCTGATATTGGATAGAATTAAGTAATGATATACTTCTCAATAAACTAATCAATGTTGATAAATTTCCATTACAGCTTGCAGAGTTGGACTGTAGAATTCTTGTGCTTTGTCCTTCCCACCAATGTAGCAGAGTAGAAAACCCCGAGCCATCCGATGCCTCAGTGCCTGCTGTGTTGAGTGCCAAAAGATACAAAAGTGCTTCATATCTGTGCCTTGCTTTCAGCGTGCATATGTCCTAGAATATATGAAGAGATACAGTCATAACAGCCCTCATTCATTAGAATTCACTACGTGCTAAGCATAGTGCTAATTTCAGACATTATTTTATTATGTCTCATGTATTATAGGTGAGAAAATGGCTTTGTAACTTGGAATTGGAATTCTCCTCTCAGGATTCGAAGTTAACTCTAGGTCTCAAGAACATTTGCTGAACAAATGAATGAAAAAAAGGTAGAATTAAATGTGTACCAGAACACATATTCAAAGGAAATCTGTTGTCCATTATCAATATGATATATATTTAGAATTATTTTTCCCAAACAATCTTATAGTCATGACAATTGGCATGTGCCGGGACATCCGGAACATCTCCAGGGTCCCAGTTTTTACTTATAGTAAGAACAAGATGAGTTAGTTGGCTGGGTTAGATATGCAGTTCTGGGCTATGGAACAATGATTCTCAGAGTGAAGCTAAATATGCCCATAGATTGAATCTTGATTTTGTCCTTACTTACTTACACTAAATGACCATAGCTCAGACGATAGGTTTTTTTTGGTGTTGTTAGCAATGATCATGCTTTCATAACACCAAAAGGAGAAGCCAAGAAGCAACAATATTATCTTTTGATAACTCAAGAAATGGGGCTGCTTTATGAAAAAGGAAATGCAAAATGGCCCCAGGTAAGCAAAATATATATAATTTTTGCTTTGCTCACAGCAAATAATAAAACAAGTGTGCTTTTTGTTGCTGTTTGTTTTCTTTTGTTAAAGAAGTGTTCCATTGTTGACCTCATTCAAGTACGTGGGAAAGGCCCGATGTGGTGGGAAGGGCATAGGTTTTGGTGTAGGAGAGGCCCAGATTGAAACCCCAGCTCTGCCGTTTACTCTTTTTGTGGCTTCAGATAAAATGTGGGATCTCTTTGAGCTACTCCCCTCATATGGATCTTTAAAATTTACCTTATAGGGTGCCTGGGTGGCTCAGTTGGTTAAGCGACTGCCTTCGGCTCAGGTCATGATCCTGGAGTGCCCGGATTGAGTCCCGCATCGGGCTCCCTGCTCAGCGGGGAGTCTGCTTCTCCCTCTGACCCTCCTCCCTCTCATGCTCTCTGTCTCTCATTTTCTCTCAAATAAATAAATAAATAAATCTTTAAAAAAAAAAATTTACCTTATAGGGGCACCTGGATGGCTCAGTCATTAAGCAGCTGCCTTCAGCTCAGGTCATGATCCCAGGGTCCTGGGATCGAGCCCCACATTGGGCTCCCTGCTCAGAGAGAAGCCTGCTTCTCCCTCTCCCATTCCCCCTGCTTGTGTTCCCTCTCTCGTTGTCTCTCTCTGTCAAATAAACAAATAAAATCTTTAAAAAAAAACAACTTACCTTATAAGGTTTTAGAAATATTAAATGACACAGTAAACACAAATTGCTCCCTATGTAGCAGGAAAGGTTCCTTCCTTCCTCCTACAGAAAAGCTCAAAACTGCCCCTTTCACTCAAGACAGAGAATACTAGGTTTTGAAACCTTGCAAGACAGTTTTATGTTCTTGATAAAGGCTGAAATCGACGAAAGAAAGAGAAAACAGCAAGGCAAACCTAAGGGAGGAGTGCAGGGAAATAGGAGAAGTGAAAATGAAAAAGAAAAAAAGAAAAAGAAAGTTACTTCTAAGTTCCAGTGAAACCTGACTCAATACTGGGATATTTACAATAATGATGACTAAGCCTTCTAATATATGCCACCGTGGAGCCAAGTTTCACATACAGCAACATTTAATTTAGAAAGTAGGGAAATGCTACAATCTGGATAGACATATACCAAGTTATCTCAGGAAAATTTATTTTTCACATATGAAATTGGAATAAATCTATTTTAATGAAGGCTTCAATTGTCCTTTTCTAGATTAAACCATATGCAATTTAAAGAATTTAGATGTACTTCATTTTAAAACATCTTAAAAATCCTGTAAGGCAACTCCCTAAGGTATCACATACTTTCTGAGCCCCCACAAGTGAAGTGTGATTCAAATTAGTCCTCAAGCTGTTCAAATAAGAAGCTAAGGCTGAAAGTAACACAGTTTGAGGAGGAGATGTACGTATTTTAAAAGTTACTTATATCTTAGAGATAAGCCTGACAAAATGGATTAAAAAGTGAAATCTGAATGAATAGGTTTAGATTAACCAGTGAACTCCTCTAATCCTGAGGGCGAGTCAAGATCATTAGGAAGATAAATATTTCTTGTTCAAATCTGCTGGTTGCTGCGATCAACCTCCCTGACAGTGGTCCTCCAGAAAATGGTATTATTCTTACGCATAATATCATTTGAACCTAGGATGTGCTGCTTGACTTGAATTAACTTCTAGCTGGCCCCATCACCATTGTAATCTCCCTTCTCCCTCCACTAGATTCTGCCTTAATTCCGAACCAGAATGTTCAGATGGCAGTATCTTCAGTTTCCAGTCGTTTTCCCCAGAGCTCTGACATCCAAGAACCTTTGTCAATACACCCATTTAACTAACTGAGGAATTATGGTGGAGCGATCCTTCTGACTCGGGCATCCGGACACTTAGTTCTGCGCATACTGCTAACCTTCAGAGGTAAGTCACTTAACCTTGCCGGCCCTCATCTCAGAGCCCATCTCCAAGGTCCTCTCCTGCTCAATCATCCTGTGATTCTGTAATGTACTTGCTAAGTGCTTTGCCTAACACGCAATTACCCGGCGGTCCTCCTGAACTGGAAGTGGATGATCACTTGTCAAGGGCATTGTAGAGGCTATTCGTGAATTAGTAAGAGGTCAGATTATGACCCCTGCCGTCACTTCCAACTGGGATTCTGTTCTGGCAACCCGGTCTGCTGACTTCTAGCCCAAAGCACTATCCATCAGGAGGACATTACCTCTTCTTGGAAGTAGCCAATTTCTAGTTCATTAATAGAGAGATTGCAAGCATTCAAAGCAGGCTGTGTGAGCGAATGATAAATATAAACCATTACCAACTTGTCCTCCTACTAAAATAATTGCATACGGAATTCTTTTCATCTCATTGTAAAATAATTCTTGCCATGGGAAAGAAAGAAGAGAAAACAGAGGCATCATTTTGGTGCCCCCCAGTGGGGAACTATGATGGCTGCAGGGAAATTACACCTTTCCAAGCACTGGGGGCATCCCACAGCCACTTGAGTGGAACTGTTGGCCCTCTTGTCTTGTTCATTCCTATTTTTGTTCTACAAGTTCTTCTAGAGTTTTTCTAGCTCAGCCCAGAGAGCCTGAAGTTAGCTAGAAAGAGAGAGGCCATTCTGAATATCCTCAGGAACCTATGGTCTTTTCAGGGATTCCAACTGACTTGGATATGTTCCAAAGGGTCCAAAGGAAGTTGGGGGACCCCCCGGATATCCATCCAAGCCTATATAAAGAATTTGGGAGCTATTTAGTCCTCCCTGCACTCAGAATAATGAACAAATAGGATAGTTATTTCTTGGAATAGTTAGATCCCATTCCATCCCCTGCTTTCCACAGCTTACATTCCAGAGGTGGAAATTCTCAACTAGAGCCATATGACAAAACCATGGCTTCATTTTGCTAGCAGCTTTATGAGCATTTGAGAATGTTGGTTGTAAATGCAGAAGCTCTGGTGTCATTTTGTCACAAGAGCCAGTGACCAGAAATAGCGACTCTGAGACAGCTCCTCTGAGTAATAGGGTTTTGTTTAAGAGTGAGGCATGCTTACTTCTCCATTAATTTTTCCAGTGATACTCTCAGTACTTCTGACTTTCATTTGAACCAGGTCTCCAGCAATTACTATCTGCATAACTTACCTTGGATAATATTTTCAAACCTCAGAGCTTCTGCAAAACTTGGATACTGTAACACATCTCATAAGATTTTTATAAGGACTAAAATGGGGTGATATAAATACAACATAGAACACAGAGTAAAACACATAATGAACCAAGAGATATCTATTAACATTTTTGAATTTAAACCAACTATATGTCATAAGCACCTACTGCATAAAGGGCAATTTGTTGGGTACACAGTCCTTCTAGCCTTGGAGATTACTACATTTGGTAGACGTGTATAAGCAGACTTCATATATGCCAAGCATTCTATATAGAAGCCCTTAAAATGTCATTAAAGATACAACAAGGGAGGGATGCCTCAGTCGTTAAGCATCTGCCTTTAGCTCAGGTCATGGTCCCAGGGTCCTGGGATCGAGCCCCACGTCGGGCTCCCTGCTCAGCGGGAAGCCTGCTTCTCCCTCTCCCACTCCCCCTGCTTGTGTTCCCTCTCTCGTTGTGTCTCTCTCTGTCAAATAAATAATAATAAAATCTTTTTAAAAAATAATTAATTAAAGATACAACAAGGGAAATGGAAACTGATACTATAAGAGGACCTTAACCGCTCACACAAAAATACAGGAAATATCCCAAGGTAGTGTGAGCTTAAGTGCCAAATGAACAGTTCAGATGACCTCTGTCATAGAACTTCAGAAGACATTGTTCTGGATTAAAATGGTCTGGGAGGGCTTTATGGAAAAGGACAGATTTACATTAGAGGAAAGAAAGGAGGTAAGGAGATTAAAGGAAATTCTAAGTTGGGGCACCATGCGATCATTCTACAACATGAACAGTTGGAAGACTTGTTTGAAGAACAATGAATTCTGTAGAAGCAAAATATTGGGAACTATAAATAACTAGAGACATTATTAAAAGCAACTCTGAGTCATGAGCCACGAGGCAAAAATTCAGGCTTTTATTTCTTAAGCTAATAAATATAGTGTTTATCTTGTAGGTCAGAGATGAACACAACATGCATGGTGTGTATCTGCCTACATTCCTTCTTCCCCGAGCTATGACAGCTACCACTAAACAATCATCACACTCTTTCTCACTGAGCCTTAATGAGACCTCAGAATCCTGCTTAATACTTTATGTTAGGTAGCAACACCATCCTACAGGGTTGGTTCAAAAGATAAAACCAGCTTGCCACTCCTGCACTAGTCTAGACCACAAAAATAAGAACATATTTTAAGGTAGGTAGAGAAGCAATTGGAAAGGATACTGGGTGGGAAGACGGGGGTCATTTAGAGGCTGATCATACTAACATAGAGATGAGATGTCAGCACATTCTCGTTTACTCAAGCATTCGCTGAGTGCCTGTTGTGTGCTAAGTAATGTGGTGGTGCTGGGACCCAGCAGGAAGTAGGGTGATGGCAGTAAGCAGCCTAATTGAAGGCTTGTGTGGGAGTGCCTAGAAAGATCGTGGCAACATAGACAAAAGCAGGAAGTCGGGGGAAACTGATCTGGAAGGAAGAACAGCTTAATACATGTTAGAAGTAAATGAGTTTTCCTTGGGAAACTGTACAAAGAGAAAACCCAATGGATATGATTTAATTATGAAGAAATACATACGTACAAGGCAGTAAAATAATAAAGATCCCACGAAGAAGACAGAAAATTACTCATCAGAGAACTAGAAAAAAAGAACAAGCACAGTCTAGAATTCTGGGAGGCAAAATAGGAGTTTCCCAAAGAAAGCTGTGGCTAACAGTAAGCACAGGTTATCGCAAGGAGAATCGAAATGGATTTGACAATTAGCAAAGTATTGGTGACATGAAGGAAATTTTAACAGAAGAGAATGTATATTTAGCTTACAAGGGTGTAAAGAAGAACAAGGAATTCTAGGAAATGGATATAGCAACACATCAAAAGATTTGGCAATAAAAGGATACAAGGAAGGAAATGTTAGCCAAAGGGAGCGTGAAAAGATAGCGGATGCCTGAATATGTTGAAAACAGAAGAAGAAGCCAGTGGTGGAGAAGAAGAGATTGAAGATGCTGTGGAGAGAATAAATGGTAGGAGCCACACTCTGAGATGGGAGTAGAAGGCAAGTTTAAGAACCTATGTGGAAGATCAGCGAGAAGAGCAAGAATAGCCCCTCATTCAAGGTGGGAAGCAACGGTGTAGAGATAGAAAGAGTCAAAATAGTAAATAGAAATAGTTGAAGGGAAGGACAGATTGAAACTATTTATATCTCATATCCTTAGTAAAATAGAAGAAGATAATTTGCAGAGAGGAAGGAATGGAGTGGAATTCAATCGAGCATTAGATTCAGGAGGTGAAAGTTTGGGCAAAATGTTATAGACAGTTTCCTTACTTATTTACCAAATACTTTTGTGTATTTATCTGGTGGCAAACAAAATATTAGGTGCTGAGAATACAGTAATAAATGAAATGATATTGTCTCTGCCCTCAAATGTCTTATGTTCTAGAGAGGAAGGTAGATTTGAAAAATAAATGAAATTACAAATGACATAATTGAAGTTATGATGGGCACTACAGAGAGAAGCGGGGACCAGATCATATAGGTCTTTGTATGTCATGGCACAAAGTGTTGCTATAGTTCTAGGTGTCCTAGAAAGCCATTTAAGAGTTGAAGCATGAAAATTATTCTTTTAATCTTTTTTTTTTTTCAGTGTGGAGAATGAATATTGAAAGCCAAGAAAGTTGGTTGGAGGCTGTAATTAAAAGATAATGGTGCCCTGGACTCCAGTAGTAGTAAAAAGGTGATTCGACAAAGTTGTGTAGAGAAACTTGGCAGGACTTCCTGAAGGACCAAATGTGAGAGGCGATGCCATATACTGGAATAGGGAAAGCTGACTGGCCAGGGGAGAGATCTGGGGAAAACTTTAAGTTGTCTGTGAGATAGATAAGAGATACCAAGCATGCACTTTAACATGAACAGAGGAGTTCATGGGCTAGGTCTGAATGGAAAATATAAATTAGGGAAGGACACACAGGAAGGCACTTTTTAAAACCAATGGAAATAATTGAGATCGCAAAGACAAAATATGGAGAGAGAAGAGAAGGTCCCAAGACCTCTCAAACATGTAGTTAGGACATTGGTCATAGAGATTAACAGTTACATAGGTTGGGTCTGAATCCAGACTAGATTCCAAGTAGACAGAATCCGGATCTCACCACTCATCATTTTACAATGAAGACATTGAGTGGAGAAACAACAGAGGAGATCGAGCATCCTCAAAGCTGCGTGAGGAATGACTGAGATCAGAGTGAGCCTCTGGCCATGACAGTATCCATTACCCTGGAGACCTGCTGATTGCACAGTAGACAATTTTATCCTACGTGGGCCTTATGAAATGTAAATTCTGAATTTTTCAAGTGCAGGGAGAAGTTGCTATTCCCTTGTCACATGCTGATTGAGCATCTGCTGTTCCCAGCCCCATGATGAGATCTAGGATATAGGGAGATTTCAGAAGAACAGTCCCCACGTTGGGTGAGCCCACAATCTAATGAGGCGGGCAGAACAGATATGGGTCCTGGGAGTCTTTTCCTACAGCTAAATACAAATTAATGTCGAGGTTGTGATAGGACACCTAATTTGGCTTTGTATAAAATGAAGAACTACCAGAATAATAGAAGTAAAGATGACAAAAGGCTAAGTAAAGGTAGAGGCCCTCGAAGATTTACTGCAAAAATAGAGCAGCTCTTTTAACAAAGAACTAATAAAAGCAAAACTCCAACATTAAAAAAAGAAATTTTCCATATCCCATGGTTACAAATTTTTATTTAAGATTTTACTCCTACTATATATCCAACTATAATGGCTTTATTCTAGCTATTATATCCAATCCCAATACCCCAAGGTGTTTTTTACACTATAAAGCATCTTCCTGCGTTATTAGAGTAAATTAGTTAGCAAAAGAACGAGATATTAATCCTGTAAAGGTCACATCATCTTGATTACAAGAAGCCAATAAAATGGAATTTTTGCCTTTAATAGTTGAATGTCACAAGAGGGAAAATTGAGAGCTTTACACTTCCCTCTGTAATGGAGAGATTGTTTTGTTCAAAAAAATTATATTCCTCAAAGTGTCACTGGTGTTTGTTTCTCGAGACAACTGAAGTGGCGTGGTCATCGGGGAGGGGATGAAAATTGTATAGGCAGCCCTGAGGAAAACGCTCTTGTCTCTCCCTCATCATAAAATGCCTAACATTTACATGAATTGTCTTCAGGCTTTTGATAAAGATAAGCTTCCTTTCTTCATTCCATTTGCAGACAAAGCAACCAGGGAGAGGGAAGTAAAGCATTTCTTGACTAAGACATACTAATGCGCATTTGAGACCAGAGATATGGTCACTGGGTTCCTAATCCATTGCTCCAAACGGGGTCCCACTGCTTCCAGCTCACTTGAAGAGCCCTAATCGAAGTCGCTTTTGCTGGAAATTTGGATTTCTTGATGTAGGATAAAAACTGAAGCCAATCACATTTTCTTCTCTGCCTTAGCAATCAGTTCATGAACATCCGAATCAAACTAGCAACATTTAGCTAGAACCTCAATGTGCCAGGCTGAGTTCTGAGCACTTAAATGGATTATTTCATTAACCCCTCACCACAGTCCTCTGAAGTACATACGGATAGTAGCTCTATGTTGCCAGAGATCTAGCCATCTCAGCTGCAGAATTTCACACAGTTCACACAGCCAGGAGGCAGGAGAGCTAGCTAGGGTTTGAACCCCAGAAGCCCGGAGTGGAGGGCTGTTCTTCCCACTGCACCACACTGCCTCTCTGTGGGCTGCATCTATGGTATCCCTGGACAGGTATGTGTGCACAATGACATTTACCTCTCTCAGCTCAAACAAAAATCAATAAATAGAGTCAAAAGTCCCCAAGGAATAGCAGAAAATGCGTGGCTATGATTGAGGCACATGATGACACTAGAGGGTAAATGCCAGAAGATTGTGGGAGGTTGGTCAGAGTCAGCGCACACTGGGACCAGATTACAAGTCTCAGGATGAAAGTGGCCCAGTGATACAGAGAGAGCATCTCTTGCGGCGACTAACGGTGCTGACTCTGAAGTCAGACAGCCCGGGTTCAAATCCTGGCTCCACCATTTACTGTCTGAACAAGGGCAGGTTATTTACTTTCTCTGGGCCTTACTTTCCCCATGTGTAAATGGGAAGATTAATAACACCTATAATATGTACTTTATTGTTGTCCGATAAAGATTCAATTATGTAATTCATTTCAAAAAACATGCAACAGTCTCAGGCACACACAGAAGCATTAAAGGTATGTTAGCTCTTGGAACTGTTATTAATAGAAGTAGGAGGGAGAGGGGAAATAAGACTAGAAACAGCAGTAATAATACTAATGCTGGCCGTTCTGTTAGCAGTAAAGACCCCAACTATGCCTAATCTATCACCTTTGGTGGATGGGGTAGGGGTGGTGGGTACTGTCCCATCGTCCTCCAGGGCCCCCACCAGTGCCTAGCTACTTACATCTACTCTACTGGAGATGTAAGGGTGTAGAGGGAGGTAAGTGTTGCTAGTTTTAAACATCTTCTCGGCTCCACCTCAGCATTTCCATTTTCCCTCAGTTTCTTTTAGTTTGAGACAATAATGTGAAACTATATCCATGACCACAATAACACTTTTAGATCATTCATTGTACTAAGAGTCATCAGATTCCCATCACAGTGTGTGTGTGTGTGTGTGTGTGTGTTTGAGAGCGAGAGATAAGGGGTGGAAGAAGGATGCAAAAATAAATCAAGCCTGGATCCTTCCCCTTTGAGCCTGCAGTCTAAACTGTGGCCTACAGTTGGGGTTAGGAGATGGGAGTTCTGCCCCTTACTGGGGGTCTGGTAGGTTGGAAATGGTTGGAAACACATTGAGCTGCCACACTACTGAGGAGACCTACTGGCTTCCAGGACTGGGAAGCATCCTCCAGCATTCGAGATGATTTTGCACACCAAAGAGTAGTCCCACCCAAAAGGCCAGCAGTGCCCTCTTCGTGAAACACTGAGATAAACCATAAGCTGTATTAGAAACTTAACACATAAAACACTAAGACATTCAGAGACTAAAGATAACTTCTTGTTATATGATCCTGGAAAGCCTTTGCACAACAGCCTGAATTTAAACAGGATCTTGAAGAATGGGTAGGATTTGAACAGCCAAAGGGGTGAGGAGAAGCACAGATGGCTTTTGAATTTACGGTGCCTCATAACTAGGGTAACCATATCATTTAACTTCTACACCAGGTCACTCATAAGGAGAATAGGGACCACGAATAATTAGCAACCAAGAAAACGAGCACAAATTGAAACTGCCCCGACAAATTAAGAGGCACGGTTATCTACTCCTAACACAAACTAATGACAAGGAAAGCAGTCTTGGCTTGACCCATGAGGATACTAAAGAGTTAATATGGCACGAGGCTCATTCAGATGTGAACAGCACCAAGATGTGACTCAGTTTCCATGAAAGTGAGAAATGCTGAGACAGGTGTCCTAACACCTGGGAACTGATTTCAGTTTGTCAATACCAAGTGTAAGGTCTGGCAATTCACTGACACCTTTTGGGTAATGTGTCTCATCTGTATAAGGAATAGGTGGGAACATCTGATCTTCTACAGCTTTGATACTATAAGATTTTTCTTGCCAAGACAGAGACTTATCAAACCATTTTTTATTGCCTCTACATAGGTTAACTCTTTTCCTCAGTTCTGCCGTGTCTTTGTTTTAACCAATATAGGCCTTTCCACTGTAATGAAATATGTGCCTTCCTGAAGGGATTAAAAAAAACCTCATGTTCTACAAAATTACACACTAAAAATAATAAGGATTTGAGGGTGGGGGAAATAAAGCCATAGGCAGACCCTCAAACCTACAATCTTGTAACCAGAGCCCTAATAAAACCAACATAACCCTAATTAAAAATCTAACTCAGAAAAAAAGACGCGTCCAATTCCCAATTTAAAATAATATTGCAGTAGATATAAAACTTTGCCTTTAAATAACTGTAATAATGATGGCTTGATTGAACGGGAGCATGCAGAGGAGTTGAAGTTTTTAGTTTGGAGGCACAGGATCAGAGAACCCATACAATATACCCTTCCAGCCAGAACACGTGGCAAACTGGGCAAAGAGGAAATCCTGGGGGGGGGGGGCAGTGGGGGATGGTGGCTGTGCACACTTTCTCCCACCCAGCCTGCTGAGCCCCACCGCACTGGTGTACTTGGAGATCAGCTGGTATTACTTGGTGACACAAATCATTAAAATGCTCGGAAAAATTGCTTATGAACCAACACAATTTCCACATTATACTAAATTGATTCTTCTATTTACTAACCAAAGATGAGCTCATTTGCATTAGAGAAACATGCAATGGAGTAGAAAAATTTATCTGTGCGGTCCCATCTATCTGGGCATATTACCGCTGACTTCGGTCATTCATTCATTGGCTCATTCCACATGCCCTACCCACCTGCCATGTGCAAGGCACTCTGCTAGGACTCATGGGAAGCAAAAACTAAATCTAAATGACATTAAATTGTTATTTGTTCCAAAGTTTGATCACCATTTTTAGTAATGAATTCTCAGGTCAGAATGTGTATCAACCAGAAAGGCTGCGATCATTTTGAGTTGGACCCAGGAGCAGTCATCTGGACTCATACGGCCACATATGTAATATTCTGAAGTGGGCTGAGGTACCTTTTCTCCTTTTCTTGTTAAAGTCGTTCTCTCAGAAACTGATTTGTTTTGTGCTGCTTTCCATTCACATCACGATCCAATCAGACCACAGAATATAGGAAAGATCAAAGTAGTGCAGTCTAGCCATCTACAGTAATTCATAGAATATATGAGGCATTAAAATTTTCATTCCTCATGCTTGTAAGAAAGACTATAAAGGTAACCGAAAATGATGCACAATATGAATTCATTCCTGAGACAATGATTGTAGCAAGAATGGGAAAAGCATAAACCAACAGACCCTTTTTTTTTTTTTTTTTTTTGGCCTCGGTCTTAAGCTTTTTTTTTTTGGAAAAACATTTCTTGCTTGTGTCGCTCACACTTTTACTTTTATCCTTGATCTCTTCAGCTCTTCTCTTATCTAAATGGTACATGAAAAAAGCCCAGAAAAGTTTTCAAGTACCGGCTTCCTGCGTTTTCATCCAAAGCAATTTTACGAGCATTCCCCTAAACATGAACAAAAATTTCCAAGGTCATGCCTAACAGATGCAGAAACAATTGATTGAAAAATGAAAACTTCAGTTAGACAGCCCGCAGGAGGGGCGGGTGTTTACTCTGTAGTTTTTACCCCATGAATTTTACTCTTGTTGGTGGATTTCTTTTTCTGTTTATTAACCATTTTTCTTAGAATACGTTTTTTAATTCCACATATTTGTATTCCACAAAATAAGCCTGAAACAGATGATTTACAGCAAATTAAATGTCTTCCATTTTCAGAATTTTGGCCGGGAGACTATGGGACATAAACATTGCAAGCGGAGACAAATATGTGAAATTGCATCTCTGAACCAGTAACCAAAGTCAGGTCATCAAGAAATTCAAATTCAAAGTTTTAAAATTCTTTGTTTTTTCTTTCTTCTCTGTACATAGTCTTTCCACTGAATAGAAAACTCAGGAAATAAAACATATGTGGCTACATCATAACATTAACCAATGGGTAATAAAGGCAAATGATATTCTAAAAGAAAATAAACTTAGTTTGTGAGTTTTTATTTTTATAAGATTTTTTGTTTATTTGAGGGAGAGAGAGCAGAGCGGGCAAGAGAGAATACAAGTGTGGGGGAGGGGCAGAGGAGAGGGAGAAGCAGGCTCCCCGCTAAGCAGGAAGCCCGATGTGGGGTTCCATCCCAGGACCCTGGGATCATGACCTGAGCTGAAGGCAGATGTTTAACCTACTGAGCCACGCAGGTGCCCCATGAGTTTTTATTTGTAATCTAAAAGGTTCAAAATGAAGGAGAATCTGACACTCTACATATCATTCTCCAAGCCATCCATGGTGCCATGAACCTCCCCACCATGTTGGCTGTCCCACACTAGACAGGTGTTGATGATCAAAGGAGATGGACCGATTCAGGGACCTTGGGCAACAGCAGTACCAGAGTGCCCCAAGACCCCTATGGGTCCCCAAGTTACTATTAAGAAGTTGAGGAACTTAATCTTTGGGCTGCCTCTTCTTCTTTAAGTGGTTTCTCACATGCAATGGCTACCTCCCATGTGATTCATGTTCCTCCCAGGGCTCTCTGTAGACACACCAATCACACTACAGAACTGGTCATTGTAAAAGATGCCATAAGAAGGGTATAGATTCATGTCAGATGGATTTGGCTTCATATTCCAGCCCCATTACTGACCAAGTATGTGAATTTGGACACTATTTTGTCTCTCCAAGCCACAGTTTCTCCATCTACAAAATAGGAATAATAAAATTTACTGAAAAGTGTCTTGAGGATGATATCAGATAACTTACATAAAGAACCAGACACAGATTGGTTCTTGGCACAGACTCTGAAATGACTTGAGGTTCAGATCCTGGTTCCGTCATTTAACTACTGTGAGACTTGACCACTGATCACTTCATTTCTCAGTGCCTCGTCTATGAAGAGAGTAAATATCACCTTTCTCACAGGGTTTAGTTATGGTGTTCATTATTTGTTTGTTTGTAAAGTATTTAGAAGAGTGCCTGGCATACCATGAAAATTTGGTCTTATTTTATTCACTATCCCAAATATCTGACAGTCAGCAGCTATGTATAATGGGTGAGTTGAAGGGAAAACAGTCCTTGCCAATAAATAGGCCATATGTCAGTAACAAAAAAAATTTTTTTTTCTCCAGGGCAGACGTTTGGTATAGATGGGGGAAAAAGATGAACATGAAGGTTTGAAGCATGGCATGTCCCTGTTGCGAAGCCGAAAGAAACAAAGTAAGAGAAGCAGAATCAAGTATGAGCCCCGCACATTGACTTGGGTTGGCAAAATTCAGTGGAAAAGCTGGAAGAAAAGAAATTAGATACAAAAAGAAAGGAAATCTAATAAGTTGCTGCTATAGATCAGGCACTCAGTGTGACTTCACTGTAGTTCCAAAACATCTACCGAAAAATTGCCCTGCACTCAGTTAAAAGGGCGCTGTGCTGGGAGACAAGAATTCCAAACAGCTGCATGGGCCATGCGAGAGCTGTGCCCCAGCAAGGCCAAGTACGTCATTGCTGATGCTGTGTGTGGTGTACATGATGATAATAAAAGACTGGTTAGCTTTCAGTCACTGGTGTTATTGCTTACAGATTCCCTGCCAACAAGCCCCCTAGCACCCAGTGCAGACTGCATTCACCAGATTTCCTGGGTCCTCCACTGACACCGGAGGAGATATACCTACCTGTCGGCAAGGGGCGTGCAACATAATAAGGAACCATTTAGGTGAGATATTCATAACCTTAAACATTAAATGGGAGCCACACCTTCTATTAATGACCAAAATAAATTCCAGTTGATGTAAGTATTTAACTGTACAAAATAGAATTACTTTAACATCGAAAGGCAAAATCAAAACTACAGTGCAGGTAAATTTTTATCTTACCTGAATATTAGGCATGTCTCTTTAAAATCTAATAGACTGCCAGATTTAGCAAATAAGGAAACAGGACACCAGTTAAATTTGAATTTCAGATAAACAAGGGGAAAATTTTAGTATAATTTTATCCCAAATACTGCACTCAAATTTAACTGGTGTCTTATGTTTTATCTGGAAACCCTACCAATATGGCAAAATCCATGTGATGAACATTTTATTTCATGAATCCTCATTGGGCTCCTACTATGTGTCCAGCATGGTTCTAAGCATTGAGGCAGAGGAGGATTCGCCACTAGGTTAATGAAGTTTAACATTCTGCATCACTCATTTGCGTAAGTCCCTCCCAAGGCCTTGAAGGAATAGGTTGCTTTCACAAAACTTATATAAATAAGCTATTTTGGCAGTAATTGGTTCAGACCACTGTTTCTCATCACTCTGATTCCATAACACTGGCCCTCCAGTATGACGGTGTAGTTGCAGGTGGTTTGGGAGTCTTCTATCGGAAACTTAGTTGGGGATACATTTAGTTTGTGTTTAGGTGGAATATATTTTGGTGGTTTGCAGTTACATCCAAGTATAGTTACAATATTGTTAGCCATCTGGATGTGGCTATTTCTTCCAAGAATACACAAGTAACCCACTATGTTGGTTCACCCAACCAGAGCTTGTCTTGCGATCTAGAAATGTCTAATGCCTCCCCACACTGGAAACATGTGTGTAGAGGAGAAAATATAAGGCTGGAAATGGACAAAGCCAGAGGCTAGCATGCAAAAAAAATTCTTCTAAATCAGAAAACTTCTATATGAAAGAAACTTGAATAGGTTTCCCTAAATTTGATAACAATTCTAAAAATTTACATGACTTTACCAGTAATTTATATATAATATAAATATAATATATATGTATATATATAACAAAGACATTAAAAGTTTACTGACCAATGAGGTCATGAGTTTAAAAAGCAGAAAATAAAAACTAAATGCTGAACATTAAAATGAAAACTACCATACTAATACTTCAGAACTGCTTCAAAGAAATACCGCCTTCGGGAAAGGTCCCTATACGTACATCTACACTTTATAAAACTTGATAGCAACAGTGCCACTTGGCAGGGCACTGACAATTTGAGAAACAAGACAGAGGATCATAGGGGAAGGGAGGGAAAAATGAAACAAGACGAAACCAGAGAGAGAGACAAACCATAAGAGACTCTAAATCTCAGGAAACAAACTGAGGGTTGCTGGAGGGGAGGGGGGCGGGAGGCATGGGGTGGCTGGGTGATGGACATTGGGGAGGGTATGTGCTATGGTGAGCACTGTGAATTGTGTAAGACTGATGAATCACAGAACTGTACCCCTGAAACAAATAATACATTATATGTTAATAAAAAAAAATATGTAGAGAAATTCAGAAAGAATACAAGTTCAAATGCCAAAAAAGAAAAGAAAATGAAAGCAAATTTGCTACATTGTGCCATTTTAAAGCATCTGAAAACACAACACATGGTTCATTCAAATTGTTCTGACTACAATGACCAGTATTTATTTACAATCTCTCCCTAACAAGGATATCATCAAATTTATTCATGGCATTAACAGCAAATTTCCACTAGTCATGCCAAATATGCAAGTGATATATGCAAGCAGAAAGGGCAAATGAAAGGGAAAAGTAACTTTCTTAATATATAGTCAACAGTATTGTAACAATGTTGCATGTTGACGGATGGTAGCTACTCCTACCGTGAGCACAGCATAACACATAAACTTGTCAAATCACTGTATTGTACACCTGAAGCTAATGTAACACTATGTGTCAACTATACTTCAACTAATATATACAGAAATATATTTAAAATTTATGTATAAATATATATTTTATATGAATATTATAAATACATTATATGAATAAATACATAATTTATATGCAAAATAAATTTCAGTTGACTATGCTAGAGGTTTTCATTTTTGGTTTTTCTGTATTGAAATTATATTACAAAATTGTTATTTAATATTGATTAAAGAGCACGCAACAAAAATGTTTGGGCAATTAAATTTTTAAAATATATATTTATCGGGCACCCGGGTGGCGGTTAAGCATCTGCCTTCGGCTCAGGTCATGATCCCAGGGTCCTGGGATCGAGTCCCACATCAGGCTCCCTGCTCAGCGGGGGGCCTGTGTCTCCCTCTCCCACTCCCCCTGCTTGTGCTCTCTCTCTGCCAAATAAATAATAAAATCTTTAAAATATCTATATATGTATATATATTTATCTATTTTACAGTTTGCATTTGTAAGCTTTTTTTTTTTTTTTGCTTTTGTAAGCTTTTTAAAGGGTCTAATGTGGTTATAATTTTTCTTCTCTCCTTAAATAACTACCAATTTTCATACTTGATATTATGTTTTTAAGAGACATCCCCAAATTGTATGAGCTCCAGGCCCCACAAAACCTGGATCTAATTCTGGAAAGAGTAACAAACAACTAGATTTAAAAAACAAAAACAAAACAAAAACTTGTTGCACGAAGCTTAACTTCTAGTATAGGAAACTGCCAATAAATAAATCCCACAAGTAAAGTAAATATTCTGTGAGATGGTGATAAGCTGTAGAGAAAAAAAAATAAAATGGGATAAAGGTTCCATTTTAAATGAAGCTCTCAGAAAAAAGAAATTTGAGCAAAGACCTGAAGTTGTGGGCTTGAGCCCCATGGATATCTGGGGGAAGAGGGAATCATCCATAGAAAATCTCGTAGCCCGGGGGTAGCTGAATGTTTAAAACACAGTAAGAGACAAAATCAAAGAAGAGAGAAGCTTGGTAGGGCTAGCCTTGTGGTCTATTGTGGGCATTATGGTTTTTAACTAAGAGTGAGAGGGGAGACAATTGGAAGATTTTGAACCAAAGAGGCTGATGAGCTGACATGGATTTCAAAGGACTACTCTAGCTGCTATGTTGTACAGATGCAAGGGCAGGAAGACTAGTTAGAAGACAACTGATTCATTCAAGAGATGCCAATGATTTGCCAGGGTGGTGAGAAATACCAGATCTGGGATCAATTTTTAATGCAATGCCAGCAGATTTGATAAATGAGGTAATACATGCTATGAAAAGAAGGAGAATCAAGGATACTATTGTGGTCTTTGGTGTGAACAATGGGAAAGATGGAGTTGCCATTTACTCTGATCAGAAAGACTGCGGGAGAAGCAAGTTCTGAGGAAAAATCAAAATCATTAATTTCAAGAAGTCAGTTGAGCATTCAATTAAAGATAACGAGTGAGCAGTTGACTAAGTGAGATTGGAGTTCAGGGAAAAGGTCCAGGTTGGAGATATAAATCTGCAAGTCATTGACATAAATCTGGGAACCTAGAAGAGCTCACCAAGGAAGTAAAGTGCAGAGAGGAGTGTGGGCATGCTAAGTCTCAGAAGTTAAGGAGATGATGAAGAATCCACAAAGAAGACACAGAAGGAACTCCTGGTGAGACAGGAGGAAAACCAAAATACCTTGTCCTGGAAGCCTAGTAAAGTGAACATTTCAAAGAGGAAAGAGAAGTTAAGTTTGTCAAATGATGCTGAGAATCGATTAAGGGAAGCGTTGGCTACTGACCTCAGATTTGGCAAAATAGAAGCCACTGGTGATCTTAATAGAAGTAATTTTGGTGGAGTCAAGAGGTAGAAGACCAACTTGGTTGATTTCCAAGGAGAATGAGAGGAGAGGAATTGAAGAGAAGGCTTCATACAACTCATTGGAGTTCTGCTGCAAAGAGGAGCAGAGAAATGGGGGTCTACGTGGATGGAAATTGTATGTTGGTGGGAATGATCCAGTCAAGAGAGAGAGAGAGAAACTGATGATGAAAGAGAATGAAGAAATGAGTTTTTACTGGATAAAAACTTAATCATTACTGTGTATTTGTCATTTCTTGAGTGCTTACTATATATATGTGGTGTGTCCTTTGTTCACAAAGCAATTATTTATTTTTTATATCAACTTAGGAGCCACAAATTATTATCACCATTTTATAAGGAAGAGTTTAGGCCACTTCCTGAGGTTACACAGATAATAAGCAGCAGAGAAAACATTTTAATTCAGGTTTATCTGAATTAAATTTGAATTCACATTCAAATGTGATGTGACTCAAGCCTTTCTCTACGTTGTACTCCTAGAGATGCTGCAAGAACACATAGTAAATATTTATAATCAAAATTCTGTGAATGTATGACTTTATGAATGAATGGTGAATATGTGTACACACACATATACATACAGCCGTGCACACATAACCATACATGCATATGTACTTGTATGTACACACGCATACATACCTATATACATACACACGGGATTATAGAGGGCATTTCATGGGATAAGTGAAAAGCAGGGTGGGGATTAGGAATTCTTTTGCTGGACTAGAAATTCCTCTCCAATTTCCTACAAAAAGTGCCAGCAGGACAAAATTACATAAAAGGAGCAATGGACGCCAGGTACCCACCTCTTGACCATTTACCAAGTAAGCAACGTTTCCCAAGTAAGGCATAAGCTTCACGGCAAAGACCTTTAACTAGTAATACTACTTCTAAAAATTGCAGGCAAGTAAACAGAGGAGATTCCTTTGTTGGGGACACAATTTGCTCTCCCTTTAGACCTGTAACATAGGCGGTGGTTGATATAGAACAACAGGAGAAGTATTAACTAACACTTAAGCAACAAAACTCAGCAACAAGAAAAAGCATCTTCTGCATTAATTAGAACCCTATTTCTTCCTTCTGCGCTCTATGTGTGATTTCTAAATTCCCTGGCATTTCATTTAAACAAATAGACGGAGATATTTTATAATTTTCAAGACACTTCCCTGCAGAATATAAGATGGATTTAAATCTTGGTGAAATTCTGACCTTCAGTTAACAGTTCCTTATATTGTTTAAATACAAATACTGGGGCGCCTGGGTGGCTCAGTTGGTTAAGCGACTGCCTTCGGCTCAGGTCATGATCCTGGAGTCCTGGGATCGAGTCCCGCATCGGACTCCCTGCTCAGCAGGGAATCTGCTTCTCCCTCTGACCTTCCCCACTCTCATGCTCTCTCTCCCTCTCAAATAAATAAATAAAATCTTTAAAATAAATAAATAAATACAAATACTTGTAATCAATCAGGAATGTGTATAACTTCTAACATTCCAACATGTGTAAAATTTACCCTCAAAATAGACACTAGCCCTTTGTAAAGAAACATTATCTACCTTCTTGCTTTTTGCTACAAAGGATCATCATTTTTCAATAGTAATAATGAATCTTTTCTGCTAATCCACTAACATTTTGGTACTGGGGAATGATGAGCATATCGGTTTCTATACATTTTTAGATAATATATTTAGCTCTGAGTTGAACAAATTACACAGACTTGGAGAGTCGTTCCATTTTCTTTCCTCATTAAAATTTAGCTTCATTTATACCATCTCTGATATTAGCAATCATATTTTCAATAGAATTTTGAACAGTGTTATTTCAATTTCAGTGCACAAATAAGTGATCTAACCATTCTTGGCTGCATTATAATCTCCTTAGCTTTAATTATTGTTCCTCAGAATACTGTGTCTTCCTATTTTATGGGCTTTAAAATGTATTCCCATTTTCTATTCTAAATCAGTTCCTCCTAGTTGAGAAAGAAAAGGGCACGAACATATATGCCACATTCTTTTGAAATTGTACTTTATCATTTCAACGGTCATTGTATCTAACCCATTAGGTATTGGAATATAATATTGTGCAATCATAAAAGAAACAGAATTTTAGAAAACCATGGAGCTTAACATAAATCAGCAAGCAGGATGAATTTGGGATCAAACATTAAAAAGTGTAGGGGCTCTGAAATAGAGCTCTTCTTTTAAGTTTTGGATGGTATAGAAATATTCAGTTCTAAAAAGATTAATGCCATAGATTTCACTCATGTGTGGAATCTGAAAAACCAAAAACAAATGAATAAACAAACAACCAAAAAGAATCAGACCTATAAAGACAGAGAACAAAACTGATGGTTGCCAAAGGAAAGGGGGTTTGGGGGCATGGGCAAAATGGGTGAACGGGAGTGGAAAATACAGGCTTCCAGTTTTGGAATGAATAAGTCACAGAGATAAAGGTACAGCATAGGGAATATAGTCAATTGTATTATAATAACATTGTATGGTGACAGATGGTAGCTACACTTGTGGGGAGCGCAACATATCATATAGACTTGTTGAATCACTATATTGTACACCTGAAACTAATGTAACATTGTATGTGAACTATACGCCAATAAAATTTTTTTAAAAGAAATGCTCAGTTCTGGGGCATCTGGGTGGCTCAGTCTGTTAAGCATCAACTCTTGGTTTCAGCTCAGGTCATGATCTCAAGGTCCTGGGATCGAGCCTCATGTCCAGCTCCATGTTCAGCATGGAGTTTGCTTGAGATTCTCTCTCTCTGTGTCCCTCTGCCCCTCCCCTCTCTCACTCTCTCTCTTAATCTTTTTTAAAAATGAAAAGTAAAAGAAATACTCAGTTCTATTTGGGTCCTTTCATATGAATGAGATACAAATCACCTCCGTGATTATTAGTTCCATGAAGAAACCTTTTGAGTTATTAACTGATGGTGATTTTATAATTTTACCCTGCCAAATCAGAGATGGCAAATAGATTTAAACTTCTGTGCCAGATCTCATCACTTGGTAGAACTGGACTAGGAGTCCATTGCAGGTTTCTGTAGCCATGCTTGGGTGCAGCAGTACAGAGCTCCCTGTTGATTGAAGTGTCTACCAGGCACGTAGGAAAGAAGACTAGCAGAGGGGATGCTGTATGTACATCCTTGGATGAAGAGAGCACCTAAGGAGTCATGATAGAGTCTCAGCCCAAATACCCACTCTCTCTTTAAATAGCTCATCATCACTTTTTCTCTCTGAGTTTCATTTTTCTCTTGTGTAATGAGACCTACTTTCTGTGGTTACTAGAAAAGCTAAGTGAACAAAATTTTTATGCTGAACATCTAATAAGTGTTAGTTTAATATGAGTTTATTTCTACAGGTTAACAAGGGAGGGGGATGATTAGACCAAAACATATACACAGGGTACTGGATTTATTATGGAATTAAGAAAGAGTGATCTTAAAAACCTGAATGTCCTGTAAGAGGAGAGGTTGAGTCTGCTCTAGTAAATTTTTTTAAAAGCTAGAAACTTTTTCTGAGTGTGTCTGGGTGAGATATTAACCCGAGGTGGGGTGGGGAGGGGAGGCACTATGGGAAAAGTTAAAATAAATAGTCTATGATGTCAAAATAGCCTAAGAATTTGTACCTAATAGTGGATGAATCATGCGGTCATTAGAGAAACAAAAATGGTCTTGATTAATCAAGTCATATAAATGCTTGTGTAACAAAGCTTTTCTGAAGTGAACCATTCCAATAAGTTGGGGAATTGAGCAGTCCCGCTAGAGATACAGCCTGTAACAGAGTTCTAAAGGGATCATTCTGATGGGTGGTTTACACACCACCGTCTCCAGTGACATATGAAGGAAGAGGTCATCACTTCTATTGTGGACCTCAGCCCTAGAACACTGGGTTTCTCCCATTTTTTTTCTGATGGACAGAGTGATTATATTGTCCAAGAAAAACAGAGCCAGACACTAGTTAAGATGCTAAGGACAGACTTTAATCAGTTATATACTACTCCAATAGGGAAGAGCCCAGCAGAGGCTGATCTGGACTTTAATTTGTAGAGGTGGCTGGACCTTTAAAGAGAGAATGAGGAAGTGGGAGGGGGGCTCTGTGGAGTCTGGGAAGTGAAAAACTACAAAAGGCAGGAAGGAAAGGTTGGTCCATGTGAAACCCATCTGGGTTTGTTCACTGGCTCTTACCCAAGTTCAACTTCTGCCCTCCCACAGACTGGGAGACAGGGTGTATCTTCAGGTGTCCGCGAGAACAAAGAGCAAATACTTCTTCTGGCAGCTTGAGTTTTCTCAGGCAGGCACTTTAATGGGGCTCAGATCATCCTTGGGATGTGGCCTTGAGCTGTTAGAAACTATGTTAGTGTTTGTTCAAGTCTTTATAGGTCAAGGTTGGAGCTTAGTTGAGAAGTGGGCTCAGAGGAGCCCAGCTAAGTAATGTTGGGTAGTGGAGAAAATCTCTTTCAATGTACACATACATACATACCCACATACAGACATACATACTTACCAGCAACAAACACCACTCATGGTGTTAAGACACCAAACGTGTTGAAACACTTTCCATCTAATGCATGTGTGCGTGCGCACGCACACACATATACACATACATACTCCACATTCTGTGGTTGCAGAACCTGAGAGTTAGTGGTCAAAAAACTTACCTAAGATATCACTTAAGTTGTAGAAGCAGCATTTAAACCCATGTCAGTCTGTCTCCAGAACTCAGTTGGAATTACTGTGTAAACTGTCTCCTGTTATAGTTCAGAGCACAAAGATACAAATCCCAAGGTACAAGTGCAGAGGTGGGATGTTGAAGAATGTTCACTAAGAACTGTATATCCAGGTGACGTAGGTCACAGGAAGGTTTATTGTTCCCTCCCAGCTTTATTGAGATATAATTGGCCAAACTGTAAGAAAATTAAAGTATACAACAGGATTATACATGTGTGTGTGTGTGTGTGTGTGTGTGTGTGTGTATAACATTGTGAAAAGATTTCCATCATCAAGTTAATTAGAACATTCATCACCTCACATATTTACCCTTCTTTTGGTGAAAACAGTTAAGTTCTATACTTTTAGCAAATTTTAATTATATAATACAGTATTATAACTATAGTCAACATGTTATACATTAGATCCTCAGACCTTAGTCATCTTATAACTGGAAGTTTGTGCCTCTTACCAGCCTCTTCCAATATTGCCTACCGCCCCCCGCCCCCCCGCCAGCTCCTGACAAACACCATTCTACTCTCTGTTACTATGAGTTTGATTTTTTTTTATTCCACCCATAAGGGATACCATGTAGGATTTGTCTTTCTCTATCCAACTTACTTCATTTAGCAGAATACCCTTTGTTGCAAATGGTAGGATTTCCTTTTTTTTTTTTAAGACTTTATTTATTTATTTGAGAGAGAGAGAGAGTACAAGCAGGGGGAGCAGCAGAGGGAGAGGGAGAAGCAGACTCCCCACTGAGCAGGGAGCCTGATGTGGGGTTGAGCTGAAGGCAGACGCTTAACCAACTGAGCCACTCAGGCGCCCCAGGATTTCCTTCTTTTTTAAGGGTGATATATAAATATGTCACATTTTCTTTATCCATTCATCCATCAAGGGACACTTAGGCTGTTTCCATACTTTGGCTATCATAAATAATGCTGTAATGGAGGGGGGAACACAGATATCTCTTCAGACAGAGATTGAGGGGGGGGGTTGGACATGTATTGAGATCCATATCTGGGATGCTGGCTGATTTGGTGGTTCTATTTTTTTTTTTTTTTTAAAGATTTTATTTATTTATTTGACAGAGAGAGACAGCGAGAGAGGGAACACAAACAGGGGGAGTGGGAGAGGGAGAAGCAGGCCTCCCGCCGAGCAGGGAGCCCGATGCGGGGCTCGATCCCAGGACCCTGAGATCACGACCTGAGCCGAAGGCAGTCGCTTAACCAACTGAGCCACCCAGGCGCCCCTGGTGGTTCTATTTTTAATTTCTTGTGGAACCTCCACATTATTTTCCATAGCATCAATACGAGTTTACATTCACACCAAGAGTGCAGAAGGGTTCCCTTTACTCCATAACCTCATCTGCCTTTGTCTAGTCTTTTTTAATAACAGACATCCTAACGAGGGTGAAATGGTATCTTGTGGTTTTGATTTGCATTTCCCTGATGATTAGTGATGTTGAGCACATCTTCATGTACCGTTGGCTATTTGTACATCTTCTTTGTAGGCTCCTTGCCTACTTTTTAATTTAGTTATTTGGGGGGTTTTTTGCTGTTTTGCTTGTTAGTTGAATTATATGAGTTCCTTGTATATTTTGGATATTAACTAACCCCTTATCAGATATATGGTTTGCAAACATTTTCTCCCATTCCGTGGGTTGCCTTTTCATTCTGTTAATGGTTTCTTTTGCTGTGCAGAAGCTTTCTGGTTTGATGTAGTCCTACTTGTTTATTTTTGCTTTTGTTGACTTTGCTTTTGGTGTCAAATCAAAAAAAAAAAAATCGTTGCCAAAACCAATGTCAAAAAGCATATCCCTTAGGTTTTCTTTAGGAGTTTTTCTGTTTCAGGTCTTACATTCAAGGCTTTAATCCATTTCGAGTTCATTTTTGTATATGGTGTAATATAAGGGCTCAGTTTAATTTTTTACATGTGCATATCCAGTTTTCCCAGCACCATTTTTTGAAGAAATTATCCTTTCCCCATTGCATATTCTTGGCTCCTTTGTCATAAATTAATTGACCATATACACATGGGTTTATTTCTGAGCTCTCTTTTCTGCTCTATTGATCTGTGTGTCTGGTTTTATACCAATACCACTATGGTTTTGATTATAGTTTTGTAATATAGTTTGAAATTTAAAGTGTGGTGACTCTAGCTTTGTCCTTTTTTAAGATTGCTTTGGCTAGACAAATACCATATGATTTCACTCATATGTGGACTCTAAAAAAAAACACACATATATAAAGAAACAAACAAAAAGCAGAATCAGACCTATAAATACAGAGAACAAATTGATGGTTGCCAGAGGGGAGCAGGGTGGGGGGATGGGCAAAATGAGTAAAGGGGAGTAAGAGGTACAGACTTCTAGTTATGGAATGAATAAGTCATGGGAATAAAAGGCACAACATAAGGAATATAGTCACTGATTTCTAATGGCATTGTATGTTGACAGATGGTAGCTACACTTGTGAGCATAGCATAATGCATAAGCCTGTTGAATCATTATGTTGCACCTGAAACTAATATAACATTGTGTGTCAACTACACTCAAATAAAAAAAAAATTTTTTAAGACTGATTTGACTATGCAGAGTCTTTTGTGGTTCCATATAAACTTTTTGGATATTTTTTTCCATTTCTGTGAAAGATGTCATTGAAACTTTGATAGGGATTTCATTGAGTCTGTAGATTGTTTTGAGCAGTATGGACATTTTAACAATATTAATTCCTCCAATCTATGAGCACAGAATATCTTTCCAATTATTTGTGTCTTTTTCAATTTCTTTCATCATTATCTCATGGTTTTTATTGTACAGATTTTTTTTATCTCTTCTGTTAAAATTTAATCCTAAGTATTTTATTGTTTTTTATGCTATTGTACATGAGATTTTTTTTCTTAATTCTTCTTTCAGTTAGTTCATTCTTAGCATATAGAAACACAACTGATTTTTGTTTATTGATTTGTATCCTGCAACTTTACTGAACTTACTAGTTCTAACTATTTTTTGGTGGAGCCTTTATGATTTTCTATATAAAAAATTATGCCATCTGCAAACAGACACAATTTTACTTCTCCTTGTCTTATTTGGATATCTTTATTGCTTTTTCTTGCCTAATTGCTCTAGAGTAGGACTTCCAAACTATGTTAATTAAAAGTGGCAAGAGTGGACATTCTTGTCTGTTCCTAATCTTAAAGGACAAGCTTTTAGCTTTTCATCATGGAGTATGATGTTAGCTTACATACATGGCCTTTATTATGTTGAGGTACAAACTTCTATACCAAGTTTGTTGAGAGTTTTTATCATGAAAAAATGTTGAATTTTGTCAAATGCTTTTTCTGTGTCTATTGAAGTGCTCATATGATTTTTATCCTTCACCTTATTAATGTGATGCATCACGTTTATTGATTTGCATGTGTTGAACAACCCCCCCCACCCTGGAACAAATCCCACTTGATCATGGCATGTGATCCTTTTAATGTACTGTTGAATTCAGTTTGCTAATAGTTTTTTGAGGATTTTTGCAGCTTGGCTCACCAGCATCTCCTGCCGCTTACTACTCACCCATGTCTCCAGTTTCAGAAGACTGCTGAGCTTATACCCTTGGTGATTAATAAATGTCACTTCCGGTTCCAGGTCACAGACTCCTGTTAGCCTCACTCTGAGTCTGTGGGGAAAAGGCTGCTTTTCTCATGGGATCCAGTTATACCCAAATACATTTTGTTTGTGACGACTTCAAATCATCAGATTAGCTTGACCCCAGAGCTGGATAACTCATTTCTACCCCAGGAAAACACAAGTTTCTCTCTCCAGGGTGGAAGAGTCAACTTGACATCCAGTATAATTCTCCACGGTTTTCTCAGTCCGTCATTTTCTTTTCTCCTTTTAGAGAAATATCTTTTCTTTTTTCTTTTTTTTTATTTTTATTTATTTATTTTTTAAAGATTTTATTTATTCATTTGAGACACAGAGATACAGAGAGAGAGAGAGCATGAGCGGGGGGGAGACAGAGGGAGAGGGAGAAGCAGGCTCCCTGCTGAGCCAGGAGCCCAACGTGGGGCTCGATCCCAGGACCCTGGAATCATGACCTGAGCCGAAGGCAGACGCTCAACCATCTGAGCCACCCAGGCGCCCCTCTTTTCTTTTTTAAAAAATATATAAATATATTTAATAAATACATAAATTATGTATACTTACCTAAAAATTACATGATGAATGTACTTCATGAATATTTGCTGCAGCTTTAATGAAGGTGGAGTTACTGAGTGAAGCAAAAAGAACTTCTGAAAGGCTTTTGAAACCTGGTGCCAAATCACTTTCTAGAAATGTATTTATTTACTTTGCTGGAGCAATGCCTAAGAGCACGAGTTTCGTGCACCTATATCAGCACTGATTATTAAATTTTAAAAGATACCCTAATTTGCTGAAAAAAAATACCATGACTTTTTAATATATACATTAATTTGAATAATCATGTAAGGTTGAACACTGTGGCATGTTTGTTTTCATATTTATATTTCCTATTTTGTAAAGCGTTCATGACTCATCTATTTTAAAAATCGGGTTTTAAAGCTTGTAATTATTCACAGTATCTTTATATTAAGAAAGTTAAAAATAAATACAACTTAATAAACCTTAATATAAATAAAATGAAATATAAAATATAAATATATTAAATAATAAATATATTATCACAGGTAGAATATTATAAATTATATACACAGCAAATGTAATACTCAGTTTATCACTTACAAGATTTTTACATTGATTTACAATGTCCAGATCACCTTGAGTTTTTGAAAGACAGTCCTATCAGTACTTTTAAGTGTGATTTCTTCATTGTTTTGAAGGTATAGAAGTCTTTTCCCCTGGGCACCTGGGTGGCTCAGTCGTTAAGCATCTGCCTTCAGCTCAGGTCATGATTCCAGGGTCCTGGGATCGAGCCCCACATCGGGTTCCCTGCTCCGTGGGAAGCCTGCTTCTCCCTCTCCCACTCCCCCTGCTGGTGTTCCCTCTCTCACTGTCTCTGTTGAAAAATAAATAAAATCTTAAAAAAAAAAAAAAAAGAAGTCTTTTCTCAGGCAGGTAGTAAATATTCATGCATACTTCCTAGGTTTTTCTTTTCCTCTTAATTTTGTTTTTAAATCTAATTGGCTGTAGGTTGTATGGCAAAGACCCAATATGACTTCTTTCCCCAAATAGTCCATTTTACAAAAAGTATTATGTAATGTTAATGCACTGAAATCATCGATACTGTGACTTTATCATTCTTAATACTATATTTCCAAATATATATATACATATATATATATACACATAACCCATTGATCAATCTATTCTGATATCAACATTTTAATTATTGTAGCTTTTAGTGCACGTTAGTATCTTGAGCCTAAATAATTCAGTTGAAAGAAAAGTATATCTGTCTTTATGTGATATAAAGTTTTGTCTTTATTAATTCAATGTCATTAATTTATTATTCAATTCCTTGATATCCATCAAAGCTAAAAGGAAGATCTCAAATACAATTTCTAAAAGATTTTTGTCTTTTACTAGGTAATGTCACATTTACACTCTTTCAAATCAGTATGTGCAGTCTTCATTCAGGCAACAAAAAACTGGAGTTCTTATTATGATCAGGGGGCTTCTGGTAAATGTTGGGAGATAAGACAAATAAGAAATCTGCCTTTGGGAATTTTTTTAAGATTTTATTTATTTTTTTATGTTGAGAGAGAGAGCACGAGCAAGGGGAGAGGCAGAGGGGGTGGGTGAGAATCCCAAACAGACTCCGTGCCGAGTGCAGAGCCCAATACAGGTTTGATCTCAAGACCCTGAGATCACAACCTGAGCCGAAACCAAGAGTCAGACATTTAACTGACAGAGCCACCCAGGCGCCCCTGGGAACTTCTGTTGTAGTCAGGGGAGTCTATACCGGCAGCATACTTTCTGTTTTTAATACTTTTTTCTGTATCTTTTATCTTCTGTTTCTTATATGTATTCACTTAATTTTTTTACTTTTATTTACTTTTATTTTCTCCAGGATATGGAAGTTATATATTCTATTACTAATTTTAAAAGATAACAAAAATAAAATTCCATGTTTTGACTTCTTTCATGTAAGACTGTAAATAAAGCTCACTTTTACTCATTCTCTAAATTTCAGTATTTGTCTTTGTTTTGTTTTTTTAAAGATTTATCTATTTATTTGCCAGAGAGAGAGAGAGGGCACAAGCAGGGGGAAAGGGGGAGGGAGAAGCAGGCTCCCCACTGAGCAGGGAGTCCAATGTGGGGCTGGATCCCAGGGCCCTGGGATCATGACCTGAGTCGAAAGCAGACACTTAACCAACTGAGCCACCCAGGCTTCCCAGTTTCAGTATTTGTTAATACAATTTGAAATTTTGATCAGTTATGTTTGTTTAGTAATTTTTTTTTACTTTCTATCTTTGTTCCTTCAATAATAATTTTAATATTTTTTCGATTTTATAATTGGATTGTATAAAATAATTACCTAAACAGTTTAATTTAAAATAATTACCTACACAACTGTATTTTAAATGGTTTCATATTAGCACTATCCTTTTATGTTATGCCTTCGCAATTCTTGAGTTCTTAATTTTGATTTCTCTCTCCTTTAACTGTAATATTCTTTTCTGTAGTTTTTTGTGACAATTTTTTTTTTGGAATTCTTATATATCTGCCAATACTTTTTGTGGCCTCAATATACAACTTAGCTATGTATAAAATTCTTGAAAAATAAAAATATTATCGTTTAGCACCAAATTTTACAAGGAAAAAGTAAAAAAACAAAACCCGTATGATTTTTTGTTTCTTTATATATATCACCCAAATGTCTCTTTTTAATAGGCATTTTTAGTTAGAAATGTCCACTTAGGCAATCAGTATGTCTATCCTTAATAGGCATTTTTTCATTAGAAATGACTATGAAGCAGGGCGCCTGGGTGTCTCAGTCAGTTAAGTGTCTGACTTGATTTTGGCTCAAGTCCTGATCTCAGTGTCCTGGGATTGAGCCCACACTAGGCTCCATGCTGGTCATGGAGCCTGCTTAAGATTTTCTCTCTCTCTCTCTTTCTCTCTCTCCCTCTGCCCCTCCCCACCTCTAAAAAAAAGGATTGTGAGACATGTCGAAGTGCATATTCTAGTCTCTGCCATTGGCTTTGAAAAGTCACGTTCAATTCATCCCAAACTTGCTGTATTTTTAATAAGCTTCATGTCTTTTTCTCCTCATTTCAAATCTTAAGTAAGGTCTAGCCAGAGACCGTGTTGACCACTAGAGACATGTGAGGTGTGTCAGTGTGGGCTTCCCCAGAAGTCCTTAGGACAAGAATCCAAGAGAAAATGCTGTATATGTGGGGCGCCTGGGTGGCTCAGTCAGTTAAGTGTCTGCTCTCAGCTCGTGTCATGATCCCGGGGTCTCGGGATCGAGCCCCACATCAGACTCCTTGCTCAGCAGGGAGACTGCTTCTCCCTCTGCTTCTTTCTCTCCCTCTGCCCCCACCACCCCCTCATGTCTGAGGTCTCTCAGTCTCAATCTCAAATAAATAAATAAAATCTTAAAAAAAAAAAAAGAAATTTCTGTATATGATTGGTGAAGGAAGCACTAAATGCTATCCTGTCCCAGGACGATAGCAGTGTCTCTCCCCAGTGCAAAACAGTCACTCCCTATGGATTGTGCTCTGGCTTTTCCTGTACTAAATTGCCTCAAATATATGTTTTCCTTGGTCAGCCATTTTCTATTTTCAAATCAAAATAATTTTTTTTTAAAGATTTTATTTATTTATTTGTGAGAGAGAGAGAGAGAGCATGAGGAGGGGGAGGGGCAGAAGGAGAGGGACAAGCAGACTCCCCGTTGAGTACAGAGCCCAACACAAGGCTCAATCTCAAGACCCCAAGATCATGACCTGAGCCGAAATAAAGAATGGGACACTCAACCATCTGAGCCACCCATGCGCCCCTCAAATCAAAATAATTATTGTTTGAGGGTTCACTGCGTGCCAGGCAGTTACATGGTTTGCATGATTCCTTAATTAATTTTCACTGTAATTCTCTGAGGATGTTCTTGTTACCATCTCCACTTTCCAGATGGGGAAACTGAGCCTTAGAAATTAAATGAACTATAGAATTGCCCTTGACCCAACAATCTGCTCTAGGGCCCATAAATCTTCCCTAGTGCTCCAGACTGATTTGCTGGGTTGAGGTGATACTCTAACCCTCATCCCATTTCTCTGACACTCTTAAATGATGTCATGCAATAACATTTTTGATCTATGTACATAGCTTATAGGGCTCTTGCTATCTCCTTTCCACTTCTATGCTTTTCCCCCTTGTTACTCTGTGGCTTCCAGTATACTGAATCATTGTCAATTTTTCCCTCCCTGTTGCTTTATGAAAATTGCAAGATCCAAAATGAAAAATGAAAATAGGCACATTTTTTATATGGAAGTGATATCAAAAGGAAATGATGTTCAAACGATGCATATGCATGGTAGAAACTTTGCTAAGGACTGATAAGACAGTGAACAGACGTGGAGAAGCATTTGTGGTATATCCCCACTTTGGGAAGGGGTGTCGTACACCATTACTTTCTTTCCAGTGAGCAGGATGCTGTATTTTAGGTGTGGCTTCATACTTTATCTATTATAACGCCACTTTATGCTATGTCTTCTCAGACTCTAACAGTCAGCCTTATATATATTTTATTGAAATATAACTGACATACCATATCCCATTATTTTTGGGTGTACATCATAGTGCTTTGATATTTTTATACATTAAGAAATGTACCCCATGATAAGTCTAGTTACCTTCTATCACCATATAAAGTTACTACAATATTACTGACTATATTCCCCATGCCATACATTACATCCCCATAACTTAATTTATTTTATACCTGGAAGTTTGTACCTTTCAATCCCGTTCACCTATGCCACCCCCTCAACCCCTTCCCCTTCTGATAACCAACCGTTTCTTTCCTGTGTCTATGAGTCTGTTTCTGTCTTATTTTATTTGTTCATTTGTTTTGTTTTTCAGATTCCACATATAAGTGAAATCATATGATATTTGTTTTTCTCTCTCTGACTTATTTCACTTAGCATAATAGACTCTAGATACATCCATGTTGTTGTAAATGGCAAGATTCATTCTTTTTTATGGTTGAGTAATATTCCAGTGTGTGTGTGTGTGTGTGTGTGTGTGTGTGTGTGTGTGTGTGTATCACATCTTTATCCATTCATCTAATGTTGGCTATTTTGGTTGTTTCCACATCTTGACTATTCTAAATAATGCTGCAATGAACATAGGGGTGCAAATATCTCTTTGGATTGGTGTTTTTGTTTTCTTCTGATGCATACTCAGAAGTAAAATTGCTGGATCATATTTTAGTTTTATTTTTTTATAAACTGGTGCACCCACCATGGAAAACAGTATGGAGGTTCCTCAAAAAATTAAAAACGGTCAGCCTTATGTTTTGACATCGTGAATTGTCATGCTTTCATCCTATGTCTTCATTTCTTCATAAGCATTCTATTGGGAAACTGGGAGAATTTATGACATGGCGGTGCACCAGATACCACTTTAAATAAGCAGCCTTGTACTTTAAGGAACACTTCTCGCCTTTTCCCGTCTCCCTTTCTCTCTTTCATCTGCACATCGGCCCAATTGCAAGGTTCCTTCCTCCTTGAGCCTTGAAAGAACTTTTTATTATCCTCATTCTGGAAACCAAAATATCTATTTGCGTGTAAAAGCAATTTTTTCAAATCACTACAAAAATTTTTTAATACTTGGGGTGCTGGGTGGCTCAGTCAGTTAAGCATCTGCCTTCAGCTCAGGTCATGATCTCAGTGTCCTGGGATCGAGCCCCGCATGGGGCTCCCTGCTCAGTGGAGAACTTGTTTCTCCCTCCCCGTCTCCCTTTTCCCCTCCCTTCCACTTGTGTGCACACGCGCATGCATGCACACTCTCTCTGTGTCTCTCAAATAAATAAATAAAATCTTTTAAAAAAAATTTTAATACTTAAAATTCCAGTTCACTCATTTGGTAATGGAACGACTATTATCATCATTTTGAGGGATGGGAGTTATTTTTTAAACTACTGACTGAATTAATCTGTTACGGTATTTTTCAAGTGGTTAGAGTCCTAATTGAATAAAAAAAAAAACCATCTCTAAATCCTTCTAGTGGGTGTAAATAAATAAACTAATAATTTAAGGTTATTTGACCCAGTCTCTTAAGTCTACTTGGCAATCACTCTAATGCCTGAATACTCTCTATGTGGTGCTTTAGTTAATGTAACTTTTTAAAAATATATTTTTTGAACACTAGTGTCATCTTCCAGTTCTATAGTTTATTTTTCCCATTAAACTCTAAAGAGTCATTGCCAATAGATTTTTACATATTTTTACATATTCTTAAAGTCATACCCATGTGTTATAAAAGAGATAACCAAAAATGCATGGATCCATATTTAACCATTTTGTAATTAAATACATTTTTCCCATACTTTTTTAAACTATTAAGATGGCATTGGTATCTACTGGTATTTAATTCACACCCAACATCCTTTGTAACTTAAATTAAATCCTTATTGGAGACATTTATTCAAACTGTAACTGTTTTCTCTAATGAACTACCAATTCATTTCCCCACACAGCATGTTCTAATTTGTGCTTGTGGTGGTTTCTAGAAACATATGGGAACCAACTGTGGTTATGTTTTGGGATCTTCTGTACAAAAACATGATAATTGCTTTTGTTTTGCTGATTACTCTCTAAGACAGTTTCAAACCTCTTCAATGTCTTCTTTATCGGGAAGGCTTTAATTGCAAATCCCCTTCTGTTTTATCAGATGAATTTCACATGATGAGCATATTGGATGAGCTGGTTAATCTGTCCAGAGGTTCTGTGATCTTTAGAAAAGATCAACCCCTTGCATATAATTTACAAATTGTTCCCAGATATCAGACATCATCAGGCTTGTTATTTCCATCATGCCATAAACACAAAAGCAGAAGAGACATAAAAGGTAAGAGGCCTTCTGCAACATAAAAGAGAAAGCAAGATTGGCGGATCCTTTGCTTATGTTTTTCTTGGGGTGGGGGGAGGGTGGGCAGTGGCAAAAGATACAATAATACAAGCATCTTCCTGATTGATTAAAGTAGTGAAGTACATTCTTTGGTTCATAAATAATGCTCTATTACTTTTCTTCAAAGACAAGTAAACCTTGACAGAGTGACCTTTTCCAGGGCAGGAGTTGTTTCAGTGCCATAAATTATACTGTAAAACGGGTGGAAATGCTACTGAGAAGTGTGTGACAAAATAAGATTAAAGATTACTATACACAAAAGATTGTTGTTTTATTAATGGATTCCTGTCAATGGGATGAAAAATCCTCGGGTTTCTACTGGATGCTGAGATCATGTCAAGCCGAAAAATTAGGAGGGCATTTTCTAAAAGGTAACTAAATGTGTCAAAATAACAATAGACTGATTAGTTTGTCGCTCCTGTATTATATTTGCTCTTACAGCAAATTTAGTTATTGTCCACTAAGCTGTACCGTCCACAGGCATTTGCTTGCAAAGGGAAGGAAGGCGCAGTGGGCTGGCTTCAGTGCTGGCTGTTCTGTTGCAGGGAAGATTCCAGGGAGATGCTTTGCTCAACAGAAGCTCGGGTGGCGGTATCTCCGCCAGGACTCTGTGCCTCGCCAAGAGGGGAAAGCGTATGGTAATTCTCAACCCATTCATTTATCTGCTGAACACTCCATCTGACAGAGCCATCCATGTCACTTTGAAGAAAAGAAAAATAATCACCTAGTGACTTATGCTGTAAGTGGCTCTGAATTTTTTTGTCCAATTTTATCAATTAGTAAAAAAACAACGTGAAATTACAGGTACTAAAATAAGACTGTTTAAAATACAATGAAGGATTTAAGTCTGCTTGAATTACATGAGATCATGAGAGTTCAGGGTTTTTTTTTTTGTAAGCGTCAACATCCTGTCCAAATACCACGTATGATTCCTTTTAACGTAATTACTGCAGTTTTGCTGTTGTGATTATCCCCACCCAATTTCCCCTTAAAATCAAATAAATAATCTTAAATAAATAAATAAAAACCTAATCAAAAGATAGAAAAAATGGTGGCAAAAAAATGAAAAGAAGAAAAAGGAAACAATTACAAAATATCAGATATTTTGAATGATTAATTTCAATAGTAAAATTCACTCACTCAAATCTTACAGCCCTTTATTGTGTGGCACTAGCAGACATACGATCGAGCAAAATAGAAATGGAAACAAAATCATTCTATTGAATTTAATTAAAGTTTTCAAAACTTTCCTTGGAATTTGATCTAGCATGGTTCACTTAAATAATAACTACCCTTGTTAGATAGAGCATATGCTCAGCATGGCATGTTGCTATAAATCACTCCTTGTCACAAAGAAGAATAGATATACCGGCTCCTTACTGCTTTGTTATTCTTTATAACTAGACACAGGGTATCAGTGTTACCTTCATTATAGGAGGAATAAAAACCTGTGCCTTAATCCACACACACCATTTTCAAGATAGGTGTCAGAAAGCCAAATGACGAAACAGTGAGATTAGTGTTACAATAAGCATCCATCTATTTCTCAGACAAACGTGAAACTGTAGCTAGTGCTTGTGGAGCTTACGTGATGTGTTGGGTAGATATTTTGCCCATGTCTTCAATGGGTAAAGCAGAAAGCCTTTTCCCATTCTTGCATAGCACTTATCCAGGAAGCCCCGTTTACTTAGCTTATGACTTATTTGAGGACAGATCCAACTGCTGAAATTTTACTTTGGTCTTAGCACAAATCAAAGAATATATTAAATCATACTGGTTTTAATAATATGCCACACTTTCCTTTAGAAAAAAAAAGTGTTTTAACTAAATAAGTCCTTTTGATTTACATTCCTACATTCTCCTTGAGTGTACAGCAAGGCTATACGCTCTTCTTTAACCAATAAGAGCTCAGGCAACAGAGAAGTGAATAGCATATATGAACAATCTTCAGAAGCCAACACAGTCTTAGAAAATATCTACCATCTAAGAGCCAGAACAACAGCAGTGATTGCAAAGATGAACATGAAGCTTTGGGCGTCCCTAATCTTGGAACCTAAAGACGGGTTGGAGGTCAAAAAAAAAAAAAAAAAAAAAAGTTGTTTTAACAATTGGTCAAATGACCTACCCTTTTATCTTTATCATCAAAAAAAAATCTCTCTCAGGACACCTGAGTGGCTTAGTCGGTTAAGTGTCTTCCTTCGGCTCAGGTCATGATCCCAGGGTCCTGGGATTGAGCCCCACTTCAGGTTCCTTGCTCAGCAAGGGACCTGCTTCTCCTCTCCCTCTGCCCCTGCTCACGTGTGCTCTCTCTCTCTCTCTCTCTCTCGCCTACTCTATCTCTCAAATAAATAAAATCTTTTTTTTAAGAATTTTTTTTTATTTTTTATTTGACAGAGAGAGAGAGAGTACAAGCAGGGGCAGCGGCAGGCAGAGAGAGAAGCAGGCTTCCCACCCAACAGGGAGCCCGATGTGGGGCTCGATCCCAGGACCCCCGGATCATGACCTGAGCCGAAGGCAGATGCTTAACGACTGAGCCACCCAGGCGCCCTATAAAAAAAAAATCTCTCTCATAATCTCTTCTCCAACAGAATGCGGAAAACTATACAATTCTTAAGTAAGCACCATATATGATTCTTAAGTAAGCACTTGCTGGGTGTTTTGCATGAACCAGACAGCAAGTCCCAGAGCTTTCATGATTTCTCTGGGCCACAAGAATTACTCCCTGAAGTAGCCTGCTGTTCCTGACACTGAGTAGCTAATCCCTCCTGCCACTCTGAATTTTTGCATAGGTAGAAAATCCTTCCCACTTCCAAATTCTCAGCTTTGAAGATCCAAATGTGGCAAGATTGGAGCGAGGGGAGGCGCCTGGGTGGCTCAGTTGGTTAAGCAGCTGCCTTCAGCTCAGGTCATGATCCCAGGGTCCTGGGATCGAGCCCCACGTCGGGCTCCCTGCTCAGCAGGAAGTCTGCTTCTCTCTCCCTCTGACTGCCACTCTGCCTACTTGTGCTATCTCTCTGTCAAATAAATAAAAACCTTTAAAAAAAAAAAAAAAAAAGATTGGAGTGAGGTTCCTAATCTCACAAAGAGGGTATCAATTTAAAGTACAAAAATTAAATTGTCAGCATAATTCCATAGAGATATCGATTCATGAGTATCTAACTCTTAGTATTTGCAATTGTGAGGCTGAATTCATTGGAGTTTCATAGACGAACATCCTAATAGCACTGCTACGGAATGCTCCAGATTTCTCTTGGAAGATACAAGAAGTTACATAGAAACAATTTATACCTGCTTAAACATTTATACATATCTATATGCTTATACTCAGAACTACCTCAATTTTTGTCTTAGGGGAAATCTAAAACACTGCTACTATAAATATTGAACACACCTAAGGTAAATTCATCTCAAGAATGGCCCCTCAATCATAATGTTCCCCAGTATTCTGGGAACAACTAGGGAGGCAACAAAGCCAGATTTTTTTCACTTCTTGATAAAGAGTGAGTTTCCCCTAACAAAGCAACTCAAAACAGAGTCCATGTCTCTTTTCCAAGTGACTGCTGAACTTGTTTCTTTTTTTTTCCTCTTGCATCTTTCTTTCTTTTTTTAAATTTTTTATTGTTATGTTAATCACCATACATTGCATCATTAGTTTTTGATGTAGTGTTCCATGATTCATTGTTTGTGCATAACACCCAGTGCTCCACGCAGAACGTGCCCTCTTTATACCCATCACCAGGCTAACCCATCCTCCCAACCCCCTCCCCTCTAGAACCTTCAGTTTGCTTTTCAGAGTCCATCGTCTCCCATAGTTCGTCTCTCCCTCCGATTTCCCCCTCTTCATTCTTCCCCTCCTGCTATCTTCTTCTTCTTTTTTTTTTCTTAACATATATTGCATTATTTGTTTCAGAGGTACATATCTGTGATTCAACAGTCTTGCACAATTCACAGCGCTCACCATAGCACATACCCTCCCCAATGTCTATCACCCAGCCACCCCGTCCCTCCCACCCCCCCCACTCCAGCAACCCTCAGTTTGTTTCCTGAGATTAAGAATTCCTCATATCAGTGAGGTCATATGACACATGTCTTTCTCTGATTGACTTATTTCGCTCAGCATAACACCGTCCAGTTCCATCCACGTCGTTGCAAATGACAAGATCTTATTCCTTTTGATGGCTGCATAATATTCCATTGTATATATATGCCACATCTTCTTTATCCATTCATCTGTCGAAGGACATCTTGGCTCTTTCCACAGTTTGGCTATTGCGGACATTGCTGCTATAAACATTGGAGTGCACGTACCCCTTCAGATCCCTACATTTATATCTTTGGGGTAAATACCCAGTAGTGCAATTGCTGGGTCGTATGGTAGCTCTATTTTCAACTTTTTGAGGAACCTCCATACTGTTTTCCAGAGTGACTGCACCAGCTTGCATTCCCACCAACAGTGTAGGAGGGTTCCCCTTTCTCTGCGTCCCCGCCAACATCTGTTGTTTCCTGACTTGTTAATTTTAGCCATTCTGACTGGTGTGAGGTGGTATCTCATTGAGGTTTTGATTTGGATTTCCCTGATGCCGAGTGATGTTGAGCACTTTTTCATGTGTACTTCTGACTGATTTGACCATATCTCACACTATTAACAACTTATCAATCTATTGTAGTCATCATGATAAAACCAAAACATAGCCAAAAAGTAGCAACATAGCCCTAATACCTGAGTGTCTCAAACACTGGGAGAAGACATCAGCCTTATGCCATGACATTCAGAAAACAAAACCAAGTTCCAGATGAAGTGAAAAAAAGCAACATGTGTTAACAATCTTAACTATAATAGAAGAAAATATAGCAAAATAGTTTTACTTCAGGATAATAAAATATCTTCCGCAATAGGATATGCAATTCAGTAGTCATAGCGAATTGTATTGGCAAATTTGACCACAGTGAAATTTTACATTTTATAAAACTAAAAGCACCATCAAGAAAGTTAAAATAGGAACACCTGGGTGGCTCAGTCAGTTAAGCCTCCAACTCTTGGTTTCAGCTCAGGTCATGATCTCAGGGTCCTGGGATAGAGCCCTGTGTCGGGCTCTGCACTCAGCACAGAGTCTGCTTGCCCTTCTCCCTCCCCCTCTGCCCCTCTCCCCTTCACTCTCTATATCTCTCAAATAAATACATCTTTTTTAAAAAGAGAGTTAAAATAGAAGCTACAGACTCTAAGAACAACTTCTTAATGTACATAACATAAAAAAGCAATATTCTTCACATATTAAAAACCACCTTAAATTAAGCCAGTAACCCAAGAGAAAAATAGTTAAAAGTTTGAATGTCCAAATCACAGAATAAAATAGCAAATATGAAACTGTTGATCAATTCATTGATCAGTAGGAAAATGTTAATTAAAGGAGACACTTCCACCCACCAAATTTGTAGATATGTAGAAGAATATTAACTAATATTTGCTTCAGTTTAAGAAGACATTTGGCAAAGGCAGTTAGAATTGATGAGCATGAACACTAGCCTAGGCCCTGATGAATGGTGAAAATAACCACCGGAGCCCCACAAAACCGCAAAGTGGGCAGGCCAGGAAACCCAACTCAGAAAAGCTCAGTAAATAGTCAAAGTCATGTAAATCCTTTTTTTAAAAGATTTTATTTATTGGGCGCCTGGGTGGCTCAGATGGTTAAGCGTCTGCCTTCGGCTCAGGTCATGATCTCAGGGTCCTGGGATCGAGTCCCGCATCGGGTTCCCTGCTCAGTGCAGAGCCTGCTTCTCCCTCTCCCTCTGCCACTCCCTCTGCTTGTGCTCTTCTGTCTATCTCTCTGTCAAATAAATAAATAAAATCTTCTAAAAAAAAGATTTTATTTATTTATTTGACAGAGAGAGAGAGAGCACAAACGGGGAGCGGCAGGCAGAGGGAGAAGCAGGCTCCCCTCTGAGCAAGGAGCCCGATGCGCAACTCGATCCCAGGAGCCTGGGATCATGACCTGAGCGAAGGCAGACTTGACTGAGCCACGAAGGCGTCCCTCATGTAAATCTTATATGGGATAGCCTGGAATCGTACTTGGCCTTTTGACCTGTCTTTCCAGAACTTTAAGCTTCTTAGAATTTCCAGACCTTTAACCTCCTACTTAGAATTTAATTTGCACTTTAACATTTTTTTCTTCTTTACTTGCACTAGTTGTTAAACATTGGGAATCATTTTTTTTCCTTTGTGGTCAATACTGTCCTTTAATGTTGCTTCCATTTCTGAAAATAGTATGATGCTAAATATTAGTTCTTCATCCAGAAATAAAAGATTTAGACTAAGGTTCTTTTTAGGACCCCTTACATCTCTAAAATGCTATGATTTTATTATTTTATGGATTTTTCCAAAGCACTTGCTGTGTGTATGTATATCTGTGTGTCTGTGTGCATCTATGTGTGTGCATCTTCCCCTCTGCTCTCTTCCTTTTTCAAGCACTAATGAGCATCCTAACTCCAACCTGTGAAACCAAAATTTAAGGATGCCACTTCTAAGAGTTTTCATTATATTTTATTCTGCTTACATTTTATATTCATAAAATCTTTATCTCTAAGATTCACTACTGAAATACATTGGTGGAAATCCATTTCACTACTATATGATAATATAATTTCATTATATAACATTCAGTATACATTATACATTAAAAAAATAAAGAACCTGCTACTTTAAAGAATTACTAAGCCAAGGATGATGTGTTCATCTTTACAATAAGAGGCAAGTATTTTATAAGAAAAAAGACCTTCATTTGGAACTATTTGCATAAGGTTATATTTAAAAGCAACTGACTGGGAGATTTTGTGCTGGATTATGAATTGGATAATTTCTAATTTTTTTTAAAGTTTGGCCATTTAAAGTTATAAGCAAATTAAGCAAGTGTAGATTGACAAGTTGGCTAAGGTCAATAGTTTCTTTCCTATGCAAACGGCCTCTTAGACTTATATCGTTGCCAGTTCAAAATGAAACTGTCCTTGCTGGCATATTCCATGATTATGCAATAAGCATTAGTATTTTCTTATGCCGTTCAAATTCTGCAATTAATACTAGCTTACTAATAATACAAAAAAATGACAGGGGAAGTAGCCACGGTCCCTAAACATATACATTCCATTTCTTAAAGGATCAGGAGCAGCTTTGCCAAGTTGAACACGGTGTTGATTAAGCATAATCCCTCTGAAAGGCCACAGAAATGTGATGCAAACTTCTAGGGTTTGCAAACTTTTGGAATTCCTGTAGATCAAACATGAAGAACCACCTTGGTCCCAGCATGATAAGGTCAACCTGGTGCTTGAAGGATTCGTGAGAATTTCTTCTGTTTATTCAACTAGTTGCAATAGTGTCAGTCTTAGTGTCAATCTTAGGCTGCCAAGGGTCCATCTGCTAAGCAAAATCTGAATGCAAAATTATTTCTTACTATGTCCCATGATAACCGCTATACGGCAGGACTTTCTTCCAGTTCTCAAGCTCCTGCTTGGATTTTTCTTCTTCACTTTGAGAATCTTGTCTCCTTTTGTTATTGCTGAGCCTCTCTGGTTTGCAGTATACTACAGCAGCATATTTAGCTCTCAGAACTCAAATAAGAATAATAAAGATTTGCTCCTTTCTTTCTTTAAATGGGTTTCAATGTTTGATTGATGGCAGGTAGGGTTACTGGCTGATAACACTTTCAGGATTTTATCATTAAATAGGCGTGATTATAAAATACCTACTGCCGTAGGCTAAATAATGTCCCCCCTCCAAAGATGTCCACATCCTAATATGCACAACCTTGTGAGTATCTTACCTTACATGGCAAAGGAGAATTTGCCAGTATGATTAAGAATCATGAGATCAGAGATTATCCTGGATTACCCAGTGGACCCAAAATAATCACAAGGGTCTTTATAAGAGGGAGGCAAGAGGGTTACAGGCAGGCAGAGAAGGAAATGTAATGATGGAAACAGAGATTTGAAGATGTTATGCTATTGGTTTCGAGATGGCTCCCTCCATGAGCCAAGGAGTGCAGGCAGTTTCTAGAAGCTGAAAAAGCTAGGAAACAAGTTCTGCCCTAAAGCCTCCAGAAGGAACCAGCCCTGCCCATACCTTGACTTTAGTCCAGTGAGACTTAAGTCTTTGCTTCAGACTTCTAAGACTCTAAAATAAATTTGTGTTAAGCCACTAAGTTAGTGACAATTTGCTACAACAATGAGAAACTCCTAACTTACTGAATACTTGTTGGCTTTCCTACCAGTGAGTTGTCTCTAGCTAAAGAGTTAAACTTTGGGTTTTGGGCTCTTTTGCATATTTTTTATTTATAAGAGACATTCCAATGTATTTCCAGATCAAGTGATTATCTCTTTAAAAGGTACAGTGTATAACTTTAAATGGTTTGATTGATCCTCAAATAACTCATAAAGGCACCCAGCAAGGAGTGTAAAGATGGAAATGGACCCTCTTTAAAGACTATTGTCTGACTTCAACAAGAAGAGGAACAAAGGCTCCCTCCAGCATCATGTGGTATGGCTGGGCCTAAAAGTGTGAAAACTGTTTTCTTTTCCACAGAAATGCTCCTGTCACATTGGGAAACACATTCTGGATTATCTAGGTATTTACTGGAAGCTCACAAATCACCTCTTGGGGATAGTGCTATAAAGCAAACAGCAAAAAAACCTCTGAAGTTAAGTTTTAGTAGTATACAGAAACAAAATAATCAGCCTCATATTCAACACATGGTATAATGACAAATACATAGTATTTAAAAATATTTGTGGGATCCATTACTACATCAGCACATTAATACTAATAAGGTTTCCAGTTACTTTTTCTTAGTATTTTGTTCTTCTTGTTAGAAACTCTCATTATCTCTCAGATATCCCTAAAACCAGCCTCTGAAGGTTCCTCCAGCCCTGGAGATAATGTGATCACAGTTCCTCATCTCCAGGATGTCATAATTTACTAGGAACACAGACAAATCAATTTTTAAGCCTACAAAGAAATCACCAATGAACAAAAATGTTTAAAATTAGAGAAATGTAGATTTAAAGCAATGAGAACAAACTTGGCCTTAAGAAGCACATCCTATGAGGGAAGTTATGGAGGCTGTTAGCAGAGGATGTACTAAGCGGGGGCACTTGGAAAGGCAGGAGAGGGCATTCGTTACAGGCACAGAGAATGAACAGAGGCACAGTGAGCACAATAAGTTCAAGGAAGTAAAATGTTAGTTCTAACATAGCTTAAATGGGACATGAGAATCCTAAGACCCAAGATGGGAGTTATAGCAGAAGTCAGATCCAGAAGGGCTTGGTAGGACATGCCATGGAGCATAGGTTTTAACCTATTTCCCCAGAAAGGATGAATCTTTAGAAGAGAAATCAAATGAATGTATTTGAAATAAATAGGTTACATTGCTGGCAATGTGGAAAATAGATCGGAGGGAAGAAAACAATTATGAGTGTGGGTGCTATTAGGAGGTGGAGGTATTCCACTCCGTTTACACAAAGTTTTATTCAGGGCAACTTACTGGCAGGGAGGTGGGGGGTGGTGGGAGAAGGAGGCTGCTGATCCAGGCACTACACAGTTATTCTCTGCCAAGTCCAGAGCCTTCATCCCCAGTTTTTATAGCACAAAGGGCATTGTGGTGAGGTCAAAGGCTAGTTATCAAAAGTGGCGCCATTTGTGAACCAGAAGGTCTCTACTAGTTAGCTAAAATGGGACTGCTGTGTGCAACTTTAGGGAGGATCAGAGCAAGCCTTCTCGCATCTGGTCATGACATACATTAACCTCCACAGGATGAACATGTAGCATGAACAAGACTAAAGGCCAAAGATGGAGTTGGTGTTGCCAGCTCTCTGACGGGCGCTTAGAAAAAGACCATTGCTACAGTCAAGATGAAATAAGATGGGACTAATATCTGCCCTAGGAGCTCATCAGATCCACTCAGGGCATTAAAGGATGAGGTGCAATCAATACACTAGATAGGCAAAATCTACAGGATTAGGTTATTGATTGCTTATGAAGATTGAGAGGGAAGAAGAAATTAGGGAAGACCTCCAGAATTCCTAGATGAACAACTGGAAAGATTGTATTATCCACAAAGCAAAGAAGTGGAAAGGCATATTTGGGATGGGGGTGTTATTTCTGCTTTGGGCTTGTTGCCAGTGCGGTGGTTGTGAGACAAACAATTACAGATGCCCAGAGCACTGTGGGGCATGGGAATCTAGGACACAAGTGAAAAACCTTGAGGAAAAATAGACTTAAGACTCATCAGCCTATATACAGGTCACATTTAAAGTGTGGAACTAAATGAAATCACCCAGAGAAGAGCACACAGGGCCATTTTAAAGAGTAAATTTGAAACAGTTACTGTGAGAAATTAGAAATGGGGATGTTTAGCAACTACTAAAAAGACTATTCCTTTGGCAAGGTTTTGTTCTTTACCCAACTTGTATGTTTCTTGTTTAAAAATAAGCCATCACCCTCAGATGATGCTAAATAAACTTGGTTGATTCAACTACTGATCATTTCACTAGGTAAAAACTTATTTAGACTATCCATTAATTGTGGTGAGTTTTACACCTTTTAATCTATTGATTTGGCTATAATGTTTCCTGGTTGTTAAGTCTTTATTCCATTGATGGTATTTTTAACCCCATAAAATCATTTTCATATTTGGAGTTTCTCTAATTTCCCCATATTTGTCTTGTCTTCTGCACTTCTTAATGCAAACTTCTACTGAAGTAAGGTGCTAAGATTTATATAAATATATAAATATCATATATATATGATATATAGCACAGCTAGAATTTTATATATTTCGTTAATAAATTCTAGATTTTTATTTTTCAGTGTCATCTTTATACCAACCTTCTCCCACACTTAGTGATAGAGGTCTGGGGCCATAAACTCTATTATGTTTAGTGATTATAAAGGTTTGCCTTAAATAAAGTCCCACATTTTGGTCGCGATCAATACATGTATTTGTTCCCAAGGAAGAGGAAACACTTACTCTGATTATATTTGAAAGAGAATATATTATGGTTAATATTTCCTCTTTAATTATACTTTTGATTATGTTATCTTTGATTTGTTTTACAATTGGAACAACTGGGTTAATTAAGGTAATTAAGATGAACCCTAGAAAGAAGAGAATCTAAACAAGGTAGTGGATATATCATCTGATTCCAACTGGTAAAAATGTCTCTTTATTAATTCTGTAACAAAACATGTTTCTTTGAGCAAGGAAATTGTGCTTTACATGGCAAGGGAGATTTTCATTCATTTTTGTTGATGTCATCTAGTGGCCACATGGCCTAATTTCTAAGTTGCTTTAGCTAACTTTGTTATGCTAAATAGCTGGAGCAATTATAAATTAAATAATCAGGAGACTGCCTGTGCTCACAGAAAGCCCACTTTCTGACTTCCATTGGGAAGGTCTAAATTTGTGAACTAGAAGTCAAAAACATAATTCCTATGAACCACTCTTTAAAGTTTAACATCCAGAATTCTATGAAAAGACCACGATTTTAAAAAGACAAAAGGAAGTCAAAGTATAGTTCTATACTCATTCCTGATTCTAAAGGGAACCTCCTTGAAAATTTTCAAAACCTATTTTTCATTACCTTTCATTATCTCAAGTCATTCTTAGAGCTCTAAGAAATAATAACAACAACAAAAACTAAATGCATTGGCTAGTTTCTGACATGAAACTATGAACTATTTATGAAATTTATTTAAGGAGATAATTTGGTGTTTATACATTTTCCTCTAATATATAATTATAAATATTTAATATTTGTCATAAAAATGATGATCCAACATGATTCACAGACCTCTCTTCTCTAAGGAACTGTAAGAATGGGACTGTGAAAACTCTAGCAATGAGGGAAGGTAGATGGTAAGGCAAGCAGTCATGAGCAAGAATAAAGAATTACCATTATTACTACATGCTGCTATATGCCTATGACACATGTCTGCTTGTTATATATTCATTGATTCAATAAAAATTTATGGAGCATCTATTCAGAACTCTACCAAAGATGTGAGCTAGAGATGCAAACAAATGAATATGATGCGCTAGGTGCAATAACAACAGTATATTTAACATGATAAGAAATAACTATTTCTCTTGAAGACTTGAGCAAAGCACGTGAGAAAAGGTGATCTTTGGCTAGATGTTGATGAATGAGCGGGACTTCATCCTGCATTTCCTCAGTGCTCCAGGCAGAAGGTGAAGAGGCATCAGTCTAGACCCAAAGGTCTAAATCTAACTCTGCTTCAGAAAAACTCAAGAAGTTTTTACAAACTTCAATTCCAAGCACTTTCCCGGAAAGTTCTGATTCAGTCGATCTAGGGTGAGATCCAAGAATCTTTTTTTTTTTCAAAGCTCCCCAGGTGATATTATGTGAAGTTTATGTGCTGCTGGTATAATGAACTGAGAAGGAAGTTAAGTGGCTGAAAAAAATGCTGTGAAGATGTGCTGGGCCTAGTTTGTTAAGACCTTTTCTCCAAAAGATACCCTAAAGGAGTTTTTCCCAACATTAATCCCAGTAAAGGCAAATTCTGGTTCAGTAGATGAGACCTAAGAGTCTGCATTTCTAACAAGTTCCCAACTTATAGCGATGCTGCTGGTCTCTGTATCTATCATACTTTGTGATTTAATCTGATGAATTGACAAGTAAAAAGGCACAAATAAAAATTAAGAATTTAAGAGTAAAAAGGCAGAGGGAACTTTCTTCTGATTTCCAAGCTGATTGGTTGGTGCTAGTGAATGTTGAGAACTTTTTATATTGTCTCTTTTGGGGATATCTTAGTCAGGAGGGTAACAGGTTGCTTTTATTAACTCCACAAATTAAATGTCTAATTAAATAGAGAAGTAATATAGTGCAGTGGTAAAAAACATAGATTTTGAACCCAGACTGGCCAAGTTCATATGGTACCTCTGTATTTCACCAGCTATTGATAGGGTAGGTCAAAAAAATGTAACCTCTTTGCATAGTTCCTTATCTTTAAAACAGAGCTAAGAAGAGTACTCACCTCTCTGCAATAAGGGCGAATTACTGAGTTAACACATGGAAAGCGCATAGAACAGGGCCCAGCATGAGTCAAGTGACACAGCAACATCTGCCACTTTCTTTAGTATTTTTGTTTGTTTTCACAGATACCAATATGAGGTCATATTAAAGAGTGAAAACAGAGGCACCTGGTGGCTCAGTCAGTTAAGCGCCTGCCTTCTGGTCATGATCCCAGGGTCCTGGAATCGAGCCCCACATCGGGCTCCCTGCTCAGTGGGGAGCTTGCTTCTCCTTCTCCCTCTGCCCCTCCCCCTGCTTGTGCTTTCGCATGCTCTCTCTTTCTCTCTCTCTCAAATAAATAAACAAATAAAATCTTTGTTAAAAAAGTGAAAACAGATTTTTTCAACTTGCTGTTTTTGTCACTACCCTTCCGGCTTTCTGGCAAACCTGGCTTCCAACCTTGTTCCTTTCCCTCGCAGCATGATGAATATGCCTTCCTTTTATTCTTCATCTATCTGTCTAGAGCCACCATATTTTTGAAAATTATACCTCTGCAAGTTTACTGTTCCTTCTCCCCTTTTCAGATTACCTTGTCCTCTGTAAATCAGTGCAACTCTGCCACTCTCAATATTTGGTTAGAACTGCTCTTATCAAGATCAACGAGCATTTCCTCTTGGCAAATCTATTTTTTTTTTACATTGTTAATCACATCCTTCTCAAAATTCTACAACCATTTCAAAGTCCTAGAAATGAGAATTTCTAATACAAATTATAATCCCAAGTGCTATGGAAATTCTGAACAGAGCCTCTGTCATCTAGGGTTCCATGGGTAACCTAAACTGGGGGCAAGTATCCAGAATGGCAAAGAGAAGGCAGATAGGTATTTCAGATATATCAGACAGCATTAACAACATGCACTTGTAGGATGGATCAGATGACTACGAAATGAAGTAAGGAAACCAAACTGAGAGAAGATGGAAGGCTTTCGAGATTGGGAAATTAGGAGAGAAGACTGACAGTACCACAAGGCTTGGCAACTCCACACTACATCAACTTGGCAAGACTGGAACTATGTTTTGCAGAATCTCCGTCTTCTAGAGTTTCAGGTCAGAGCTGACCAAAAGAGACATTTACATGAGTTTGGGAAAGTACATAAGAGTCAGTAGCCACTACTCTCTGACAATCCTTAAGGTTGGAGATGGTAAGAGACTGAGAGGTTTCAGCGAATCCTTACTTTTCCTCCACTGTGCAACCCGTTCTTCTCTTTACCTGTCAGCTCTGCTAACCAACAGTCATGTGAAACCCACCACACGATGCAGAGGCACAGCCTTCTAGAGACTTCTCTAGCAGTCCCGCTCATGGCCCCAATCTAGCAGGGATGCATCTGACTTCAGGAGGGCTCCTGAGGGCCTTCCTTCATGCTCCAACTCATCTTTTGGACTTCCACTCCCTCAGCTTCTTCTGCTAATATTTAGATCTTATTCCTAACATGAATGCCTTATCTTATAATCCACACAATGGTTCTGCTTCCCTGACTGACACCGCCTGACACCAGATTTCAGAATTAAGCCTTCCTTTCTTGTGAAACAAGTGAACATTAAAGGTTCTCCGGCAGGAGGTGACATGGTAAACGTGGTCTTCAGGAAGATGACTATAACGGTGGTCTTCATCCCGATTTGGCCTTGGATTGTGAGTGTTAGCAACTGAAAATAAGACTAGAACCAGAGGGGCTATCATAGTAATTCAAGCAGGAGATGTTTGGATCCCCAGAATGGAGACAGAAATAAAGGAATAATCACCAACTCTTCAAAGTCATTGACACTGGTTTTCCTCTGAGAGTCTTCACGGTGCAATATAGTCCTGGCATGTAATGGAAACATACCAAAGGTTTACAGAACTTGAGAATGAACGATACATCCATAAAAGGTGCTTGGCACACATTAACATCTGAATGTATATTTATTGAATGAATAAATTAATGATTGATGGCAGTGGACATCACAAACCCTTATATAAACAGGTAAAATAGTATGTTCATTGGATTGAACTCTTTGTTTCAAAACAAAGTTTCCCCAATCACAGGTTACAGAGTGCTATACAACCACATAAACATCTCCAAATACTTAATCCACCAATTAATCTTAACTCAGAATTTCAGAGTGCAGGATCCTATAGAAAATGATTTGATGGAAAAGTCTGTGTTTTTGGTCTACAAAGGAAAGTATACATAAAATATATTTCTGTCACAGGATTCTTCATTGTTGTTGCTTTTTTTCTCTAAGCAAGAGATGATATTGAGAGGTTTTTTCCCACCATTGAGGAAAATCATTTTTTGGCTATAAATATTAATGGGTTTAGTAATAAATTACACACTTGAATGGCATTTTATTACTTAAAACTAAAATATTAAAAACCTTATTTGAAATGCACAGAGAAATCATGTAATTTAAATCACCTTAGACTTGGAAATGGACTCCAAACCACTGCTTAGAAAGAAGTATAATTCTTAAAATATGTATTTTGGTAATGGGCCAACATATTCCAAAGAATCATCTAAAAAGAAAGTGGATAGGTCCTCCAGTCCAGTATATTTTTCCTCAGATAAGCGAACTATTTTTATTTGCTTTCTCAGGCCATTCTTTAAAATTAATAACATAAGCTCTGAAGTTAGAATTGATAAAGACTAATTTTTCTAACTATTAAAGTAAGATTTTCTTCTCTCTGGAAATGAATTCACTAACAATGTTATAAGCCAAGAGCATAATCTTCTCAAAAATAAATTGTACAGATCAGCCACAAGAAATACATACTCTCCAAATACGCCTTGAAATCATATTTCTTTGCTTTAAAAATTTGGAATTAATAATTTAAGCACTGATATTAATTTATTTCTTGACTGTATAATAGATGAATTCATCAGATTAATTCTATCTGATCATTTTAGAGAGAGAAATAATAACTTTATTCAGGAATCAATCATTATCATTATAACTTCAATCAGTATTTATCAGCACCAGAGCCTAAGATACGGTCTTTGCCCTAAATTGTTTGGTCTAAAAATCCTTAATTCTAATTAGTTACAAAAATACCTACTAACCATGTGGTTTGCTTCAAGATGCTGAGGGTAGTAGTAAGTGGCCTACTTTTGTATGTAAAGTGAAATAGGTTTTAAATTTAGGTTTTAAATCTTCCTCAGTTCAATAATCAGGGTTGTTTTCATGTTACCTCCCCATTCAGAACTTTCAGTGACGACCCCCCCCCCCCCATTGCACAAAAAGCAGCCCTGGTTTCCTTGGCTCATTGGTCAAGGACCTCTCTACTCGACCCCCAGTCTTCTCTTTCTGCCTACTTCTCATTCTTCTTGAGCTGTCCCCCTATATACTAGTCACATCAGACCTTTCACTGTTCCTGAAGATGCCTGCACTCCACACCTCCGAGGTGTGTCTGTGCAATATGAAGGGGACACCTGGGAGATTATTCTTCTCTCTCACAACTAACTTCTCCCATTATTGAAGACTACAGATAACCTGCCCTCAGTTGTAAAAAAGGTTCACACCTCTCCCTTACCCGCCCACTCACTTACGGTTTGTACCTCTTTGTTCCCTTATATTAGAGTCTCTTCTCTATCCATCTGCCTTGCCTGCCAGGCTGTAAGGCTGGGATGAAGAGGGATCTTGTCTTATTCATATCAATATTTATCATCCAAATAGATCAATGTCCCACTAATAGTCATCAGTTGAGCTGAACTGAATAGAATTGAACCCAGTTGAATGGAAACTGACAACCAAGGCGGCAGTGGAGATGGGAAGATGATGACCAGGTTCTCCAACGCAGCCACAGATCAATCGGCAGTTACCTTTCTGGGCCCAGCTGAGATCTGAGATCTCTGTTGGTCACTGTGGGGAGTACATAGGGAGTAAAACACCTTCAAGCATCCTCCTAAGAATACCTTAAGTGGTCTTATTGGAGGAAGGAGAAGAAAGCAAAATTTGACAGGGGGTTGATATCCAGCATCATTTAATCTTCAAAACACATTCAAAGGGGGCGTGACATTTACAAATAGAAACCTAAGGCCCAAAGTCACACAGTGAGTGAGTGGCCAGGTAAGGGTGCAAACTCCCATTTCTCAGGTCCCGGGGTGATGCTCTCTCAACTACATGAAATTGCCTTCAGTCTCATACAAGTCTTGCTATCCACACTTTTTTAAAATGCCACTCCTATTTTTATAATTAAAAGGAAGTACATATTAGCTGCAGAACTGACTCATAAACCCAGAGATAAATAACATTTTTTTGTTTTCAGGGTTTTTTTTGTCTGGGAATAAATAAACAACATACATATATATTTTTTTCTAATATTAGACCACTCTGTATATGTTCCATGGTATAATAATTTTCACTTAATAACTCAACCCTTTCCATAGTATTCCAACACATGTGATTCCATATTATTGCTACAACATCTTCTTTGTGCTATTATATTCCAATTATGTATCCACCATAATTAGTGCTATCAGTTTTACATTGGTAGATTTGAGGTTGTTTTCCACCTTTTATTATTATAAAGAAAATTTTGATAAGCACCCTTGTGCTTAAATATTTTTGTGTATCTCTGATTTGGTGCTTAAATTTCAACTCTATGGAAAAAGGAAAGGAGAGACACAGATAAGTTAAGCTGTAGGTGATTTCACACTTCTGGAAAGTAATGGACTCCTGAAAGACTTCAGTGCAAATCTAATACAGCATTTCTCAACCTCAAGCACCATTATCATTTTGGAGCAGATAACTCTTTGGGGAGGATTTCCTGTGTGCCGTAAGATGTTACCAGCATCGCTGGCCTTTATCCATAGATACCAGTAGCAGTCTCCATCCATGCATTCATGACTGTCAGAAATGTCTCTAGACATCGCCAAATGTCTTGAGAGTGGGAGGGTGACTCATTAACACCGCTCTTGCAGTGAAAGCCATTGATCTAATGTAATAGACTCAGTGCCGTTATATCCATCAACATTTAGACAGACCCGATTTTGGAAGAGGAAGAAAAAAAAATGGACACAGACATATATCTCATTTTCCCAAACTGGTGGAGATCCATAAAAGAGTGCAACAAATATTTTGCATTATAGAAAGCTATCAAAATACGCAGCTTCAAGGAAATGCAAGGAGCATTCCAGAACACCCAAACTATATCCAAACATGTATAGAAAATAAGTACGAGTTTTGCCAAGAATGACACAGCTGAATATATAAAAGACAGTCTTTTAATAGCTTGCACTATAAGACACTTCACAGTAACCAGTTGAAAAATGAAGATAAAACCTTGAATAGAGACAGATTGATATGTAAAGAAAAAGAAGGAGTAGAGGTTAATGAATTATTTCTAAATCAATATAATGTAATAAAATTCTCTCTTCTGTGAAAATGTGAAATTTGCATTTATGCCCAGTGAAATATAGATGAACAGTGATTGTGCTTATTACACCTGTCACAGAGAAAAAAAATCAGGGCACATTATCTACTAGTTACATTTCTTCAAAACTGATTAACCTTAATACACTTTTTCCCTTCACTGATCTCACAGAGTTTACTGCATATAGCATGTCTTGATTAAAATTGCCCACATCTTAATTTAAGTTTCCCCTTGCTCCAACTCATAGATCTACGATCATTTCTTTAAATTAACTCTTTAACTAATGGGAATAATGCAATCTCTTAGTCATAATAGACTTAAAAACTCAAATAGGAAGTCCCCGAAGGAAACTTTCAAGAAAACTCAACAAAAGATATAAAACCAGTGTTTTTGCCCATTTATATCTGTGTAGGATAGAAATTTGTTATGGGTAAGAGAAAAGTCTTTACAAAGACTCAGAGACGAATTTTGCTGGTGTTCAAACGTGCTATGAGCTTTTGTGTTTGAGACTATTCCTTCCTGCTTTCTCTAACTCAGGCATTTGTGAAGTTCCATTAGTTGACACACAATCTTTGCAGGGATATTTTTGTTGTGAACTGAGTGTGGGGCTATGTTTTTGTCATTTGCCTCTTAGCCATTCATTGCGTTTCCCTAACAGTTGGTCTGATCTCAGCATTGAGAAAACTGCAAGCACCTAATTATCCATTTGTCAGCTCACAGCTTAGGAAGAAAATTGACAGCTCTTGTCTTTTCATTTGGGTCAGATCTACTACTGTTGCAGCCAGACCAGCACAACTGAAATATTTGGGAATTCTTTTTCATGACAAATATACAAGTATGAAGACTAGAAACAGGGGACCAAAGGAAGTATTTCAAGTGCCACACAATGAGACCAGGGAATCTCTCAATCAGATTAGTTCACTAAAATAGTAATATTTAAGCACACCATTTCTTTGGGAATGGGACCTTCTGATTATTAAGTCTGAAATGTATTTGTCTCAATTGGCATTTTTGAAAAATTCTCTATCAAAGCTATTCGGCACAGCTTGGTAATAATCTTGAGCTATGAAACCAGTACTTATGCTTTCAATTCATAACCTCTTGGACCTGCACTTTATAATATTTTTAAAGGGTAAATTTATTTTCTGTTTGTGTACACATAAAATATAATATAAAAATAAAACTGTCCTGTGTCATGTTAAGTGATAATGGTTGGCTCATTATTTAACTCATGTATACTCCCTAATACCTTGAACCGCACACATAATCATTATAACTCTCCACCTTACACTTACACTCAGCCCTGACTCTAGTCCTGGTATGTGGTATATGCTTCAGAGAAGGAAAAAAAATTAGTATATTGAAACAGAAGTGAAATTGCAAATATTCTGCATAGATGAACAAACAGTAATTTGTCCTTGTTATGTTTGTCAGATGTTACATAATGGATTAAACATAGTACACATATACTTTTGTTAGAAGAAAATTACTTCTGCAAAGTTTCTTTTAATACATAGTAAAAAGAACGCTCACTAGGATCACACACACACACACAAACACACACACAAAACAGGGCTTCAAACTATAGTAAATGCTTCCCTCTTTAAAGCACACTGAAATAGTCAGAACTGATTTCATAAAACATTTTAGAAGTATATTTAATTAATTTTAAACATAAAGATGTATGAGGGGAATTCACATTATAAAGTGATAAATGTTTATGTCTGGTATAGGAGAAATTATACTAGAAATAAGTAAGAATAAGCAGAAATCTACTTGTTTTTAGAACCTGCTGAGATTCAGTTCCTCTACCTCAGATCCAAGAAAAGTGTGAAACAGAATAAATGTCCTATTTTCTTTCTCGTGCCTGGAGATTACTTTAGTTGAATAGGTGACTTCATCATTTTCTTGCACATTTTGTAATTCTAGGACAATTGCCAATGACACGTTTTTCTCAACTATTCTAAGGCATCAATTCAAACCTTGTTTACACAAAAATTTCCAGGAAAAATATTTCGCTGAAATACAGTACCTCTCTCACTTTCTGGTCAGTGCTACCCATCAAAAGGTATTAAGGTTTTTTTTCCTGTGGCAATTAATACAAAATTACCAACATCCATCATTTTTAATGCAAGTCATATTCATACCCATCAGGGAAATATGTGAGAGACAAATACCCAGATTGCTTAAGGTTGGTCTCAAGGTCAATCTCAACAATCCACCAGAAACATTTACAGGCAGCTGAAATTGCTTATAATTTGTCAGTCATCTTTTAAAGCACTCTTCAGTAGATAAGTTGTATCTCTGTGATTTGAAATAACCAACACAACTTTTGACTCAGAGAGACAGCCTTGGACTAGGTTAAATCAAAGAGAATATATTTGTAGTAAAGCAAGAAGACATCTCCCCCAGTGCTCTTTCCACTAGAGGGATTGATATACCTCTTTGATTCAATACAAGATTACCTAGCAATATAACTTGCACTTATTTTTTTTATGGAAGGAATAAACAGTGTGAAGTTTGAAAAATATTTCACCACTGAATTTTTTTATGGAAGATGTATCAATCAAACAAATCTAGAAGAAAGTAAATTGCAGGACCTTAGCAAATTTCTAAATTGGATATCCATCCACTTTTACAACAGATTTTGAAGATATCAGTATGTTTCTTATATGACTTGATGATCCCTCAGTCCAGAAACCTTGAATAAAAACCAAAATAAAATCAAAAAACTGGGAAAAAATATAACCCTCCTATAAGAAAGCAGTAAAACACACTGACAATTTAGCAGCACAGACCTAGAAGAAAAAGAAATGTTCTTGGGGGCAAGGGGTGCTAAAACAAAGAGTGAACCTATTGATTAATCTCCAAGGAAGTCAATTAAAAGGTAAGGGCAAGTAGTGACATTGTCATTCAATTTTGAAATGACACCAGATTTAAAAAAAAAAACACCGCGTACTTTCATGCTTATTTTTTTCCATGAAGAAAAGTTGTATCAGCTCTGGTGAAGCACATCAGATGATTTTAGAAACCACATCCTCATTACTCAGAACCAGATTCCACCTTTCAGTATTTCAGTATTATTAGTTCTGTCCCCAATTTCTTCCTTTGAAACCACTGCATGTGTTCTCAGTGGTCCAGTGACCACTACTGATGCTAATCAGGCCCCTTATTTTCATAACCATAGTGACGTTTAACACGAAGTAGGTCAGGCAAGAGAAGGAAAGTTATAACTGGGGAGTGAGTCAATGTGTGCTAGAAATATTAAACACAGACACACGCACTGACCTTTCCATTTTTAAAAAATGGCCATTAAACTAGAGTTAAAAATGACTGATTTCCCTTTTCTGATTTTTATTTTTTTAAATATTTTATTTATTTGAGAGTGAGCGTGAGAGAGAGATCATGAGCAGGGGGGAGGGGCAGAGGAGAAGCAGACTCCCCGCTGAGCAGGGAGCCCAATGCGGGACTCAATCCCAGGACCCCGGGATCATGACCCAAGCCAAAGGCAGATGCTTAACAGACTGAACTACCCAGGTGCCCCCCTTTTCTGATTTTTAAATGATACATATTCACTGTTGGTGAACACTTATCCCACTTTGACATTGCTATAGCAGTTCACATCCCTAGAAGTAAACTCTTCTTGCTTATTTTTTGCTTCTATACTTCTTCTCCATGGTACAAGTGACTTATCTGATTTGAGATTGGAAAAAGGCCACAATGCACTTAAACATAATAATCAGAGCAACGTCATTTCATGGAAACAAGGACACTCCCCATCTCCTGCTCCTGTTTATCTCAAACATAGGATAATCTCTAACTCCTCTTTTACCCATGAGGAAAGCCAAGTGAATAAAAAAGAGCCCTTCAGTAGCTTCTTCACTATGAACAGAGTGTATCTCTTTAATTCAGGGTGCAATAATGATGCTGTCCTCTGTCTAATCTAATTTTACCAATATATCGGTTATCCCCCAAATAATACAATTGTCATTTGTAATCTGCCAAAGTTTCTGAGAGTCAGAAAGTCTGACAGGGCAGAATGAGGTCAGCGCATCTCTGTTCCATGATGTCTGGGGTCTCAACTGGAACTTGAAGAACGTGGCTCTAATCAACAAAAGTCTTGTTCCCCCATGCGTCTTGCAGTTGATGCAGCCTGAGATTTTAGCCGGGCCGTTGACTACAGTAGCTACGCATGGCTCTCCATATGACCTGAGCTTGCTTGTAACATGATGCCTGGCTTCCAATGAATGGCAAGTATCCTCAGACAGAGATAATATGACAGAGACAGAGACTGAGAAATACAGAAAGACAGAGACAGAGAAGAAGAGGGGGGGTTGTATCCTTTTATTGCCTCAGGTCAAAAGACACATAGCATCACTTCCACCATCTCACTGGTCAGGACAGTCACAGGGGAAAGGAACATAGACCCATCCTCCAGTGGGAGGAGAGTCAGCCACATTATAAGAAGAGCATGTGGGATGGGATCAATGTATTGGGAGGGATATTTTTGAAAAACATAATCTGCCAGTAGCAGAAATAGAATAATATTGTGTGTTTAACCTCAGCTGACTTCTGGAGGAAGGAGGAATTATTAGGCTGTCTTAACCTCCAACTATTTTAAACAATTATTTCAGTTTCTCAAGCCCGAATTAGTTCCAAACAAGGGAATATGCTGGAATATTTGTTTAGAGTAATGTAAGACTCTGCCTTCACAGACCTGATAATTTGTAATGTCTTACGTTTCCACCGTGCTTTGTATTCTCAGAACTAATGCATATTGACTATCTTACTTTATTTCTTAAAGATTGTTACGATTGATTACATCTATTTTGTATATGAGTAAACTGAAATCTGGAAGCATTCAGGGACTTACCCAGGGTCATACGAGTAATAGATCATGAAAACAAGACTCACATTACAGAGAAAACTATTATTTCTTGGTCTGGTGAAGTCCTTTCCTATTTATTTATTTATTTATAATTTTTTTATTTAAATTCAATTTAGTTAACACATAGTGTGCTATTAGCTTCAGGGGTAGAATTCAGTGACCCATCAATTGCATATAACACCCAGTGCATATTACATCTTGTGCCCTCCTTAATGCCCATCACCCACTTACACCAACCCCCTACCTACCTCCCCTCCAGCAACCTTCAGTTTGTTTCCCATAGTTAAGAGTGTCTTATGGTTTGCCTTCCTCTCTGTTTTTACCTTATTTTATTTTTATTATCTCCCACTAGACTTTAGAGGTTTAATTGATACAAAAAAGCAATTCTATTACATAAAAATACCAGTTCAAATAAAACATCATAATCTCGTGTTTAATATTCCTCAGTGTACCCTCTGCTCCCCACATTGAAGAAAAAGAAAACCAACAGAGATAATTCAGGGTAGAGACTGCCAAAGCAGAGACAGCCAGTAACGAGAGCCAAGCCAGATGCTCAGCACTAAACCTGGGCTTTTCTCTGTCCATGGGTGGAATTGATTATGTACAAGTCAAAAGTTCATTCGGTGCTTTGTAGACACACCCTAAAGGAGTGATGCAGATATTTTACTGATGTAGATTTTAAGAATGCCTGAAGCCTACACCTAGGCGAAAAATAAAGGTTCAACATGGCTATGTAAAGAAAAAGTCATCTCATCTTCGTCTGGAGTTTGTATTAGTCTTCTAGGACTGCCATAACAAAACAACACAGACTTAGAAAAAAAATAAAAATAAAAAAAAAAGAAAAAAATAAAAATAAAAAAAATAAAAAAAAAAAAAACAACACAGACTTAGGAGCTTAAACAACAGATTTATTGTCTTGCAGTTTCGGAGGCTGAAAGTCCAAGATCAAAGTGTTGGCAAGCTTGGTTCCTTCCCTTGGCTTATGGGAGGGTCACCTTCTTGCTGTATCTTTACATTGTTTTCCCTCTGTGTGGTCTCTTTCTCTTTATATGGAGTTCTTTTTATAAGGACACCGGTCATGTTGCATTAGGGCTCACCCTAATGATTTCATCTTAATTAATTACATATGCAATGACTCAATTGCCCAATAAAGTCACATTTTGGAGTATTGGGTTAAGACTTCAATATATGAATTTGGGGGGGGAGGGGGTACACAATTCAACTCTTAACAGAATTCCATCAACTTTACTGCATAAAAACAAACAGAAAAGTCTGACTAATAACATTTAAGACAGGTGGTCATTCAGTTGTACACTAATCAGGATGAAGTAATATTCCACCATACAGAGCAGAGGAGTTGGCAAAACAAAAGGCAAAACGGGAGCCTTGGTAAGCCATCGATGTACGTGGGTGGGTTGAGTTATTGTAAAGGCAGATGGCATCTGTATTTTCATACTGGGGCAAGAGCAACACAGAAGCATTTTCCTATTACTTTTTAGCACATCTATCCACCACAATCTATTTACTTAGGTTGTCTCTATAACACCCTTTATGTCTGGGTCTCTGTGAATGATTCCAATATATGGAAGAACAGGATCTACTCAGAAAGCTAGTTTCATAAAGGTGTTGCTGCCAAATGTGCAGAAAGAACTCAGGGATTTATGAATAAATAAAGCAAACCTTCAGATACCTTGCCAAGAGAATTCAAAAAACTATTCTGAAAGCATTGAGAGAAAGGAAAATAAATTTGATTCCAGACTAATCCCAAGACTGTGGACTTCATGACAATTCAGATTTGACTTTTAAAATGTTAGAGGAAGATAACTTGAAAATCAATCTAGATGGTATCTAAGTACATTTATCATTTAATTGTTTAAGTCTCTTCTTATTAGAGATATAGAAGGAAAATAAGCATCCCACTACATCATTCTTTTAGTCTTTACAAAGGTATTCAAGTGGAGAAGAGCCTAAATATATTAAATTTTAGCAGCAATGTGGAAAATCCCATTTTAAAATGTTTTATTATGAAAAATTTAAGGCATATGAAAAATAGAATAAGATAATGAATTTCCATATATACTTATCACCACATTCAATAATTATTGAGAATTTGCTTCATCTATTGCTCTCTGTCTTTCCCCGCCACCCCCCACCCCCGCCGCCCCCCCCATGTTTCCTCCCTCCTCTCTCCCTCAATTATTAATCTGAGCGCTAGCCATCATGGTACTCCTACATACTTATAAACCGATCTTTAAAAATTATAAGTATTCTTACAATCCTCAGTACCCATCATCAAACTTCATAGAAAAACAAAATTCCTTAATACCTTCTAATACACATTCACATTCAAATTTCCCAGATTGTCTTCAAATATGTTTGTAGCTGTTTTGTTTGAATCAGGATCTGAGTAAGAGCCTCACACCATAACCACTTGTTACATTCATTAAAATATTTTTAAAACTATGAGTCAATGAGTCCATGAGGTTGACTTGAGCCTTTTCCTTATTTATTTGGCTTAGAGAACTTCCCCACCCAGAACTGTCTTGATTCTGTTCCAACATACATGCCCCAGAAAAGCTGACCCCAAGTCGGGACCTCAAGTTGCCCAGCTGAGAAAATCTCAAGCTGGCAGAGGGAGGAGACAGACAAATCACAGCAGGACCGGAGAAGAAAGGGGATATTCTAGGACAGGATTCATGGACAGAAATCTTACTTCTGGGGTAGAAATTTGAATTTTTTAAAAGTAAGCAGGCTGGGGCACCTGGGTGGCTCAGTCGTTAAGCGTCTGCCTCCAACTCAGGTCATGATCCCAGGGTCCTGGGATCGAACCCCGCATCAGGCACCTGCTCAGCGGGAAGCCTGCTTCTCCCTCTCCCACTCCCTCTGCTTGTGTTCCCTCTCTTGCTGTGTCTCTCTCTGTCAAATAAATAAATAAAATCTTAAAAAAAAAAAAAGTAAGCAGGCAAAGAAGAGATTGACAATTATACTCCTACTATACTTCCAAAGGCCTTTTTTTTTTTTCCTGGAATCTAATTTTAATTTGGAGCAATTGGTTATTACTAGTAATCCATTGTAGTAAATCACTTTATTGTGATGCTCCTGGAGTGTATAGTGCTTATTATTCTAGGACAGTAGAAGTTTAGGTACTGAATTCAGAGAAAGACTTTCTTTTTATAAAAGTAAATCTGCTTGGGCATAAAAACATATAATTATAATCACAAACCACATTAATATTTTGGTAGGCAGAATATGAAATAGGCTCCAAGATTCCCACTCCCAGGTGTATGTATCTTGTATAATGTCCCCTCCTTGGGTGTCGTGGGACCTGTGCATGTGATGGGACCTGTGCATGTGATGGGATAGTTGCTCCCTTGATTAGGGTATGTTATGTAAAACTCCCTTGTTGCAGATTGGAGAGAGTTGGAATTCAGAGCCTTTTTGATGGCCTGGAAAAAAGCAAACATCCATGTTGTGAACTCTCTGTGGGCACCACATGGCAAGAAACTGTGGCAGCCTCTAAGAGCTGGGAGCATTCCCTAGCTGACAGCCATCAAGAAAAAGGGGAGCCTCATTACTATACCCCCAGGGAACTTAATTCTGGGAATGAACTGAATCAACTTCAAAGAGGACCCTGAGTTCCAGATGAGAACCTCTGTGCGGCCAACCCCTGATTGCAGCCAAATGAGATCCTGAGCCTGACCCAAGCAAGATCCAGTTTGCCTGGACTCCTGACCCATGAAAACTGTGAGATAATAAATATGTGTTATTTTAAGAAGCTAAATTTGTGGTAATCTGATGTGTAGCAATAGAAAATTAATACATTCTACACCTGTTTACGTATTATCTCTGCATACATTTACATAGCATAATTGTGACAAGAAATATAAAAAACAACTGTTCTAACTTCTTGAACAACTTCTTCCAGGCTAACAAAGTCTTGATTTTATTCAACATGTAGCCATGTCCTTCAGAGAAGGAGGCAGAAATCTCAGAGCGAGGGTCCGGGTTGGTATGAACCCATCATGGCAGCCTCATGGCCTTGACAGTAATTGGTTTAGGTGTGGGTGTGGGACAAAGTTCCGTACAGTGAACTTAAGGAGAAGATTATGTAGAGTTCTCACTGTTGAAAAGTCACACACAAGAAGAAACATTCCTTTTTATTCCACTAGATGACCTAGGTGTGGTGGCTGCAATTGCACCAGCTATCTTGCATTAATAGAGCCAGTATAAGAAAACAATCCAAAATGCTGAACAATGCAGAATAGAAAAATAGAAAATATGAAGCTATGACCTTGGTGATGTCATTGAACTCTTAATTAAAAAAACATGAAGTCACCCTACCATAAGACCTTTTGTTGTTTGCATTGATAAATAATAAATTAAGCCATTTAGCTGTATTTTCTGTTATTTGCTGCCAAAGGCAATTAAGTTTATACGTTTGTACAGTATTATACACTGTGTGTGTGTGCTTGTGTGTGTGTGCAAAAAGAGCACATGCTTAATTAGTGCTCATTATCAACAGGTCTAAATAAATTGACAAACCTCTCCTCCCTTGACACATTTTAGACCTATCCTAAACAACAGGAAGCTGGTATTTTACTAGAGTGAAGAGACTAACATTTAACCATGCTCTAGGCCAGACACTGTGCTTGATACTTTCCCATCTATTTTCTTACTTATTCCCAACAGTAGCTTTTCAGTGTAGATGTACATAAACTTGCAGTGTCTCCTGGAGTCTGTGGTTCATCACAAAAATACCACATATCTTCAAATTCTTCTCTAAAGAGTTATCATTTCCTTATATTAACTGAAACCTGATCATCCCCTCTAGTTGGTGTTTCCCTGTTCAGCCTTCCCAGGTGATGCAGGTAGTTTCTCCCTCAGCCCCCAGCAATAAAACCAGACATGAAATAGCTGTCCAGTTTGACCTTATCAGTGCTTCCAGACCATTCTCCCTGCTTAATACCCCATGAAATTATATCACCCACCACTCATTCCTGTTGCTTACCAACAGCCAGGTTCCATCTTCTCATTTCTTTTAATTTCTTCTTCTCACTTCTCATGGCCCCCTAACCCTCCAAAAGTACCCTTGTTTTAATTCCTGGCCATTTCAGTATGCACATAGATACTCCTTCTGATATTCTAGCTCTCAGTCTTTGAATTCCTCTCTCTTCATTTGACTTCCATTTATTTCAATGACTTCTCCTTCTTAAGGACCTATCTCAGACATTGCCCTTATCCATACCTGTAAACTCTCCACAATCTCAATTCCATGCACCCCTCTCTCTGAGCTCCACCTCTTTCCAGCCCACTTCTTTAGTACTCCAAGGCCAACACTCCTTTTATCCCATGGGTCCTTTAAATTCATTGATCGCCCACCCCTCTTCAATGTCTCTCACCTTCATGATCTCCTCTCTTCCCTCCTCCCCTGAATTAAATTTCATAGTCAATCATTTTATTCACTCCCTAGTATAGACACTCAATTCCCTTGTCCATCACAGTCTTTGTTGGACTTGATTGACAAAACCAGAAACCTGGCTAACACCAATCACTTGTGCCCTTTGGAACTGTATAACAAAAGAACGTAGCAAAAGAAAACACAACCACACTTCCTGGTACCATTTTTAGTTAATAACCATAAGCCCCACCATGCTCTTAATAATACCCAGCAATCATACTATATAATTCCTTAGTCTATTTACTCTCTCACTACGGCAATTGACTCTTTCCCACCTTCTTCTTGCTCTTCAAACCTCCAGCACTTCCTCTCCCCTCCTTGTATAAAACGAATGCCTTTGCTTCCTACCAGACAAAAAAATTGAAGTAATAAGTAATGTCATTTCAAGTGAAAGGGGACTAGATAATTTCCCCACTAAAAGTAAACCATGGAAAAAATATGCACAAAAGTTTTTTGAAGGCAAGACAGAACTAATAAGATAATGAAGAATTGTGGCATTTGCTCCAGAAGAAAAAAATTCAGATAACTGAGGTTGCCATTTATCCCAAGAACATCTACCAACTCAGGATGAGGTGTGTGAGAGGCTGAGCAGCTGAAGAGCCCTTTCAATATCCTCTCTGGCTTAGGGAGACAGATGTTGGAAAATAGGTCCAGCCAAGAAGGAGGGACCCTGGTAATCTACACATATTTTAGCTACACAATTAGAATAAAGCAAACCCAGAAATAGATAAGGTTTGAATTATTTCAATCCCTGAAATTGGATTAGGTGATTCAAATTGCTAGTGCCTCCCAGAAGCAAAACTATATCCTCTCTGCAGGAAGATATTAGCCTCAATATTTAAAAAAATAATAATAATATGTTTACGTACAATATCCAGCATTTAATCAAAAGAACTTGCATGAAAAGGGACAATACCACATGAATTTTAAAAAAAGAAAAGAAACACAGAAGAAAATAGATACACAGAAAACAGTGTTATTAGGCCTATGGCATTAAGATAACTATGCTAAAAAAGCTTAACATAAGCAAGGTTGAGAATTTCAAAAGAATACTGAAAACTACAAACAAAAGAAGATAATTTTAGACCTGAAAAATATAATAACCAAAATTAAGAATCCAATGGATAACTTTAGCAGCAAATTAAACAGACCTTAAAAGGGGGTGCCTGGGTGGGTCAGTCAGTCAAGCATCTGTCTTCAGCTCAGGTCATGATGTCAGGGTCCTGGGATTGAGCCCAGCACAGAGCCCCACGTAGAACCCCAGGTGGAGCCCCCTGTCGGGGCTCCCTACTCAGCGAGGAGTCTGCTTCTCCTTCTCCCTCTGCCCCTCCCACTCCCTGCTTGTGCTTTCTCTCTCTCTCTCCCAAATAAATAAATAAAAAATCTTAAAAAAAAAAAACAACAACAACAACAAAAAAAACAGACCTAAAAGAACCAGAAGGCAGGCAGAAGAAAATATTTTGAACAAAACAAGTAGGAAATATACACATGGATAATAGAAAAGAGAGAAAGGAGGAAGAAAGCTATCTAACATAGATGTAATTAAAGTCCCAGAGAGAAAGCAAAATAGGGCCTGAGTCATATTTCAAAAGAGGTAAGTTGAAATTTTTCCATAATTGATGAATTAGAAAGCATAGATTCAAGAAGCTCTGTGAACAATGAGCAGTATAAATTAAAAAAAAAAATAGATCTTTCTAAAATGTTGAATACCAAAATCAGAGAAAATCTAACAGCCACATCAGGGACAAAAAGAGATTAATTCAAAAGGACCAGAAACCAGACTATAGGAGATTTTTCAACAGAAATAACAGAAGACCCCCAGGTTAAAATCTTCACAAAGTATGGGGAGTGAATAGCTGCCAACACAGAACACTACACCCAAAGGACACATTCTTCAAAAGTGAAGGTACAACAAAGGTATTTTCTGAAAAAAGGAAAACAGGACATTGAGCACTGGCAGACTTGCACTGAAGGAAAGACTAAAAAGTGTCTTTCAGACAGAAGGGAAAGGAAATGAGGTAGAGCTCAGAAAGGAGTTTGCGAAGGAATGACAAGCCACAGAAATGATAAACATGTATAAAGATTTGAGTAGATATGACTTCTAAAACATGATAAAAGTATAGTGGTATTTGACAAATATGCATTTGTGTATATATGTGTGTGCGTGTTTGTTAAGAAAATACGTGTGCGTGGGTACAACATTAATCAGATAATATGGTATTAATAAAAAGGAAATGCATAGGCTAATAAATTGGAATAGATCAAGAAACCTCCTCAATCATATAGCGATATTTATTTTCAGACTAATGTGGCCCTTCAGAAATGTGGAAAAGGGATGATCTTTTTAGTAAGTGGTGCTGAGAAAATTGGATTTCCTTATAAAAAAAAAAAATTAATTCTGACCTTATCTCACACTATTATCAACTCCAGGTCAATTATAAATCTAAATGGGAGAAACCATCAATACAACTTCTAGAAGATAGTATCTTTTTAATCAAGCATAGGAAAAGTTTTCTTGTAGTATGGGGAAAGCTCTGAGCATAAAGGCAAAAACTGATAAGTAGGACTATATTAAAATTAAGAATGTCAGCGACTTGAAAGTAACATTAATAGAGTTAAAAGGCAAACAACAGAGAGAGGAAATACAGTTTCAACATAAATAGCCAGCTGAGGACTGATATCCACAACTTACAAAGATCCCTTGTTGATAAAGAACCTCAGAAAAAAGGGCAAGAAAAGGATCTGCATAGATACTTTACAGAAAAATGTATGCAAATGGCCAATACATATACGAAAAGGTACTCAACTTCATTACTTCCTAGGTAAATGTAAAATAAAATCCACATTCACTACAAAGGTTGAATTTTAAAAGTTAACAATTTCAAGCATAGGAGAGAATTGGGGACAATGGGAAGTTGTGCATTGCTAGTAGGATAACAAGTGATACAAAGAAATGATAATGATTGATGTTATGTCCTGGAATTGAACATGGGAGTGCCCGTTGATCCAGCAATTCCACCCTAGATATGTATCAACAAAAATGCCTTCCACACGCATACAATAAAGTTCATAGCAGGCTAAAAGCTCAAAACGAGAAACAATCCAAATACCCAACAACTATAGAACAGAAAATCAAACTATATGATCTAATAGTCTAATATGCTATAGAAATAAAAATAAATGTACCACAGTAATGTGCAACGAAGTGGATGAATTTCACAAACACAATGTTGTCATAAATACAAAACATTGCATATTAGCTTTTAAAGTTCATAACTGAAGTATGGTGCTTTAATTCAGAATAGTGGTTACTTTGGAGGAGGGGAAATTGCATAAAGATTTTGAAGGAACATGTGAGGAGTTCGTGGGGTGCCTACAGTTTTCTATTGTTTGACTGAGATGATGGTCACACAGTCTTCTTAGGGTGAGAACTTGTTGGGTTGCACATTGATATTTGGTATACTTTTATGTGAGTTCTTTTTTTTTTTAAGATTTTATTTATCTGAGTGAGAGAGAGAGAGAAAGAGAAAGCATGAGTGGATGGAGGGGGCAGGGAGGGAGGGTGAAACAGGTTCCCCGCTGAGAAGGGAACCTGATGCGGGGCTGGATCCCAAGATCCCGAGATCATGACCTGAGATGAAGGCAGGTGCTTAACCAACTGAGCCACCCAGGCGCTCCTTGTGCGAGTTATTCTTAACAACAAAAAAGTTGTTAAAATGTAAAGCCATTCGAAGAGAATTTTCAGACTTACCACCACCACAGCAATCTACTTACTAGAGACCAGACTCATATACTGTCTTCCTACCTACCACTGATAAGGCCAGCCCCCCAACCTGTGCATTAGATTTAGGTCCTGCCTCCTCAGAAACATCACTCCAAGGTTTCTATCCTGTCTTTCCCACATCATTAATATTTTCCTTTTTAATGAATCATTTTCATCAACAGCATTCAAAAAGAAGTTATTTGTTCTAGTGAAAAAAATACATTAAGTCAATGTTATTTCCCCAACCAGTTAATGCCCAATTTTTCCAACTACCCTTTGCAGTAGAATTTCCAGGACAGATTGTTTATACTTGTTGCCTCCATTTCCTCTCCTTTCAGACTGTCAAAAACCCTCTCAAGCAGGCTTTTCCCTCACCACTCCATGAAAATTATTATCTTGTCAAAGTCACTAATGACCTCCCTAGTGACCCTCAAAGACCTTCATCCTCATCTCGTTTGACTCATCTGCAGGATTGGATGAAATTGATATCTCTCTCCTTGACATTCTTCCTTCTATTGACTCCCAGGGAGCCCCACTCTGGTTTTCTTTCCACCTCACAATGGGCTTCCCTTTTTAGTTTCCTCCTCTGGGTCTTCCTCTTTTTCTGTATTATTTAATGTTCAGACTGAGTCTTGGTGAACTAGTCTACATACCCACACTCTCTTCATGACCTCATCCTGTCTTAGGACTTCATATACCCTCTCTGTGTTGATGGCAACTCTCAACCATAAATCTCCAGCCCAAACCAAACTCCAGATTCATCAATCCAACTACCTACTTGACATCTTCACTCAGACTTTGACATCTTAAATTCAACATTTCCAAAGCTGAACATTTGATATTTTTTTCTCCCATCCCACTCCGCTGAATTTTCCCTATCTCACTGGCAATCCCATCCTTCTAATTACTCAGAAAAAAAAAATCTTAGGTCATCCTTGAATCATGTCTTTCCCAGAAACTCCACATTCAATCCATCAGGAAATCCTACCAGGCTCACTTTTTAAAACTCATGTAGAGCCTGACAAATTCTCCCTCTGTCCACATCTTCCACCTTGTTCCAAGCTGCCATGGCATCCCACATGGATTAATGCAGTAACCTAAAACTCTCCCTGCCTCTACTTTACCTTCCTCAAACTACTCAAAACTAGCATCTGGAGTGATATTTTAAAACGATTTATCAGGATATACCAAGAGCTGGTGTAAAACTTTTCAAAGGCTTTCGTCTCACTCAGAATGAAAGTCAAAGTCCTTAGATCCTAATGATCTGCTTCCTGTTCCTTCTCTGTCTTCATCAGCCTGCTGTCCCCCTCCCCTCCACATTCTCCCCTACAATGGCTTCTTGCTGTTGCTCACACATGTGGTGCACATTGACATCCTGGGGCCATTGAACTTGCTGTTCTCTCTGTCAGGAATGCCAATTTTCAGATATCTGGGATTATTTCCCTCACCTATTTCAGTCTTTGCCCATATTTAATCCTCTCAATGACACTTATTATAAGCTTTCTATTTCAAATTACAATCACTTATTATCTTTACAATACCCAATAATCCACATTTATTTAGTGTGTGTGTTATGTATTGTATGCCTCCCTCACTAAAACGTAAGGTCATAGGATAACAATTTGTGTCTGTTGTGTTTGTTGATACATTCTAACTGGCTGATACATATAAGTAATAAATAAACTTATTAGATAAATGAATAAATGCAGAAACTCAAAGTTCTTTTACATGTTTTGTGAATAAATTCAAGGATGAGAAAGCCACTGGAAAATTATGAGCAAGTGAATATTTTTCTCAAAGCAAAAAAAAAAAAGATGAGAAAAAATAAAACTGATATTGATTTTTTTAAAAGATCAGAATGAATGATGTATGACCATGTTCAGAGATATAAAAAATCCATTAGCTGAGCATGGAAAAGAGGTCTTTTTATTTTCCCCAGAAAGTTTGCTCCAGACTCTATCAAGGGGAAGAGGTAGAGAATATTAAGTTGAAAGTTGGAGAGAAAAAGGAAGAAAATGGTAGAACACCACATAATCATGGAGTACTAAATAAGTGGGAATAAAAAAATTAGATGGCTACTACAGAGAAATTTCCATCATCCTTCACTCTACGAAGAAAGGATATTTCTTAGAAAGAAAAGTGCTTTCTGCTATAGCATTTAGAAAAAACCTAAGATGATTCCAGTAGGGTATTTAAAGAATAGACTCAGACCAATACTTTCATTCATTTGATAACACTATCTATATTAATTGAATCCCTACTGTGTGCCAGCAACAAAGATAAAAGCCGTCTACAAAAGAACACTCTATTTCTGAAAGAAATGTTTACCGATTCTTTGAATGAAGTATTGTAAATGTCATGTTAAAGATAAAGAATAATCCGTGGACAATGGGATCCAAGAAGAGAGAAATAATCTAGCTCAGATTAGAGGAGAGATAGCGTCAACCTGACACAAATCCAAAGGAAATCATAGAAGATGGTGAAAGGGGAGAACAACTGTCTCAAGGGAAGAATTAGAACAAAGGTGCAAATGCCAGGAGGATCATGTCTCAAGAGCCCTTAATGGCAAGCAGTCTATGCTTCAAGTTGTCTGGGGTGAAACTGGCATGTGGACTGAATGAGAGATAAAGCTAGAAAGAAAGACATGGATCCCATTATGAAATGCCTTCTGTGCCAAACTCAGCAGCTTAGACTTTCCTGAAGGCTATGAAAACCCATTAATAGAATTTAATCATGGGAGTGCCTTGCTTTGATTTGCATTTAATATCTTTCTGTAAGTCCTGTGAAAGATGAATTGTGAAGAAAAATGTCTGAAGGCAGGGAGAAAATTCAGGAGGTTAATACAGTGATCAAGGCAAGAAGAGCTAAAGAAGTGAACCAAAGCAGTAACAAGTAAGGATGGAAAGAAGAGAATGTGTTCCATACAAAATATAGGAAGTAGACAATAGGAGGTAGAGGTGGGGGGAAGAGTTGAAGGAGAGAGAGGTTTAGACTAATTCCAATTTTCTGGTTTAAGTGACTGGATGCCATGGTCTTACTGATAAAACAATGGAAAGAATAATTTTATAGGAAAAGATACGGAGTACAGTTTTTGACTCATTTTTGAACTATGTGTAGAACAACCAAATGGAAAGGATCCACTAGGGGCTGTGGTTTTGATTTTGAAGTTAAGAAAAGAAATCTGAGCAGTGGATATAAATTTGGGCATCACCAGGTTTAGGCAAGTTTACTGATAGTGAATATATAGATAAGAAGAGCAAAAGACCAAAGATTGGACTTTGGGAAAGACTGATATTTCGGGGTTAGATCAAAAAGGTAAGTCATCAAAGGAGACTGAGGATGAGATGCTAAAGGATAAGAGAAATAGGGAAGTCAGGGGAGGGGAAAACTCAAAGAAGGAGAAAATGGTCCAGAGAGTCAGATATCGCAGAGCGATTATGTAAGATAGGCAGAGAAGAAGGTGTGCATTATTTGGTGATTGAGAAGTTAGTGATAACTTTGGTTAGAGTAGTTTCCACTGAGTAGTGGGGAAAGAATAAGGTGCACTGGGTTGAGGGTGAATACGTGAAGAGGTGGAAATGAGTGTCCATCATTTTAAGAAGTTTACCTTCAAATAGCAGGAGAGAGATGAAATAGCTAGAAAGGCTAACACAATTTTAGGATCTAGAGTGTGTTAAAGCTAAGTGAAATAAACCAGTCAGAGAAAGACAAATACCATATGCTCTCTCACTCATACATGGAATTTAAGAAACAAAACAGCAAACAGCAAGGGGGAAAAAGAGAGAAACCAAAAAATACACTCTTAATTATAGAGAACAAACAGATAATTACCAGAGGGAAGAGGGCTTGAGGGGATGGGTTGAAATAAGTGAAGAGGATTAAGGGGTGCCCTTGTCATGATGAGCACCAAATAATATATGGAACTGTTAAACCACCATATTGTACACCTGAAACAAATATAACACTGGATGTTCACTACACTGGAATTAAAATTAAATTTTAAAAAATTTCTAAAACAATTTTGTAATAGTTAAAGAGATTTTAATATGATGGGGAAAAGCATATAGAAAACATTTTCATGCCACATGTGGACAAAACAAATGATGGAGCAAGGTTTCTAGGAAGGTACAAGGGATGGTTCCAGAGCACAGGAGGAGGTGATAGCTTTGGAGATGAGCACGTACCCTGTAGAGAACAGGGTCTCTGCTTAGTAATGATTGGAACAGTAGATGGAATGAACAAATGAGTGAAAGACAATGGCTTACTATTTCAAAGTCTCCATTTTCTCCCCATAAAATATAGAGATAGAAATACCCATCTCATGGGAACAATACAATAGTTATCAAGTAAGATTTCAGATGTAAAGCAGTTAATAGAGTGCTTGGCCTCGTGATAGGTTCTATTGATTGGTAGATCTTATTATTGTATTAGAGCCACCTACTAGCTTTCCACCTGCTGATAATGATTATTGCCAAGAGCACCCCATGACATTTTTCACCAGGCCAGAGGCTATAACTCATGTACTTAAGCAAAAGCAACAGCAGAAAGGGAATGACATAATCAGGTTCTGCTCTAGGAAAAAGTAAAGAGTAAGTCAAATTTTGTTTTGTCTTTGTTGCTTTGAAATTATCCCTACATCTTAGATTTACTCCTCTCTGTATTCCAAGCTTCTAGACATGGATAGGCATCCACTTTGAAAGATACACATATGTGTCTCCATTTTAATGCAGATTTTCTCTCCTTAGCATTGAAGAAAAACCTTTCTCTCCCAAATGTTCTTGCCAAATCTTATATATATTCTACATGTCAAATCTTATGTGTATTCTACATATTTCATATACTGTAAGTAATTTCCCAACCATATAATAAGTGTTATAAGATAAAGAACTACTTAACTGAAAAAGACATCTTTTTCAAACACAAGTTAAATGGTGTTATTATGATTAATCACTGAAATATAAATTGCCTATTTACAGCTTGCATATGTTTAATTTTCCGACTCATTATTGTCATTGGTTTTGCTATTTTAATTCTGTTCTGATAAAATTTGGAAATACGATAAAACTATTCAAGTCTTTTAATTTTGCACTAACAATATGATGAGTTTATTTCTGTCTCAAAAAAAATTTCTCACTCCTCCAACAATTCATTTGGTTATTATTGACATCAAAAATCCCAGGAAATATAGTACTGTGATTTGGTTAAAAACAAAGGTTTCTTGGAACACCCCAGTGGCTCAGTCAGTTAAGCATCCAACTCTGGACTTCTGCTCAGGTCATGATCTCGGGGTCATGGGATTAAGCCCTGCGTCAGGCTCCATGCTAGGTGTGGAGCCTGACTGGGATTCTCTTTCTCCCTCTCCCTCTGCCCCTCCCCTGCTGGTGCATGCACATGCTCGCTCTCTCTCTCTCTTTCTCTCTCTCTCTCAAAAACAAAGGGGGGTTCTTATTTTATTTTTGGGGGGGTTCTTATTTTAGAACTAACTTCTCCTTTCTTTTCTCCCTTCCTGACTTAATTTCTTCCTTCCTTCCAACAGATGACATTTATCTGACTGTTGATGGGGGACAATACTAGTGCACCAAGGCAGATATGAAAAATGGCGAGATGCTGCCCATACCTTTGGGAGGTTCACAGCTGTGAGAGGGACAGACATGGTAAAAACCCAGGCAAAGTAATAACTGAGCATAATGGGAAGGGGTGTTTGTGACTTAGTGAAAGATCAAGGAAGCTGTCACAAGAGTTGTCATTTGATTTGAGTCATGAAAGATGGCTAGAACACAACCAGATAAAAAGACAAGAGATACATGAATATGTATAGTAGCATCATTCAAAATAACCCCATACTGGAAGTAACCCAAATGTTCATTAAATAATAAATAGATGAATAAAATTGTAGTATATCCATAGAATGGAATATTATTCAACCACAAAAAAAGAATGAAGTACATGATTCAACTTTGATGAATCTGAAAACTTCATGTTAAATAGAAGAAGCCAGTCACAAAGACCAATATTGTATGATTCCATATGAAATGTCCAGAATAGGCAGATCTATAAGAGACAGAAATTGGGTTAGTTGTCGACTAGGGCTGGTGACTGCCAGTGGCTATGAATTTCTTTATAGGAGGTGGAAAGTCTTCTCAAATTGGATTGTGGTGGTGTTTGCACACTCTGTGAATTCACTAAAAACACTTTAAACAAATAAATTATATGGTATGTGAATCATATCTCAACAAAGCTGTTATAAAAAAGAGGTGAGAAGGGGCCCCTGGCTGGCTCAGTGGATAGAACATGCGACTCTTGATATCAAGGTCATGAGTTTGAGCCCCACATTGGGCATAGAGTTTACTAACACAATAAAACAAAATTTTAAAAAGAGATGAGAAAGAGATCTTTCCTTTAAACAAAAGGAAAGTCCATGCTCAAATTTGGTGGCATAAAACAGCTCAGTGAAGAGTTCCTTCTGCTGAAGAATAAGTCACATGAAGAAGATGGGGTGTATATATACATATATAATGGAATATTACTCGGCCATCAAAAAAATGAAATCTTGCCATTTGCAATGATGTAGATGGAACTAGAGGATATTATGCTAAGCGAAATAAGTCAATCAGAGAAAGACAATTATCATATGATCTCACTCATATGTGGAATTTAAGAAACAAAACAAAGGATCATAGGGGAAGAGGGGAAAAAATAAAACAAGATAAAACCAGAGAGGGAAACAAACCATAAGAGACTCTTAATCATAGGAAACAAATTGAGGGTTGCTGGAGGGGAGGGAGGGTGGGGGGATGGGGTAAGTGGGTGATGGGCATTAAGGAGGGCTCATGATGCAATAAGCACTGGGTATTATATAAGACTGATGAGTCACTGATCTCTACCTCTGAAACCAATAATACACTATATGTTAATTAATTGAATTTAAATAAAAAATTTTAAGAAAAAGGGGGAAAAGAAAAGAAAAAGTCACATGGCAAGGGGAGACATGTACTATTGGCCTCACCATTTATTTGGTGAGATTTATGGGCAACATGGAGACCTTACACATCTTTACACAGAGTGTGTCATAAGTGTGTGTTTGGGCATAAAAAGTTGGGCAGCAACTCTCTGTCTCTCAAGTCACTGAACCCCTGTTTCCACTTTCTCCCTTATCCCACACCTATAAGAAGTCATTAGGTCCAGCTTATTGTACCCTCCGCCTATTTCTTAAATCTGTCCTTTTTTTTTTTCCAACTCTTCTACCATTTTCCTAGTTTAGGCCACTATTCTATCTTAGCTAAATTATCACCTTATCCCTGAGAACCCTGCCTCTAATCTTGCCACATTCCCATCCCCTCTCCACTCTTTAGTCCGCTTCTTACCACTGTCTTAGGACACTGTCCTAAGGATCAGGACTGTTCATCTTGTTCTTTCTGCCATCCTATGCTCTTTAGCAAACTCTGGCTCATCATTCCATACCCAACAGAAAGAATGAGCTCTCTAAATCACAAATGAGAAAATGTCGTACCCCCATGACTGCTTTAAACACTTTGAAAATGCCCTCCACCTTGTGGACAAGATCTGAGTTCTTTTTCAAGGGTTAAATGGCCCTTTGTCATCAAGCTTCCATTTCCTTGTACAGTCCTTGTCCATAGTTCAACTCTGTGTCCTCAGCTTTGCCGAATGTAGAATGTTCTCTTTCTTCCCTGAAGACCTCTGTGTATGCTGTTTCCTCTGCCTGAATACTCACAAGTGACTTCCTCCACAAAGCCTTATCCTGAAATTGGATTGGGTGTCTATGGCAGGTTTTATTTCCCAAAGATGGTCATAACAGTGTTTTCCAACCCATATGTTTTTATGCAGTGTGATTTTTACAATCCTCCCAAGGAGATATGGAGTCTATGTTCCCTTTCCTAGAACCTGGGCAGGCTCATGCCTTGCTTATAACCAATAAAATGTGGCAAATGGATGACGTACAACTTTTGAGGCCAGGTCAGAAAAGGCAATGCCATCTTGCCTATTGAAAGACTTGTGCTTAGAACTTTGAGCCTCCAAGTAGGAGGTCCAACTCCTCTGATGTGTTGCTGCAGTAAACAAACCACACCACATCCAGGAGACACTCAGGGGTCACTCTGAGCCCTCCCAGCTCCGGGGCCAGATATATGAGTGAATGAGCTTTCAGATCATTCTAGCCCTTAGCCATTGGGTCATCTTCTTTCACATTTTCACACCCTCCCAGATGAAGCTCCTGATGTCACAGAGAAGAGACCAACTATTCACCATGTTGCCTTTTTGAATTCCTGACTCAGAGACTCCATGAGCACAATATACCACTGTTTTTTCACACAACCACACTATGGGTGGCTTATTAGGCAACAGTACTAAACTGAAGTGTCCCTGGTACTCTGTACTAACCCCTAATGTAGCACATAGCACACTGTATTGCCATTTCCTGCATCGACAAATACAGAGCCCCAGGACTGAAAACTCCACCATCCCTCTCTATCTGACTTAGAACAAACCCTCAGGGATTCTTTTGCTTTCTTTTCTTTTCTTTTCTTTTCTTTTCTTTTTAAGATTTTATTTTTATTTATTTGAGAGAGAGAGAGAGAGATAGCAAGAGCAGGAACACAAGCAGGGGGAGTGGGAGAGGGAGAAGCAGGTTTCCCGCCGAGCAGGGAGCCCAATGCGGGGCTCGATCCCAGGACCCTGGGATCATGACCTGAGCCGAAGGCAGACACTTAATGACTGAGCCACCCAGGTGCCCCCTCTTTTCTTTTAATTTAGATATAATTGACATATAGCACTATATTAGTTTCAGATGTATAACATAATGGTTTGATATTTGTATATAATGCAAAATGATCACCACAATAAGTCTACTTAACATTAATCACCACACATAGTTAATGAAATTTTTTTCTTGTGATGAGAACTTTTAAGATATATACTCTTTTAGCAACTTTCAAATATACAATACAATATTAACTATAGTCCCCATGCTGTACATTATATCTCCATGATGTATTTATTCTATAGCTGTACTTTTTAACCCCGTTCACCCATTTTGCTCACTCACCCAAGTCCCCCCAGCCCACACTTCCTGCTTCTGGAAACCATCAATCTGTTCTCTGTATCCATGAGGTCAGTTTTTTTGTTTGTTTGGTTGGTTGGTTTTGGGTTTTTTTGTTTGTTTTAGAGTCTACATATAAATGAAATCATAAGGTATTTGTCTTTCTCTGTCTCATTTCATTTAGCAGTAATGCCCTCAAGGTCTATCCATGTTGTCACAAATGGTGAGATTCCATTCTTTTTTATGGCTGAGTAACATTCCATTGTATGAGTATACCTATCTATATAGATATAGACATATGACATTTCTTTATCCATTCATCCATCTACATACACTTAGGTCACTACCATATCTTGGCTATTATAAATAATGCTACAGTAGACATGGGGATGCAGGTATCTTTTTGAGTTAGTGATTTTGTTTTCTTTGGATAAATACCCAGAAGTGGAATTGCCAGATCATATAATAGTTTTGTTTTTATTTTTTTGAGGATAATTATTTTCTTAATAACTAAGCTTCCACACTAGAAACTTTTACATCATCTTCAATGCTTTTCTTTCTTACATTTCCAAATTTTATGTTTTCTGCTTCCTAAATGTCTTTCAAATCCATCCACTCCCCTTTGTATCAATCCTTAGTGGAACTCATCATCTCTTGATAGGAATTTTTTTTTAAAGATTTTATTTATTTATTTGACAGAGAGAGACACAGCAAAAGAGGGGACACAGCAGAGGGAGTGGGAGAGGGAGAAGCAGGCTTCCCGCCGAGCAGGGAGCCCAATGCGGGGCTCGATCCCAGGACTCTGGAATCATGACCTGAGCTGAAGGCAGACACTTAACCGACTGAGCCACCCAGGCACCCTGTTGATAGGAATTTTGAAAGAAATTTCTATCTAGTCTCACCAAAATTCCTCTCAAAAGCCTAGACAAAAATAAAGCAGGATTCTGTTACTCTCCATTGCCAACTAGCAGAAGGTAAATTTTCTTTGCTGACACATCAGACCCATCCCAGTCTTGCCTTATTCTGCCACCCTTGACTCATCTCCTTCCCTCCATCCCACACACTCTGGTTCCAAGCCCACTAAATGTATCACCCTCACCCCCTATAAGACTCTGGCTCTGTTCCTCCTCCTTAGCTTATTCTCTTTCCATCTCTAATCCTCTCTCCTCTGTCTCAGGAATCCTTCAATCTGCCAATTCAAATAACTTCTCAACTTTCCCAAGCAGACTTGATCAGTCACCATCCATATGCCTTCACCTTGGTGATTTTTATAGTATGTTCTAACTTACCAGTTTACATATTTGTCTCACTAGAATAGTAATTCTTCAAAGTGAGGGAGGTACAACTTACTCATCCTTTTATCATCCAACATCTACCGCAGTGTGTGGGACATAATTGGTTCTCAGTTAATGTTTGCTGAATAAGTAAATAAATGAAAATTTGAATACAGAAATTATCATATAGCTTAAGTATATAAAGCCAAAGCTCATCAATATTTGGGGAGAAGAGGTGAATGAGGGGACATATGAGAAATTCACCATCGAGAATCCTACAAATATTATATTTTCCAGAGTGGTGATTTTTTTTTTTATAATTTTCACTGAGATGACCGATTTAGTTAACCATCTGCATTCATTAGAATCGTGCTTTGAAAAATCTATGGGTGTGATGAGTTTTATATATTTTACATTTCCTTTTCAGGAAAAAGAATGGATCTTGTTAACTGAGCCTGGGCTTTTCTTACCATTAAGAAAGACTAAGCAAGCTATGAGGGGTTATGGTTCACACTGACAAATGATAGGACAACTTTCTCTCCAGCCCATCAAGTCTTTGTTCATAAACCATCAAGTTGGATTGTGGGATTCTACTACTTTGAAGTGGTAAAATGTGCAATATTGAAGGTATGGGTTCAAACAGGTCCAAAAGGGGAAGGTAAATGGTGAGGGGCAGGGAGAAAGCACACTGAGTGTGGAGCACTTTGATGCTGAGTTTGACCTTGGCTTTCTTCTTAAAGAATAATTCCAGAGGCCATTTATGGCTCTGAAAAACTGTGACTGGGGAGACTGAGACATTTGCTAGACTCATGCAACTCAAGCAACAACTTCCTGGGTTGTTGATGACTTCCTGGGCTTCAAAGCCTCTCCTGTTAAATCTTTCAGGTCCACATGAGGAAGCTTCCCCATAACATCCTAAGATACATTTAGCTCCAGGGAACACTAGACCAGAGCTTTCCAGTATGTGTCACAGATGTACTTAGAACATGGATCCCCTCAGCCCTTGGGGAGGTTGGAGGAGGCTCTGGGCTGCTGGTTGGCCTTCCTCAGTCTTGATAGTACTGATCATAACCACAGAAAGCAGCATGGGAGTCAACAGTATTGCCACTGGATGATGTACTTCAGCTATCTGTAGGGCACCCTGATGCCCATGTTGGACAAGTCCAACTTTCCAAAAAGTCTTAAGGGGCTCAAATTATCTTGTTATGGGATTTCTCAAGATTATAACCTTCCCAGTTATAAAGGGAGAATTACGCTATGCCTGACTTTCCCAGACTCCTTAGGCCTTATAACCCCACGCAGTCCCAATAGCCAGCTCACTAGCCAGGCTCACCAGGTCTCCAGTAAGACTAAACTGCCAGAAATCATGGGGAAATAACTATAATGACACAATTTGCATGTATTGAATGCTTACTTCATGTCAGGTGGTATATGAAGGTCTTAATATGTATCAACTCATCCAATTCCTAACAGTGCTTTCTGAGCTAGATAGTAGCAATAATATAGCAGAAAAGTGAGGCAGAGTTAAGTTCCTTGCCCAAGGTCACCCGATCAGTAAGAACTAGGATTTACATCAAGGCAACATGACTTCAGACCTATGCTCTTAACCACATGCTCTACCATTGTGGCATCCTGCAGTTAAATTAAAAATATGCTTCAGTGGCAAGAACTTCTTCTCCATCTTTGGGTCCCAGGGCAGGTTTTCCATCCACTGAGAGAACTACCATTATTACCCCCACCTAAAACAGCCCAATCCAGCTCCATGCTAGTCGTTTCCCATCATATCTACCAATTGAGCTCTATTATTGTAGACATCATTGCATGAAAACATCTTACTCATCAGATGCCTACCCCTCTCACTAGGATATACATTCATTAAGGACAAGAACCAACGTTACTTGGTTTAGCTCTGTAGCCAACAGGCTTAGAGTGGAAGCAAACACATATTTTGTTGAAAGGAAGATGGAGGGTTGGATGGATGCATGGATTGATGGCATGACAGCACAACTGAATTTGATCTTTCTTCCACTTCTTGCTAAGTTTGCTTACTAAATTTACAGAGCCTCCCTTTGGAAAGTAATTTAAGCTCTGTGAGTACTTCACTGGCTAGCTCTGAGAAATAAAAGGGAGGTGACATAGAATTAAAAAGAAAAAGAAAAAACAGTGTCAGTGTGTCTCAAACTGTGTTTTTCTCAAGACCAGTATTCCTTAAGACATCAGAAGGTCTCATGGATAATTGAGAAATGCTGGATTAAATAAAATTCACTGTGGTTCTTCATTGCTATTTCCCTGAGACTTTGCTATAGACCAAATGTTTGTGTCCTCCCCCTACCAAATTCATATGTTGAAACTTAACCCAAGCAGCAAGCCACTACTGGGCCATCCTGCTGAACTGTGGGGGTGACATTGCCACCCCAGGGGGCTTGGAAGGCAGAACATTGATCCAAAGTGGATTATCCTCGAGACTTGACATCAAATGAAATTTTTCCCATCAGGTTTTGGACTTACTTGGGACTTGTCACTCCTTGTTTCTTTTTCCTGTTTCTTCCCTTTGGAATGAGAATGCTATCTTGTGGCTGTCCCATGATTGTGTTTGGGAAGCATATCATGTATTTGGTTTCAGAGGTTCACAGCTTGAGAGGAATTTGCCTCAGGATGAATTGTACCTTGAGTCACATACATATTTGTTTTAGTTGATGTGTAGATGAGATCTCAGACTTTAAAGTTGATGCCAGAATGAGTAAAGACTTCAGGGGCTATTGGGATGGAATGAATGTGTATTGCATGTGAGAAGGACAAGAGTTTGGGAGGCCAGGGGTAGAATGCAATAGATTGAATATTGGTATCCCCCAAGGTTCATATGTGGAAGCCTGATCCCCACTGCAGTGGTATTAGGAAGTAGGGCCCTTGGAAATGTGATTAGGTCAAAGGGTGGAGCCCTCATGCATAGGGTTAATGCCCTTAGAAAAGGGACCCCAAAGAGCTCCCTCACTCCTTCTGCCATGTGGGGACACAGTAAAAACACTGCTGTCTATCAACTGGGAAGCAGATGGGCCCTCACCAGATGCCAAACTTGCCACAACCTTGATCTTGGATTCCCCAGCCTCCAGAACTGTGAAAAATAAATCTGTGCTGTTTCTAAGCCACCCAGTCTATGGTATTCTGTAACAGCAGCCCAAACTAATTAAGACAGACTTTCATTTGCTAAATGGGCACAATGAAACTGCAGCACTGTAAATGTTTCCCAAACTTTATTGACATAAATTCTTTTTTTTCCCCTCAGATCACCCTGTGATATATTAGATTTCCATGAGAAATGTTTTGGAACACACTGAATCTTAAAATTGTTAGGCATTTTTATTATTGTTCTACAATTACATAAACGGATCATTAAGTTGGCATTACCTGAAGCAGAACAAATGAAGCCAAATTAGATCCCCAAATCATATTGAATATTATGGCTGGCTTGGATTAATGTGTAAAGCTTTTCTCTAACCTGGATAAATTTTAATAAATATCCTATGTAGAATTCCATGATCACCAAGGAATACACTGCAACCTTCTGATAACTAGGTGATTCATCATGATAAGAAAGTTTGCCGAGGAAGCTCTCATTTTATTGTCACTTATGTAGGATAATAAATTAGCACTGTACCCTATAATAAGGTGTCCAATAAAGTTCTAACTCATAAAGAAATTCAGGGCATTAGGAAGATGAGCAGCATAACTAGTTGCTATGTGCTTGTGGTGTTTCAAGTGGGAAATAAAATTGATTTTTGAGGCAGAGACTATCTTCTAAACTTTAAATATTTTGGAGTACTTATTATGTGCAAGACCCTCTTTTAAACACAGTAGCTTACTCCTGGTAAGCTTCTGCTTGACCCAGAGGCTGGTCCCTATCTGTGTCTCCCTTCTAACTTGACGGTAGGGTTTCTCTGGGAGTTACAGGGTTCAAAGGCAGCACCTGTTTTGGCGAGGACTGCACCACCACCACCACATATGGGCTATACTTTGGAGATATTGTGGGTTCGGTTCCAGACCTCTACAATAAAGCAAATATTGCACCAAAGCAAGTCAAATGAATTCTTTGGTTTTCCGGTACATATAAATGTTATGTTTACACTATATGGTAGTCTATTAAGTATGCAACAGCAGTATGTCTAAAAAACAATGCACATGCTTCAATTTAAAAATACTTTATTGCTAAACAGTGCTAACCATCATCTGAGCTTTCATCTGGGAGAGAGTCTCGCCTCAGTGTTGATGGTTGCTAACTGATCAGGGTGCTGGTTGCTGAGGGTTGAGGTGGCTGTGGCAATTTCTTAAAATAAGACAGTGAAGTTTGCCGTATCAATTGACTTTTCCTTTCATGAGTGGTTTCTCTGTAGCATATGATGCTGCTTGATAGCATTTTACCCACAGTAGAACTCCTTTCAAAATTAGATTCAGTCCTCTCAAACCCTGCTACTGCTTTATCAATTAAGTTTATGTGATATTCTAACATCCTTTGTTGTCATTTCAACAGGCTTCTCAGCATCCTCACTAGGAGTAGATTCCAGGTCAAGAAACTACTTTGTTTGTTCATCCATAAGAAGCAACTCCTTATCTGCTCAAGTCTGATCATGAAATTACAGTAATTTAGTCACATTTTCAGGCTCCACTTCTAAATCCAGTTCTCTGGCTCCTTCCACCACATCTGCCATTACTTCTCCACTGAAGTCTTCAACCCCTGCAAGTCATCCGTGAGGGTTGGAATCCACTTCTTCCAAAGTCCTGTGAATGTTGATGTTTTGACCTCTTCCCAATGAATCATGAATGTTCTTAATGGTATCCAGTATGGTCAATCCTTTTCAGAGGTTGTCAATTACTTTGCCCAGATTCATCAGAGGAATCATTACCTGGGGCAGCTGTAATGAAATTTATTTCTTAATAATAAGACTTGAAAGACAAAATTATCCCTTAATCCACAGGCTGCAGAATAGATGTTGTGTTAGCAGACATGAAAACAACATTAATCTCATTGTACATCTCCATCAATCAGAGCTCCTGGGTGACCAGGTGCATCGTCAATGAGCAGTAATATTTTGAAATGAATCTTTTTTTCTGAGCAGTAGGTCTCAACAGTGGGTTTAAAATATTCAATAAACCATGTTGGAAACAGATGTGCTCTCCAGGCTTTGTTGTTCCATTGAATCAGCACAGGCAGAGTAGATTAAGCATGGGGCTCTAGGATTTTCGATGGCAAATAAGCATCGGCTTCAACTTGAAGTCAGCTGCATCAGCCCCTAACAGGAGAGTCAGCCTGTCCTTTGAAACTTTGAAGTCAGGCATTGACTAGCTATGAAAGTCCTAGATGGCATCTTCTTCCGATAGAAGGTGATCTCAATCGACGTTGAAAATCTCTTATTTAGTGTAGCCACCCTCGTTAATTACCTTCAGTAGGTCTGGAGAACTTGCTGCAGTTTCTACCTCAGCACTTGCTGCTTCACCTCAGCTTTTAGGTTATGTGGATGGCTTCATTCCTTAAAACTCATGAATCACCCTCTGCTGGCTTCAGATTTTTCTTCTGCAGCTTCCTCGCCTCTCTGAGCTTCACAGAATTGAAGACAATCAGGGCCTTGCTCTGGATGAGGCTTCAGCTTAAAGGAATGTTGTGGCTGGTTTGATCTTCTATCCAGACCACTCACACTTTCTCCATACCAGCAATAAGGCTGTTTCACTTTCTTATCATTTGTGTGTTCACTGAAGTAGCACTTTTAGTTTCCTTCAAGTACTTTTCCTTTGCATTCACAACTTGGCTGACTGGTGCAAGAGGCCTAGCTTTCGGCCCATCTTGACTTACAAGATGTCTTCATCACTGAGCTTACTCATTTCTACCTTTTGATTTAATGTCTCTCATTCTTCCTTTCACTTGAACACTTAGAGGCCACTGTAGGGTTATCAATTGGCCTAATATCAATATTGCTGTGTCTCAGGGAACAAGGGGGCCTGAGGAGAGGGAAATAGATAGTGAATGGCTGGTTGGTGAAGCAGTCAGAACACACAATGTTTATCCATTAAGTTTGCCATCTTATATGGGAGTAGTTCGTGGCACCTCCAAATAATTACAATAGTAACATCAAAGATCACTGATCACAGATCTCCACAACAAATATAATAATAATGAGAAAGTTTGAAATATTGTGAAAATTACCAAAATGTGACACAGAGACACAAAGTGAGCAAATGCTGTTGGAAAAAAATGGTGCCGGCAGGCTTGCTTGGCTCTTGGTTGCCACAAACCTTCAATTTATAAAACAACAACAACAACAACAACAAAACAATATCTGCAAAACACAATAAAGCAAAACATAATAGAACAAGGAATGCCTGTATATATGCCCCAAGATCACAGAGTTTTGTTTGCTTTAACCTATTTCTGCACAGAACCCTTCTTTTTAAGGGGAAAATCAGGCTGCAGAGGAATACCAGAAAAAGACTGTAGCATTCACATATTTATAATTTTGTACAGATACATATTTTACTGAGGAAATTAAATATGAGGCCAAGAGTCTTTAGATGTTTGTGCACATCTAAATGAACGTCTGGAATGTTTTTTCTCTTAACCCAAATATTGTGTCATTATGTGGCCAAAGCCTGTAGACAAATCCTTAGGAATCTGGACTCTGAAGATTTTGACTCGGATCCAAAAGTCAATTAAATGAATGAAACTACAAGAAATAAGCGTGCAATTCTTAGTTTAAAGCCAGCCAATTTTAATCAACAACCTACCAAAGATTCATTTCAAGGGATCATGTGCTCTAATTTTCTGAGAGTTTAGTACCTATTCATTCTTATATTTTACATATGTGATAATTGTCTGTAATTCTTAATAGTTTTTATAATTAATATTTATGTTCTCTTCTATGCCTTAATACAAATTCAATTTTTCAGTTAACTTTATTGAGGTATAATTGACATATAATAAAATACTCATCATATTTATAAGTACAGTTCAGTGAGTTTTGACAAATATACACAATCATACAGCCACCAACCTAATCCATACTTAGGTTTCTGTCACTCCAGAACATTCTTTTATGCCTCTTTCCAGTTCATCTCCCCCTACTTCCTGCCCCAGGCAATCACAGATCTGATTTTAATAACTATAGGTTATTTTTGCCTGTTTTAGTACTTCATATTAGTGCAATCATCCTATAAATTTATCTTGTTCCACATCTCACCTCTGTGGTTAGAATATGGATTTTTAATGATATGGAAGTTGTTGAATATAGAAGTTTGATGGTTCTTTCTTTTGGATTCATTTCCTAAGAATCTAGTCCATTTGCTGCAAGTGCCTTAATGGGAAAATATCATCCACCAAGTTTAGCATGTTGTCAAAAGTTATTTATAGGTTGTAAATTATCTGAAGACTTTTTTCGTCCTTTCTTTCCAAAATTTGATCAAAATTTCCACTTTTCGGGGTTCCTGGGTGGCTCAGTCATTAAGCATCTGCCTTCAGCTCAGGTCATGGTCCCAGGGTCCTGGGATCGAGCCCCGCATCGGGCTCGCTGCTCCACGGGAAGATTGCTTCTCCCTCTCCCACTCCCCCTGCTTGTGTTCCTTCTCTCGCTGTGTCTCTCTCTGTCAAATAAATAAATAAAATCTTAAAAAAAAAAAAAAACTTCCACTTTTCAGCCAGAAGAGATATTTGCAGAAAGCATTTGCAAACTGTCTAAATATGTAAGAGTACTGTTTTTTAAATTATAATTTTAATAGGTTTTTTTCATCTGACTTAACCCATGAGCCCATGAAAACACTCATTCCATTCCCCTGTCCTCAGGTTTATAATAATCCCTTATTTAAACTTTGAAACCTTTCCCCCTTTGACTCATCTTGTTAGCTGACTTTTCTCAGTTGGTTTCTTGTGTTTTTTTTGTTTCTTTTTTCTTTTTTTTTTCAGTTATACCAGTGGAAACTTAGTAATGTGTGTCCTAAGATAGAAGATTCTAAAATACGCTCATCATCATCCATTCTGAGCCACACCTCAGCGATTTGGCTACACATACAAATAAGGAGCAAGTTGTATTTGAAGGGGAAAGGGGAAAAAAGAGAGAGAGAAAGAAAATGATGCTTTTTGCAGTGTGGATAGAATCTCCTCGGCCTGAAGTGTTGTAGAACTAGGGGGGAAAAAAGACACAAACAATGTAAACATGACTGTCAACAGTACCATCCTCAATCGTTCCCAAATGGCCAGTGTGTCAACAAAGCAATCCCTGTTTAAGCAACACAATGTAAAATTGCAGAAAGAAGCTGCCAAAATCTTGCAGAATGCAACTGGCATCCACCCTTGAGGAAACAGAGAGATTCCCTGAACACTCGAGGGGAAGGATGGGTGCTCGGCCCCTGATGATCAGCCTGGGAGCCAGACCACACCCGAGGCAGAGACACGGAATTGTCAGGGGGCAGCTCCTGCCTTAATCAGGAGGCAGAGGTGAGAAGAGCTTCCAGAAAGGCAAATGCAACAGTCGTGATAGTAATAATGACCAGATATCAGCATATATTAATCATATTCTAGGCACCCTATAGGCAGCAATCCAAACAAACAGGTACTATTATAAAATTAATGGATCAGCAGATGTAGGCTCAGAAAAATTAGCTAGATTGCCCATGATCGCTTGGCCAAAAGATGGCTTAGCTGGGATTTGACTCACATCATCCCTTCTTTCAAGTCGGTTACCATTTGGGAATGTTCATCATTCATCCTTCAAGTGCCTGGTACTGAGCAGGATCCCACGCACGTGATAACACATTAACCCCCTTGCCACTGACAACGGTAGATCCCATCATCGTTGTTTCACATGGAGCTCGGACGGGAGAGGAAATGTTTGTGAAACCGATGACAAAGTCAGACCGAGGATTCAGAACTTTGTCTCTCTGGCTACCAAGCAAAAAAGTGTGAATAAGTGTGTCTTCTCCCATATGGCTTGTAGTCCCCTCCACCTGAAGAAATTGGGAATTTGTTTTCAGGTGGGAAGTGAGTCCATTCTCAAGATGGAGGATGAATGCTTATCTTTCAATCTTCAGCTACATCACAGTATAAACTACAGATGAAGTTTGGGAGTGCAAGTTTGTGACAACGTGGTTTATATCCTATAAAGAAGGGGAAATAATAAAAAATAAATAAAAAGAAGGGGAAATGATAGACAATTATTAGGAAAGTTCCCTCACCTAGACTACAAACATCTGTTGCCATGTATTAAAAAGCAGGTAGGTATAATAAGAGTTTTCCAAAGAATTGTTCTAACACAACAGAAGATACTCTCCAATTATGAACATAATTAAGTAAAGATTTCTTTTCAAACTATGGGCCTTTGAATTCAATGTGTTTAACTTTAACTTCCAAAAGAAGAGTAGGAGAAAGTCATTGTCATTAGTAAACATGATTATCTATTTTTGAATATTCAAGTAGGAATTATTTTGCTAATGCAAAATTTTTATAAAAACAATCAACAATAACCATTTTATAAAATGCTGAGCTGGATTCAGAAAGTATTGTAATTATACATAGACTTTCAGAGCCCCTTAACTAATAAGAAAGGTTACTCAAGAAGTAGAATTTGAGCCTACACTATAAATCTAAGTCCCCTGGTGATATTGCTTTCAGCAAAATAAAATGTTAAATATACATACAATTTCCTTAGTAATATCCACTCTGAAGAGAGCTATGGAAAGAAAGCAATTGACCATGCTGAGAATTTGCAGTGGTACTACATTTCTCTGCATATGTTCAGAATCGCAGTCCTGAGCAGGGTCCATGTTCCCCTGTGATTTTCAGCGAGCCACCTTAGCTCAAGTTATCAGAAACAGATGACAAATGGCTAAAAATACTTCTAAATAATGCTAACCCAGCTACAGCCCAGCTGACTCATCAAGTTTGGCTAATCCTGCCGAGAAATGCTAAAATAGTCTAACCTTTGGATCAACTGTCTTGTAATGCTGCATCATCAGAACTTAGGCTCTTGTCCCAAATAAGAGGACAGGAACACAACTCTTGCACCAGAGAAGCTCAAGGACACCATGTCACCCGGGCTCAAGCCCTTTCCTATCTTCCAGGCCCTGAGGAGGGAATGACAGAGTGGAAAAGCCATCTGTGTCTGAACAATAGGTTTTCAGTGTAGAATCTTAAGGTTTTTACATTGTTCTTAGTTAAATTACTCTCACATATTCTCATGGGAACTTGAGAAGAGGGGGGAAGAAAAAGTCACTGGATCAGGTGCATATCTTCTGAAAATTTTTGTGGTGAGAAGCGTTATCCCTGGAAGGAGCTCATTCCGTCACTCCATATAATGGTGCTCTCAGAGCAGATTCTTTTATCATTGCCCCCCCAGGTACTGAGAGACAGGATGATAGTGCTGATCTCAGACAACAGAAAAGTGCTGGAAGGTATCAGACCAGAGTCAGGGTTGTACCAACTGACTGGGCGAAACAATAGGACTGTGTCCAACAAGGCAGAGTGACAGAAAACTGAGGGGAAGGAAGGGGAAGGAAGAGCAGGCAAGCCCAGCCCTTCATCCTTTTCTCCAGCTGACGAGCTGGATTCATGCTCTCTGCTAGCATGTTGTCGACCGTCCCCACTTGCTGTTACTAATAACAATACCTGCAAGAAGGAAGCACAGAATCTTCTGCCTTATCAAACCACAAATCTGAAACTGTCACAAAAAGTGCTGAGCTAATAATATTTATTCTGGGTATTTCCAGCAGTAATCTCTTGTGAAGGTAGGCACAACTTGACAAGAAAAATGGCTTCTATAAAAATTCTCAACCATCTGCAAATACTAGATTTTTTAAAAATATGTTTTTAATCTTGCCTAAATCAATCCCTGGCCAGTCTGAGATTTACACATTATTAATTTCGTTTGGGTCATAGCTGATGTTTTCTGAGAGATTTTCTTTCTGATCTTATGCCAAGGACAATAGTGTGGTCTTACGTTCCCCCAATTTTTAATGACTGCAGAGTTCATTTCTCATGTATTTATTTTATTGTTACGTTCTCTTCAAGTTGTCAGACTTGACTTCGCCCTGTTTAGGTGTTGCCAAATTTACATTTTCTTTTTCTATTCAGCAACTAAAATGTTTGAATGGAATGAAGTAAATGTGATACTGTAGATGTCCTCCGTGTAAGACTAAATCTCCCATGTGAATGAAGTGTTCTGCTATAAAATCTAACCTAAAAGATTGTTCCCATGTCCCGATTACTCTTGGGTTCCATTGAGGCGTGGGCAGTGACACAGAGGGGGCAGCATGGCAGAGACAACAGTTTGGACGGGTCATGTGGGACACAGAGATAATGACAGAACCTTGGCTCTGCTACTGATTTGCTGTGTGGCCTTGGGTAAACTACTTATTCTCTCTGAGCCTCAGTTTCTTCACCTATAAACTGGGAGTAGTTATTCCCACTTTATGGGTTTATTGTGAGGGACTGGCAAATGTTCTTCTCTTTCCTCCCACATAAGCAAAACGTATTTACCATGAGGTAAATTGAAGTGAACAGCCATAACCATGATGGACTGAAAACTTCCTCTCCTCCCAGTCTTCCTCTTCTTCCCTCTGTTCCAGCCACCTTGTCCTTGCCCACAGCTTTAGATTGGCTTTTCCTCTTCCAGGAATGTGTTTCCCCCAGACACCCCCCAACATAGCACCTCTACAGGACCTCAGTGAGATCCACCCTATGTAAAATTATACCCTTCTTCCTTTCTTTTTCCCTTCTTTCCTTTCTTCTTTCCTTCTTACTCTTTACTGTTGGACTCACCTGTTGCACTAAAGAAGTGCCACAAGAGCAGGGATATTTCTGTTTTGTTTGGTTTTGTATCACCATTGCCTAGAACACCACACTATAGTTTTTCAGTAAATACCCTTTTCCTATTTTGCACTTTATAAGATTGTATAAGACGATGGAAGACAAGGTTAAATTTAGATCTCTCATTTTGCTATCTCTGTGAATATTTTTAATGTTTGCTTAAACTTTTTAAAGTTTCTGTAATAATTTTAGATTTACAGAGAAGTTACAAAGATAGTACAGAGAGTTCCCGTATGTCCTTCACCCAGCTTCCCCTAATGATAACATCTTACATAACCATGGTACATTTGTCAAAACTAAGAAGTTAACGTTCTAGCAGTACTTTTTTAAACAAATGAATTGATAAAAAGCACCAACACGTCTATGAAGTTTATAGTCGTATGTTCAGGTCATTAACCCAAAATAGATACTGACAAGAACAGAGTGTCCTGAAATTATTTCACTTCCTCTTTTTTCTTTCATATTTTGTCATCTTGGAAATCCTTCCTATGTGAATAACATGTATATTTAAGGGCTTGGGTTGGTGGATTTGCAAAAGAATTTCCCACCACGGATATCTAGAAGACCCCTGGAAATCTCTGGCAGGAAAGCCTTTAGAACTCTCTTAAAAATAGCCTGTGACTGTCTACTAAACCACCAGCTGAAAAGAAAAGTTCCTTCATTTCTAAAATAGTGGGATAAAGTACAGAGAGACCATATAACATGATTCTTAATGAGAAGCTTGTTTAGTCTCTAACGCGTAAATGTTTACTCAGTGCCCTGGGAAGTGGTTCTAGAATGCCAAGGTGTTGACAAATTGCTAAGGGCTGTGCTAAACGCCCTCATTAGCTTGAGCTTAGATAAAGTAACTCACAAAGCACCCCCCTGGCTTCACAATTTGTCAGCGGGAGATCTGCGTACCGCAGCTATCACTTTTCCCCGTCCACAGCAAAAGCAGCTGGGAAGAGGCAAAAGCATGATGGCGCTTGATCTGTGACTAAATTAGGCAGGATGGGACAGCTGTGTCTTTTGCAACTGCAAGACAGTCAACAGTCATAGGAGCTGGGTCTCCTCCTCTGTGAACATGATCACTCTTGGTCCTGGGCCACCTTGCCATAGTCCCTTTATTTAATTCTCCTTCTTACCCTGCACCGCCTCTCATCTTGTTTCAGTTCAACTCATTTTACTAACTAATTCAACAACGTTTAGCCGCCATTTGCCAAACAGATTTACACAAATTATTTCACTTAATTCTCATCATGACCCAAGACCCATTACTATTTCATTTAATAAATGAAAAAAAAATGAAGTTCAAAGGCCTTAAGAAACTTACCCACATACATGACGGCCAGCAAGTGGCACAGTCAGTATTTAAACCCGGCGCCGGGAGTCTCCAAAGTCATTATCCTTCCGTTCGATGATGTTCTACTGCATTTCAAGAAAAATAAAAATTATGAAGGAGTTCCTTTTATTCAAATAATTTCATGAATAATTAAATAAATTTGATAAATTGGTGTTTGTCGGTCAAGAGTAACTTATGATTGAGGGTTAGCCACATTAATGGATTCTTGACCTCATGCACTTGTCAGGATGTCAAAGCACTATGTGGAGGGTGGGAGGGGGAGAGCAAAAGGGAAATAGTCCTTTTTTTCAATGGAAGATGGAAAAAACAAACTGAGAAAACGTGGCCTCAATTTTAATGTCTACCTCACAAAGATGTTCTCTGAACCCCAGCTGAATAGGAAACCTTATGCCCCAACCCACCCTGAGCTCCCCCAACTCAAAGCCTTTGTTCATGAGGTTCCCCTGCCCTTACATCCTCCCACACCCTGGGCTTTGATTTCTACTTCTCTGCTCTATAATACTGTATTCTCCCAGAACGGCATCTACCATCATGCTTACATGCTCAGCAAATTTTGACCAAAAGAACAAACCCCCCAAGATGGATATCCTAAGGACAGGTTATGTAAACTCCGGCTCACGTTAGATAACTCAGTCATGGTCACAGTGGTGTCAGTGAGGACGTATCAGGAGAGGAGGCGGTGTGGTTTGAAAACAAAACAAAAAGCATTTTCTTACTCCCTTGAATTATTTTTAATTATAGTAATTCCTTATTCTGAGTCTCAAATAGCATAAAAGGAGGCCATAGAAATGTATACTTGCCTTATCAAACTGGGGCATGGAAATTATTTTACTTCTCTGGGCCTCATTTTTTTTCATCTGTAAAGCAGGAAAAATAATCTTACCTATAAGGACCAAATAAGATCTTCTACTAACACACTTAACGCATTATCTGGCACATAGTAATCACTCAAAAGAAGTAGTTTTATCATTGTTAGTATTGTTAGTATCACTATCTTTTAAATTTTAACTACCTTGAGCATGTCTCTGGGCCTGAGTTTCTCAGCTGTATGTAATTTGTGTGCAACCATTAATGTCCCTTCCAGATATTAATTTCTAAGATTTTAAGCCTCTCAATATTTATATATTTCAAATTATTCCAGAGTTAAATAAGAATTGCAGGCCCCTAACATTTTCTTCCACCATAGGTTGTATATTTACATGATAATTTTTTGTGTATATTTCTTTTTTTTTAAGATTTTATTTATTTATTTGACAGAGAGAGAGAGAGACAGCAAGAGAGGGAACGCAAGCAGGGGGAGTGGGAGAGGGAGAAGCAGGCTTCTCACAGAGCGGGGAGCCCGATGCGGGGCTCGATCCCAGGACCCTGGGATCATGACCTGAGCCGAAGGCAGACGCTTAACGACTGAGCCACCCAGGTGCCCTTATGTGTATATTTCTATGTATGTGTGTGTGGTGTCTAATAGAAAAGTTTGAGCCCACTAAGAGTTATTTTTTCCAACATTCTAAAGCAACAAGCCAAACTTTCAGAATACTAAAAATATTTTTGTTTGGTTTTAATCTGATAGTGTATTGTTTGAAAGAAATTAGTTTCAGAGAAATTTAAGTAAGATGTGCTCTCACCAATAGTTATTGCCTTCCTGAGATATTTTGAAGTTCTAACTTTTTATGATTCTTTAAAGTAAATAACACTAAGTTTAACCTAAAATCCAATATGTTGATATGAAAAAGTAATTTTTGATACAGCATCACTTTTCTCTTATTCTTAAAATAAGATATTTTCAGCTTATCTATTTTCAAATAGTTCCTAAATAATAGTTTGCTTTGGATGATTGACTATAGGAATTCTGCTCATACAATATCTCCAAAGCATGACATTTTAAATCACATACTCCTTTCACTTGCAATGTTTAAAGTGAATTTCATATCGTTACACAATTTACCATTGGGAGATGGAATAAGATAGTTACACGGGTTCCATCTCTACCGCCACAATTGAAAAAGTATGGTTAAGTCTTATTAAAAGCGTGCATGCTTCGTTATTGAAGATGAATAACAATAGAGAAGAATGAATATACATATGCAAGGGCATATGCATGGAAATCAAGTCTCAGTGATATAGGATGACATACAGAGCTCCCCTCCATATTACTTTTCAGAGGTCCCTGTGAGAACGTACTCAGCGGACTCCCCCCAGCAGTACAGTCCTGCTCTTTCTTGAATGAATGAAAATGGAAGGTATCTAGCAGAAGGACTCAAATCTGTATCAGCTGAACAGTATGACATGAATTAAACTTAGATGACCCAAAGAATATTTGGAGGACAGAGAGGCAGAGGTCTACAAGACTCATGAAGCAGGAAGGCATCAGGTAGGAGGTTAGATGTGGAATAGAGGTGGCATGTTGGGAGGATTTAGGAAATAAATCTCAGTTATGTGGGGCCAGACGGGGAAGGGCCTTAAAAACTCTACAGAGGGGCTTGGGCTTGATGTGATTGGCAGCCAGGCAACATTGCAGTGTATCGTGAGGAATCGCTATGAGAAGGAGTGACTGGATGGCAGGATGTAAGATGACTCAGAAGGGAAGAAAACAGACAGGACATTTGGTAAGATGGTTGGCAGACTGTGCAGGCTTGAATCCTAGGTCAGCCACTGACTACAGGTACACGCTCTTGGCTTTAATTCCTTCTCTGTGAAATGGAGTGTAGTGCCGAGGTGGAAGGAAGCCCAGGGCAGTACCTGTCAGCTCCTGTTATGGTTTTAGAGGCATAAAGTGTGTGATGCAGGCATGAACAAGGTGGCAATGTGACCGAGCAGAGGTCACATCTGAGAGGTGCTTTGAAGGAGACAATCTCAAGCTTGAATGCAAGAAGAAATGTAAAATGTAAATCTCATACTAGTAGCATGAAAACTTAAAAAATTACTGAACCCTAGAGAAAATCTTAATCAACTGGAAAGGGAGCTTTGCCTCATAGAAAGAGTACATGATCACACTACTGGTCACCCTAGTTGGCTAGGTCTTTGTATCATGGGTCATTTTATCATGCCTCGCAAACAGAGATCTTTGGGAGAATGGAAGCCACTCATACAATCTCAAATAATCCTAAAATGGTAGTTCTAACTAGAAAATGAGGAAAAAATAAATTACCTGCAGGTTTACTTGTAATTTGGCATTTAATATTTTATTGATTTTGCATATGGCCTTACATACATCATATCAAAAACTTTGCACTTGACACATTCCAAGTAAATCTTAAAGGCTTTCAGCTTTTAGAAACATAATTTTAGGGCAAACTTCATCAGGCACCAAATTATACCTGAATAAAGAAGAAATAATTTGCCCCGCAGGGGTAGCATTAAGGGTAAGGTTATCTGTTTACTGAGGTACTTCATTGGGGCCTTTGATGTTCAGAGTAAAACACAACCACAGATTTTTCTAGAACTGCGATTTGTCCACACACACTCAAGCAGAGTTCAGTGCAAATGGAACTCACATAAAATCAAATAGTGTATAATAATACCAAAAATTTAACTTTGTGTTGGAAATTACTTTCTATATAAAAGAGATAAAGGGATATAATAGAAAAATATTTTATGTATTTACTATTACTACCAACACTGCAGTAATAAAACTGATCTGTATTTTATAAAAATCCATCTCTAATGATCCATGCAACATCTTTTGGATGTAAAATTGTATGTGATTCTAACATATTCCACCTCTCAATATCACTGTTTGTGAAGTGCTTATTCTATATAGAGCACTATGCTGGGCACAGGAATACATCAGTGAGCAAGACGGGTGTGAAATCTGCCCTCACATACAATATCGTCTGAGAAATCTGAAGCTCAGACAACTTGAGTAGCATCGAAGTCTTTCATTGTAAGACAGCAGTAAATCCAAGACCAGAATCCGAATCTCCTACAGTCTAATATTCTGTCAAAGATAACATTGCCATTTCCCATGAAAACCAGATAAAAATCAGTCAACCCCTGGCCTATGCAATCTGTCACCAGGTCGCCCGCATTCCACCTCCAAGTCCTTCTGTCCATCTTTTCACATTTCCACCACCATCACCGAGTCCACCTCACCAAAGGTGTCTACACTACTGCAATAACATCTTCACTGAATGTTTGCCATCTAATCTGCCCCCACCCACAGATAAATTTCTCTATATTGCAACCTGAGTGATCTTTCCAAAGAGCATGTTCTGATTATGTCACACGCCCATCTCTCATTCCCATGACTAAAGCAATGCATTGCCTTCACTTTGCTCAGAAGATAGAGATCAAACTTTGTCATATGCTCTGCAGGGCCCTCTACCTCTCCCGGTTTGTCCCACAACTTGCCTCCTCCCCCAGGTCACACTCCAGCCACACTGGCTTTCTAGCAGTTTCTCAGCACACTATGCTCTCTGCCATCAGAGATTGGGCACATGCTTTAATCTCTCTGTAAGAAGCAATTCTTCCATTCTCTTGTTCACCTTTTTAAGTAGTCTTCCTTTCCTAGATAGCAGCTCAATCATCACTTGCTTAGGGAAGCCTCCCTTGATCTCCTAGACAAAGTCAAATCTCATAACATTCATTTATCATAGTTTCAGTTTTATACATGTATGTGTGATTACTAATATCCATTGCCTTTACAGACTATAGGGTGTTTGAATGGAGCTATATCCTGGGTAGCTACAATGTTGCCTGGCATATAATGGGAATTCAGTGATTTGAATCAAGTGGAAGAGACTTTGTTTTTCCTCACCATTCTATCTCAGTGCCCAACACTCAGTATAAGATTGGTAAGTGTTTGTTAACTAAATAACTAAATTGACAAATATTTGTTAATATTTGTGTGGTACCCTTACAGAAATGGCAAACATGAAAAGCATGTCTCCTGCCAATATACATTTATAGAAATAGAAAATAACTATAATAGAGTTTTATATGAAATTAAAAACTTTTTAAATATATATATGGCTGAACCCCATTATCTTTCAGAGCTCTGTGTAGGTGTGTATGAGATTAGAAACTTTAGGATATATTCCATCTCATAGGGGACAAAGAGTCAGTTTTTTATCTTTTATTTTTTATATTTCTGTCTTAAAAAATAAAAGATAAAAAACTGACTCCTTGTCAGACAATGTCAGAAATATAAAAAATAAAAGATAGAAACTGACTCCTTGTTCCCTAGAAAAAAAGAAAGAAATTTAGAAGACAACAGAACACAAAAATATTTTCAGACATAATTATTTACTCAATAATTTGCCACTTGGCAGATTGTCAGAAAGAACTACTCACAGATATTCTTCAGCATAAAAAAATGAACTCAGAAGTTGCAATGAGCAAAATTGTTGATTATTTATAAATGCAAATGTATTTTGTCCATAAAAATATATTAATAATCTTAGACAATTCCAACATGGAAATTATAGGATGAAGAAATGAAAGAGGTTGCTAATGCGAAGTTTTTGTTTGAAAAGGAATTCTGATAGACTTTAAACTTTGAGGAAAAATATGTTTTTGTGTGTATCCTAAAAATTTATAGGTAACACTATTGTAGTGGCTCTCAAAATGGGTCTGAGGACTTGTGAGTGTCACTCATTTCAGAGAGTCTTTCAAAACCACATATCTGCACGAAGCTTGGTTTTATTGATATTCATCAATTGAAACAACATATTGGAATAGATTAAGTGCAGAAGCAGATATGAGAATCCACTTATCTTTTTTGAGACAGATATTAAAGACATTTGTCAAATGTAAAATAATGCCACCCTTCTCACTAATTGTTTTTGCTTGGGAAAATACAGTTATTTTTCAAAAAACACATTATTTATGTTAATATGTAGTAAAATTTTGTTTTTAACAAATAAATATTTTACATTTTTTCATATAGCAAATATTGAAAGATATAACCCACATAAACAAAAGCTATTTGGATTCCTGAATATATATTATGAATGTAAACAGTCTCTAAAACCAAAGTATTTGAAAACTGCTATACTATATAATAGCTATGTAATGTGTAATTTCCAATAAGCTAAGAAAAAAAGGAGGAAAAAATTCAACCAGGCCTTTTTTTGATGAAAGGAGTCACACCATCTAATTAACACATTCATCATCTTGGGAGGGGGGAAAAGATGGCGGAGGAGTAGGGGACCCTATTTCAACTGGTCCCCGGAATTGAGCTGGATATCTACCAGACCACTCTGAGCACCCACCAAACCAGCCTGAGATGTAAGAAGATCTGGATCTCTGCAAACAGAATATCGCAGGCAGTTGGTTTTGAGGTACGAAGCGGAGAGCGGTGATTCTGCAGGCAGATATCGGAGGATAAATGGCAGCGGGAGGGTGCCTGGCCGTGGGGATCCTACACCGCCGGTGAGTGACAGCCTCGTGCGCTGGGGACGGGGCACAGACTCGCAGACCGGTAGCGGTGGGGAAAGGACTTTAGGGCAGCCCCCGGGGTGGAAACCCTGAGCGGCGGGGTCACGACAGTGAACTGCAGCCCCCAGGATGGAAACCCGGAGCGGTGGGGTCGCGCCTGCGAACTGGGAGCTGCTGGCGGTTTTAGAAGCACAAAGGGCAGAGACAGCCCGACCTGGAGGCAGGACTGGGAGCGCTGTGGAGGGGCGCACAACCCAGGGCGCTGCAGTTTATAGCAGCATGGACAGAAACGGAGACGGTGTGGCCTGGAAAGCTCACTGAAGAACAGACTGCAATCTCTCTGCTCTGAAGCAGAGGGTTGGAAACGGTATCTTCTGCTCTGACTCACGGAAGAGACGCGGAAAGCTGCCAGGGAAAGCCGCCAGAAAACAAAAGCCCCCAAAACTGATTCCCGCTGAGCCCATCCCCCGCCACAGGGGCGCAGGGCAACTCCGCCCAAACAGGGTTGCCTGAGTAACAGCGCGGCAGGCCCCTCCCGCAGAAGACAGGCTGGGAAAACAAGAGGCCAGCAACCCTAAGGTCCCAAGAAAACAGGTGCATCTTGCTTGGGTTCTGGTCAATAATTTGGACTCTATACATTCCCTCAAACACCCATCAACAGAATGACTAGGAGGAGGAGCCCCCAAAATAGAAGAGACTCAGAGATTATGACTTATGCTGCAGATTTACAAATGGATGCAGATATAACCAAGATGTCAGAGATGGAATTCAGGCTAGCAATTGTGAAGACAATGGCTAGAATGGAGAAATCAATTAATGGCAACATAGTCTCTAAGGGCAGAAATGAAAGGTGAATTGGCAGAACTTAAAAATGCTATCAATGAGATCCAATCCAATCTAGATAATCTAACAGCTAGGGTAACTGAGGCAGAAGAGTGAATAAGCGACCTGGAAGACAATATAATAGATAAAAAGGGAAAAGAGGAGGCCAGGGAAAAACAACTCAGAATCCATGAAAATAGAATCAGAGAAATAAGTGACACCATGAAGCGTTCTAATGTCAGAATAATTGGAATCCCGGAGGGAATGGAGAGAGAGAGAGGACTAGAAGACGTATTTGGGCAAATCGTAGCTGAGAACTTCCCTAATATGGGGAATGAAACAAACATTCGCATCCTAGAGGCAGAGAGGACCCCTCCCAAGATCAAGGAAAACAGGCCAACACCCCGGCATGTAATAGTAAAACTTGCAAATCTTAGAACCAAGGAAACCATCTTAACGGCAGTTGGGGGAAGAGATTCCTTATGTACAGAGGGAGGAACATCAGAATAATATCAGACCTATCCACAGAGACCTGGCAAGCCAGAAAGGCCTGGCAAGACATATTCAGGGTACTAAATGAGAAGAACATGCAGCCAAGAATACTTCATCCGGCAAGGCTTTCATTTAGAATGGATGGAGAGATGCAGAGCTTCCATGATGAGCAGAAACTGAAAGAATATGTGACCACTAAGCCGGCCCTGCAAGAAATATTAAGGGGGGGTTCTATAAAAGGAGAAAGACCCCAAGAGTGATATACAACAGAAATTTACAGGGACAATCTATAAAAACAACGTCTTCACAGGCAACATGATGACAATTAATTCATATCTTTCAATAATCACTCTCAATGTGAATGGCCTAAACGCTCCCATAAAATGGCACAGGGTTGCAGATTGGATAAAAAGACAGGACCCATCCATATGCTGCCTACAAGAGACTCATTTTGAACCTAAAGATACATCCAGACTGAAAGTGAAGGGATGGAGATCCATCTTCCATGCCAGCAGACCTCAAAAGAAAGCTGGGGTAGCAATTCTTATATCAGACAAATTAGATTTTAAACTAAAGTCTGTAATTAGAGACACAGAAGGACACTATATCATTCTTGAAGGGTCTATCTAAGAAGAAGATCTAACAATTGTAAATATTTATGTCCCCAACATGGGAGCAGCCATCTACATAAGCCAACTGTTAACCAAAATAAAAAGTCATATTGATAACAATACGTTAATTGTAGGAGACCTCAATACTCCACTCTCAGCAATGGACAGATCATCTGAGCAGAAAATCAACAAGGAAACGAGAGCTTTGAATGATACATTGGACCAGATGGACCTCATAGATATTTACAGAACATTCCACCCTAAAACAACAGAATACTCATTCTTCTCGAGCGCGCATGGAACTTTCTCCAGAATAGACCATATACTGGGTCACAAATCAGGTCTCAACTGATACCAAAAGACTGAGATTATTCCCTGCATATTCTCAGACCACAATCCTTTAAAACTGGAACTCAATCACAAGAAAAAAATTGGCAGAAATTCAAACACTTGGAAGCTAAAGACCACTCTGCTCAAGAATGTTTGGGTCAACCAGGAAATCAAAGAACTTAAACAATTCATGGAAATCAATGAGAATGAAAACACATCAGTCCAAAACCTATGGGATACTGCCAAGGCGGTCCTAAGGGGGAAATACATAGCTATCCAAGCCTCACTCAAAAAAATAGAAAAATCCCGAATTCACCAACTAACTCTACACCTTAAAGAACTAGAGAAAAAGCAACAAATGACGCCTAAGCCACGCATTAGAAGAGAAATAATTAAAATTAGAGCAGAAATCAATGAATTAGAAACCAGAAACACAGTAGATCAGATCAACGAAACTAGAAGTTGGTTCTTGGAAAGAATTAATAAGATCGATAAACACCTGGCCAGACTTACCCAAAAGAAAAGAGAAAGGACCCAAATTAATAAAATTATGAATGAAAGGAGAGAGATCACGACTAACACCAAGGAAATAGAAACAATTATTAGAAATTATTATCAACAACTATATGCCAATAAACTGAGCAATCTGGATGAAATGGAGGCTTTCCTGGAAACCTATAAGCTGCCAAGACTGAAACAGGAAGAAATTGACAACCTGAATAGGCCAGTAACCAGTAATGAGATTGAAGCAGTGATCAAAAACCTCCCAAAAAACAAGAGTCCAGGGCCTGATGGATTCCCTGGGGAATTCTACCAAACATTCAAAGAAGAAATAATACCTATTCTACTGAAGCTGTTTCAAAAAATAGAAAGAGAAGGATAACTTCCAAACTCATTCTATGAGGCCAGCATTACTTTAATCCCCAAACCAGGCAAAGACCCCACCAAAAAGGAGAATTTCAGACCGATATCCCTGATGAATATGGATTCCAAAATCCTCAACAAAATCCTAGCTAATAGGATCCAACAATACATTAAAAGGATCATCCACCACGACCAAGTGGGATTTATCCCCGGGATGCAAGGGTGGTTCAACATTCACAAATCAATCAATGTGATAGAACACATTAATAAGAGGAGGGAGAAGAACCATATGGTCCTCTCAATTGATGCCAAAAAAGCATTTGACAAAATACAGCATCCTTTCCTGATTAAAACTCTTCAGAGTATAGGGATAGAGGGAACATTCCTCAAGTTCATAAAATCCATCTATGAAAAACCCACAGCGAATATCATCCTCAATGGGGAAAAGCTGAGAGCCTTTCCCTTAAGATCAGGAACACGTCAAGGATGCCCACTCTCGCCACTATTGTTCAACATAGTACTAGAAGTCCTAGCAACAGCAATCAGACAACCAAAAGAAATAAAAGTTATTCAAATTGGCAAAGAAGAAGTCAAACTCTCTCTTTTCGCAGATGACATGATACTTTATGTGGAAAACCCAAAAGACTCCACCCCCAAATTACTAGAACTCATCCAGCAATTCAGTAATATGGCAGGATACAAAATCAATGCACAGAAATCAGTTGCTTTCTTATACACTAACAATGCAACTGTAGAAAGAGAAATTAGAGAAACGATTCCATTTACAATAGCACCAAAAACCATAAGATACCTCGGAATAAACCTAACCAAAGAGGTAAAGGATCTATACTCTAGGAACTACAAAACACTCATGAAAGAAATTGAAGAAGACACAAAAAGATGGAAAAATATTCCATGCTCATGGATCGGAAGAATAAACATTGTTAAAATGTCTATGCTACCCAGAGCAATCTATACCTTCAATGCCATCCCGATCAAAATTCCAATGACATTTTTCAAAGTGCTGGAACAAACAATCCTAAAATTTGTATGGAATCAGAAAAGACCCCGAATCGCCAAGGAAATGTTGAAAAAGAAAAACAAAGCTGGGGGCATCACGTTGCCCAATTTCAAGCTATATTACAAGGCTGTGATCACCAAGACAGCATGGTACTGGCACAAAAACAGACATATACACCAATGGAACATAATAGAGAACCCAGATATGGACCCTCAACTCTATGGTCAAATAATCTTTGACAAAGCAGGAAAAAACATGCAATGGAAAAAAGACAGTCTCTTCAATAAATGGTGCTGGGAAAATTGGACAGCCACATGCAGAAGAATGAAACTCGACCATTCTCTAACACCATTCACAAAGATAAACTCAAAGTGGATGAAAGACCTCAATGTGAGACAGGAATCCATCCAAATCCTAGAGGAGAACATAGGCAGTAACCTCTTTGACATTGCCCACAGCAACTTCTTTCAAGATACATCTCCAAAAGCTAATGAAACAAAAGCAAAAATGAACTTTTGGGACTTCATCAAGATAAAAAGCTTTTGCACAGCAAAGGAAACAGTCAACAAAACAAAGAGGCAACCCACAGAATGGGAGAAGATATTTGCAAATGACACTACAGATAAAGGGCTGGTATCCAAGATCTATAAAGAACTTCTCAAACTCAACACCCAAAAAACAAATAATCAAGTCAAAAAGTGGGCAGAAGATATGAAAAGACACTTCTCTGAAGAAGACATACAAATGGCTAATAGACACATGAAAAAATGTTCATCATCATTAGCCATCAGGGAAATCCAAATCAAAACCACTTTGAGATACCACCTTACACCAGTTAGAATGGCCAAAATGGACAGGGAAAGAAACAACAAATGTTGGAGAGGTTGTGGAGAAAGGGGGACCCTCTTACACTGTTGGTGGGAATGCAAGTTGGTACAGCCACTTTGGAAAACAGTGTGGACATTCCTCAAAAATTTAAAAATAGAGCTACCTTATGACCCAGCAATTGCACTACTGGGTATTTACCCCAAAGACACAGATGTAGTGAAAAGAAGGGCCATATGCACCCCAATGTTCATAGCAGCAATGTCCGCAATAGCCAAACTGTGGAAAGAGCCGAGATGCCCTTCAACAGATGAATGGATAAAGAAGATGTGGTCCATATATACGATGGAATATTACTCAGCCATCAGAAAGGATGAATACCCAACTTTTACATCAACATGGATGGGACTGGAGGAGATTATGCTAAGTGAAATAAGTCAAGCAGAGAAAGTCAATTATCATATGGTTTCACTTCTTTGTGGAACATAAGGAATAGCATGGAGGACATTAGGAGAAGAAAGGGAAAAATGGGGGGGGGGGGAATTGGAGGGAGAGATGAACCATGAAAGACTATGGACTCTGAGAAACAAACAGGGTTTTAGAGGGGAGGGGGGAGCGGGGATTGGTTAGCCCAGTGATGGGTATTAAGGAGGGCACGTACTGCATGGAGCACTGGGTGTTATACGAAAGCAATGGATCATGGATCACCACATCAAAAACCAATGATGTATTGTAGGGTGACTAACATAACATAATAAAATTTTTAAAAAAAAGAAAAAGAAAAGAAAAAAAGATATATTAAGGGAGAAACTAGAAGGAGCAATGCATGGAACCATAATCATAGTTAAAGATTCTAACAAGCCTCTTTCAGTACTTAATAGGCACAGCAGTAAAGAATCAGTAACAGTATAGGGCGCCTGGGTGGCTCAGTTGGTTAAGCGACTGCCTTCGGCTCAGGTCATGATCCTGGAGTCCCGGGATCGAGTCCCACATCAGGCTCCCTGCTCAGCAGGGAGTCTGCTGCTCCCTCTGACCCTCCTCCCTCTCATGCTCTCTGTCTCTCATTGTCTCTCTCGCAAAATAAAAAAAAAAAACAAAATCTTAAAAAAAAAAAAAAAAAAAGAATCAGTAACAGTATAGAAAGGTAAAGGAACAGGATCCACCAACTTGACCAGAGTGTTGGTAATCCGGACATTTCACTCAACAACTGCATAAATCATACATATTTTTTCAACACACAGGGAACATTTTACAAAACAGACCATATGTGAGCCCTAAAAAACGTATTAACACATTTCAAAACGTTGAAATGTTACAGAGGATATTCTCTGATCATCAAGTTTTTTACGATTTGTCATGTTCCTAGTTGACTATGTATCCACACAGGTGCGTAATGTGTTTGCTGTGGTTTCTAGTTCATCTCTTAACTTCCCAAATTTCACTTCCATAATACAGGAAGCATCGAAACAGGGTCATCATGTTGTTTTCATGCCTGTTATAGCCAAATGTAATAAACAATACATTTCCTCAAAAAAAAACAACGCATTCATCATCTTAAATATTTATCTTTTCTTTTTAGTGAGAACATTAAGTTCTACTCTCTTAGCAAATTTTAATTACACAATGCATTGTTATCAACTATAGTCATCATGTTTTACATTAGATCTTCAAACTGTATTCACTTTATAGCTGAAAATTTGTTCAATCAATTCTTTAGAAAGCAAAAAAAGATTTAAAAAAAATCCCTCAAAAAGTATGGTGAGTAGGAAACACAAAATAAAATGGCAAAAATAAACCCAAATAGATTAATAATAAAAATAAGTATAAAAGGGTTAAACTCACCTATCAAAATACAAACGATGTTTATTAGAGTTCCACAAAAATAAAATGACTCAGAAAAAGTTAAAATAAAGGCAGATAATCACCTAAAGAAAGTCTAGGTTGACGAAACAGAGTTTAGGCAAAAAGCAATAAAAAGGACCAAAAGGAACAGCTCATGTTGAGAAAGAGAAATTTCACCGAAAATATATAACAATTATGAATTTGACTATAATTTACAACATACCTCATAATAAGCAGAACAAAAAATTTAAAAATCACAAGGAAGGGTGCCTGAGTGGTTTAGTCGTTAAGCATCTGCCTTCGCCTCGGGTCATGATCCCGGGGTCCTGGGATTGAGCCCTGCGTTGGGCTCCCTGCTCAGCAGGAAGCCTGTTTCTCCCTCTCCCACTCTCTCTGCTTGTGTTCCCTCTCTCGCTGTCTCCTTCTCTGTCAAATAAATAAATAAATAATCTTTTTAAAAAATCACAAGGAGAAATGTATACCATAATAATAGGAAAGTTTTAGTTTAATTTTCAAACTGATACATCAAGGAGACAAAAATGACAGATATTTGAATAACAACATTAACAGGAAGATAGATCCAGAAAGAGATCAATTCCAAAGAATTGATATCATATACACTCAACCATTGTAAAGAATTGATATCATATACATTACCTCTAACCATAATGCAGTAAAATTGGGCATAAATCTTAAAATACAGCTCTCCTGCTCTTCCAAAAAATTGTATGAAACCTAAAAAAAGCAAAAAAAAAAAACTCCTAAATAATTCATTAGCCACAAAAATAATAAAAAGTACATAACAATTAGAGCACTAAAAATATATATTGAAAATTATATAATATGAATATAGAAATATTTAGAAGCAAATTTATACTTTTAAATTCCCATATTAGAATATAATAATAGTTAAAAATATATGAGTTAAGCATTTGACTCAAGAAAGTAGAAAATAGCAATGAGATAAACTCAAAGAAAAAGAAAGAAGTAAACATGACTTAAAGAAAATTTTGATTAAACAGAAAGCACACAAATGTGCACACATATGTACACAAACAGTGGATATCAACAACACAACAGAAAAGTTGACATTTGAAAAAATAAAACAGAAAAATCTCTGGCAAAATTAATCATGAAAATAATAACAATAGGAATTGGAGAAAAGGATAACTACAAACAGACTTAATATTTTTACTCATAGTGGAATACAGTGGATAACATGTCAATAAATACAAACCCAGCTGAAATTGACAATTTTCACTGAAATTAAAAAATTCAAAATTTAGTCAAGACAAAATAAAATCTGCAAATAGATGAATAGGGGCACCTGGGTGGCTTAGTCAGTTAAGCATCTAACTCTTGATTTTGGCTCAGGTCATGATCTCAGGGTCGTGGGATCAAGCCCTGCATGGGTTTTCGCACTTAGCAGGGAGTCTGCTCAAGGTTCTCTCTCTCCCTCTCCCTCTGCCTCTCTCCGCTCTCTAAAAGTAAATAAATCTTAAAAAAAAAAAAAAAAACTAGTTGAATAAGCATTAAAGAAAACTCCCTCCAAGAGAGTCACAAGGTGACTCTTGTACTAAATCTTAGAGTAATCCAAAATTCCTAACTTAAACAAAATATTCCAGAGAATGGAAATAGAGGGGAGAAATAGAAGAAAAAAGAATTTTGTGAATCCCATCCAACAATGTTTCAAAACTTAAAATATTGCAACAAAGTAGCATGTAACCCAGGAATTCAAGAACAGTTTAACATTTGGTGATTTATTTATGTTAATTGTCATGTTACCAGGTTAAAAGTGAAAAAAAAGTCATTCAATAAATTCAATATCCATTCATGATAAAAGCTCTTAGAAAATATATTTTAGAAGGGAAATTCAATAGCCAAAATAGAGGATTCACCTTATGTCTAGCATCATGCTGAGTAACATTTTTGAAGCAGAAATGTTTAAGTTAGGAAAAGGACCAGGATACCCACTAGCATTCCTAATATTCATCACTGTACCAGAGGTACTAGCCATTGTAATAAGACAAAATAAAAAGTAAAGTAGAACAATTGAAAAGGAAAGGCCAAAACTGTCATTATTTGCATACAATGTGTTTGTACAAAAACCCAAAAGAATCTGCAGGCAACTTTTTTTTTTAATTCAATTAATTAACATATAGTGTATTATTAGTTTCAGAGGTAGAGTTCGGTGATTCATCAGTCTTATATAACACCCAGTGTTCATTACATCCCATGCCTTCCTTAATGTCCATCACCCAGTTACCCCATCCCCCTACCTCCCTCCCCTCCAGCAGCCCTCAGTTTGTTTCCTATGATTAAGAGTCTCTATGGTTTGTCTCCCTCTCTGATTTCATCTTGTTTTATTTTTCCTTCCCTTCCCCTATGATCCTCTGTTTTGTTTCTTAAATTCCACATATGAGTGAGATCATATGATAATTGTCTTTCTCTGATTGACTTATTTAGCTTAGCATAATACCCTCTAGTTCCAACCACGTCACTGCAAATGGCAAGATTTGATTTTTTTGATGGTTAATATTCCATTGTATATATATACCACATCTTTATCCATTCATCTGTCAGTGGACATCTGGGCTCTTTCCATAGTTTGCCTAATGTGGACATTGCTGCTATAAACATGGGGTTTACATATCCCTCCGGATCACGTACCCCTTCGGATCACTACATTTGTATCTTTGGTGTAATTACCTAGTAGTGCAATTGCTGGTTCATAGGGTAGCTCTATTTTCAACTTTTTGAGGAACCTCCATACTGCTTTCCAGAGTGGCTGTACCAGCTTGCATTCCCACCAACAGTTTGAGAGGGTTCCCCTTTCCCTGCATCCTCACCAACATCTGTTGTTTCCTGACTTGTTCATTTTAGCCATTCTGACTGGTATGAGGTGGTATCTCATTGTGGTTTTGATTTGTATTTCCTTGGTGCTGAATGATGTTGAGCATTTCTTCATGTATGTCTTCTTTTGAGAAGTGTCTGTTCATGTCTTCTGCCCAGTTCTTGATTGGATTATTTGTTCTTTGGGTGTTGAGTTTGATAACTTCCTTATAGATTTTGGATACTAGCCCTTTATTTGATAAGACATTTGCAAATATCCTCTCCCATTCTGTAGGTTGTCCTTTGGTTTTGTTGACTGCTTCCTTCTGCAGGCAACTTTTAAAAGTAGTCTGGGAGCCCAGAAAGATTGCTAGAGATGAGCCAATGTACAAAAATTAATAACGTTCCTATATGCCAGTTATATCCAAATAAAAAATATAATAAAAATATTTCATATGCAATAACAATATAATCCATAGAGCACGAAGAAAGCCAGAAATTACCTTTACATAATGATTAGAATCCATGGAGTCAGATCAATTTGGTTTCAATTCAGCTCCTTCAATAAATAGCCTCATGACATTGGTCAAATTACTCATTCTCTCTAGACTGATTTTCTCATTTGAAAAAATGAGAATAATAATTGGCACTTTTCTCAGAGGGTTAATGTGAAGATTAAATGAAATAATACATGCAAACTACTTAAAATGGTATCTGGCTCAGCCTGTGTGGGAGTGGTACTAGCATCTGTCATACAAATACAGGCAGAACCTGGGTGGGGAAAAAATGTAAAACTGTATTCATGGACATAAAATAATTGAGATAGAAATAGAAAAATTGGGGTAGATAAGTCCATTATCTTGAAGATGTTGAATTTTCCCCACTTTCTTCTATCAATTCAACTCATTTATAATCAAAATGCCAATAAGATTTTACGGAATTTGAAATACTAAATCTAAAATTGTAAGGACTAATAAAGGCATAAGAATAACCAATATAATTTTGAAATATAACAAGAAGAGTACCAAGAATTCAAATATATTACAGAGCTATAGTACTAATAGGGAGCACTAGTGAAGGGAAAGGGCTATAAAAGATCAAAAACAGTTTCCTGTGCGTACATGAACTTGGAATATGATAGCATTGAAATAAGGGGGGGTTATTTCTTCAATACATGGACAACTGGTTTTCCTATGAAACCTTACAAAGGTAGATCTTTCTTTCACATCAAACACATTTGAAGATAAGAATAAACTATTTTTACACTTTTAAATATTTTTAAATATTCACAAAATTCAACAACAGCATCTCCAGTAGTTAGAATCTGGTAGACCTACCTCAGACCGGAAGGGACAGACAGACCAGGCAGCTCAACTCTGTTCCCTAGAAATGTACTTTTCTTTCAAAATTCACTTCAGCCACCAGCCCTGCTAACCTCAGTGGGGGAGGGGGAAGGATGCTTCTCCTTTGCACTGGCTCGAATAAGTACACACTATTATTTTCATGACTATCTGCATCATGACTACTGGGTTAAATAGTGGAGGAAACTGTCCTGGGAGCCCACAGGGAGAGACTGAACCCAGTGCTATGATGGAACAATCTGGTTCAGGCCTCAGATGCCTTCACTGGCCCACCTCCTCAGCTGCCGACTGATGCTTCTGCTTTCCGTCTGGTTCCATAGGAAAAGTGTCACTGACCACAATCCAGCCCATCCAGTTGTGTTTCCATCTTATTGCCTCCCACTTTCTTAAGGACCTTCCCCTGCAGAAAAGTTCACTTTCCTGTGTGGTTTGCTATGTTGGGGAGGGCGAGGAAGAAGGCAGGGAAGGGCTACACTGTCCCAGATAGGAGGGCAACCCATTAACCTCTTCAATAGGCACCATACATCCACGAGGCATTCTGGGAAACCAGGAGAAGGTTTTTGTTGCTACCTCATTTTCACTAAAAAATGGAGTGAGTCATGTTGCGTTTTGTTTAACTAACATGATGGAAAAATTTTTTCCAACTTATCCTTTGCTGAATAAAAAAGGCAGGATCATTCCAGAAGTATAGGTGTTTCCAGCTGATCTGTAAGTATTGCTGTCATAATCATACGCACTTGTAGTTTGTTAACTGTAGCTTCTTCCTTGTGGCCCAGACGCTGCAAATAAAACAGATAGGACGGGCAGCATGTCCAGTCTGTCCTAACAAAGCACACAGCACCTCTTAATCAAGTCCCGGTACTTAAAAAAAGAGCTCTCTCCTTTCTATTCTGAGAGAAAAATCTAGTAGCATTTCTTCCAGTTAATTATCTCTTCTCTTTTTAATTGGAAAGAGGATTTCAAATGACTCATAACAAAAATTTGACCTCAGTAAAAACAGAAAGCAAGGGCAATTGTTAAACAGTGTGGTTTTTTGAACAGTTAATACTATTTTCATCCTCATAAAATTCCAACTCCATCAAAAAAAGGAAGGTGGCATCAGCCAAGAAATACATATCCTACCACTTTTACTTCTATGATTTTGGAAACCATTAAATAACTGAAAAAAAAAAATGAAATGTAGCCAAGTAACAGAGAAAATGGAACTCTGTGTCTTTAAGCTAGAGAGAAAAATAAAACCCAATCATTCCAAATGTATTGCTTTAGTCATCTGGTTTCATTCTATTAATGACCTTTAACATCTGCAAAAATATTGTGAAAAGCTAATTTTGTTTGTACTGAGGTGGTGCAGAACAGTTTCTGGCTGTCACTCTAGGATGTGCTATAAAATAAAATTGTCTTTCTGGGAGTCTGACAAAAACCTACTGTACAGATCCAGTTTATTTACAACATCTAGGAATGAAAAGAAAACAGAATTTTACAACATGCCAACATGCGAAAAATGAGTAGTACTTACACATTTGTGTGTGCGTGTGTGTGTATTCGCAATACACATACAGCTATCTCCCAAGATTAGAGATTTTTTAATAACATTTTATGACATTCAACAAAAATTCTAACCAGCAAAACTATTTCTTGATGAATGTTATGCTGCTAAAATATGAGAAAGCGTTATTCAACGTAATATGTTTTGATTTACTACAGGAGCTCTTTAGAAAGGCGAAATGGCCTCATTTCCTTGTTTTGACAAGCCTTAAGTTTCTATTACTTAAATAAGAATCTTTGTAAAGAGGTAGTGTCATCAGGGTTAATGTATTGACTTTATATCCTTAGAGGCCAAGGTTAAAAATATGCCACAGAGTCATCAAAAAGAATAAATTTAGTCATGCTGGCCTTGTCCTTATATCCACTCCTTCTCAACTGCACTATCCAATTTTGTGAATGATTTGTGGACCCTGCCTAGAAGCATCTGGGCCTGAAGAATGTAGGACTTTGATGGTTCAGGAGTTTGATGAGCATGGTAGGCCCAGCTCAGGAACTGGAGAATAGTAGATCTCAAAGCTGGAAGAGGGCTTGCAGCCATCTAGCCAAGGCTCCAATCTGATCAGTAAGTCCTTCTGACAACATACCTGCCATGAGGCCAAACACAGATGCTTAATAACTTCTTTTTTTTTTTAATTTTTATTTATTTATTTGAGAGAGAGAGAACACATGAGAGGGGATAGGGTCAGAGGACGAAGCAGACTCCCTGCCGAGCAGGGAGCCCGATGCGGGACTCGATCCAGGGACTCCAGGATCATGACCTGAGCTGAAGGCAGTCGCTTAACCAACTGAGCCACCCAGGCGCCCGATGCTTAATAACTTCTAATAAAAGGGAATTCACTACCTTTTAAGGCAGCATGCTGTTTTGAGAAAGCTTTCAGAAAGTTTTCAAAATATTGAGCTGAGACATCTCTTCTGGAAATTCCCCTTTGGGACCACAGAGGATTCCCTTCTTCATCATCATCCTTTGTATTTGAAAACAGGTCAAATGTGTCTAGTTCCATTAACACGTGGCCTATGGCATGACTCAAGATCCACACTCATTATCAGGGATTTTCAGTCATTTATAAATAGATGAAGATAGATAGATAGATAGATAGATAGATAGATAGATAGATAGATAGATAGATAGATAGATAATAGAAAGTAGACAGGTAAGTACACCTCTGCAGACATTCTGAAAAATGATCACTGAATCACAAGACTATCACTTTCCTCGACTAGGTATCAAGATTTGGGTAATAAACAGTATCCTTTGGCAGACATATCAATGTTTGCCCATACTGAGCTTTACCAGCTTAGCCAACATCGCTAAGCCTTTTACAGTAAGTTCCTAAACTTATCTCCTTGATCTGCAATGTTGATTTTCAGGACCTGGCTCAGAACTTCACATCATGTGTCTGAAGTTTGATATTATTCCATTTGACCTGTAATCCCAATAGGTTATATCTGATACAGACCTACAAGGAAAAACACCCAGATTTTCTGGCCATTCGATCCTCTATATCACCCAGCATACTGTCAAGAGCACCCAAGGGGAAGGAATCCAAACTTTCCCAGTGGTCATTACATGAGAGTTTTACCCTGTTGTCCTTACACCATTTCATTTTGGCCTCCTAACTGTAGTCATAATACAGAAAGTTTCAAAGTTGCCCTGAATGGTGCCAAATAAATACCTGATTAGATAGAATTCTTTATATAAGCAGGGAGAGGCAGCGATCTATAAGCAATCTACAGGTCAGTGGACATGGTTTCAAGATGAATAAAGTTTTATTTTAACCTTTCCTTTCCGGGCGCCTATTCTCACCCCTCTCAGTGATCATATCCCCACTTTTTTATACCAGCACAATGAACGGACTTGAGAGTGATGTATTTTCTTTTCATCTCCAAATATGTACAGTTTCATAATGGGCCATCTGTCATTTTGCGATTCCATGTAGACAACAATGCCCTAAAGTTTGTTGTCATAGCAACCACACCAAAGTCTCAAAAGCAAACTCTGTAGCCTTTCTTAATCTCGGATTCCAGGCAACACAGGGTGGGGGGTGGGAGGCTAAAATTTCAGAAAATGTAAGTCCCTAACGTTTGTTACCTGTGTACAATTAATGCTCACCCTAGTGCCCCTCAAATTTCAATGAACTAGATTATAATATTATTTTTTCTAAAAGGAGGAGCAAAAATGTCTCCTGTGAGCTGTGATTTATTTCATTTCAGGTTCATGTTGTTAGAGAGAAGTTAAGTCTTGGTTTGAATTCTGGGGAGATACTCATATGTAGCAATCAAACCTTCCTTTTCACTTTGCTGAAGACCAATTTTAGAGGAGGCAAGAAAAAATTCAGCTCATTGTTCATATTCTTGTCTCCCGTCTCATAGCATTCCAGAGTGCCTGTGCCACATTATAGCAGGATAAAGGAACGGGGAGTGGATTCTGTGAAGAAGGGGAACAAAAAAGCACAGTTTTTAATCTTGATTTACTTTATGTCTTTTCTTCAGAGACTATCTTTTACTTATCTTTAACTTCTCTCCTGTCCCATAGGCATGGAAATGATTCATTTTCTTTCCCTTTGATTTGCAATCTTTAACAGCTTTTCCAGGAGGTGTGGGTGCATGGCACCGAGTGCTACCGTTTCATAGGGAAATAAGTAGCATCCCCTTGTTCTTCCTTCTAATGTCTCTCGAGCACTTTACCCCTTTCCCACTTTTTTTTTATTTTTTTAAAAATTAAGAAACGGAGATTCAATCAGTTTCAGTGACTTATTCAAGAAACAACGCAAGCCGCGCAAGTAGGAGGAGAAAGGGAAACAAGTTGTAAGAATATTAGAGCCCATTGCAGAAATCTCGGCAAGGAGTACAACTAGGGACAGCAGGAAGGAAGAGAAGGATCCTGATGGCAGAAAATACCTTAGGGTATCATTCATTCAACAAAATGGCAGGCACTGTCAGTTTGCATGGGAGGAACGCAAAAATGGGCAAAATATGATCCCAACAACTGAGGGTGTGACAAGTGGGCTCTCTCACAGGCAGGGATAAAATCCATACAACTATCTGATAGGGTAACTTAGCAGAATATGTTTTTTGAAGGATAAATAATTTTATCTCATTTTTATTGCACTTACAATACATGCTCATGTTTCACAATGTTGAAAAAGAAAGAAAATATATTTTTAAAAATATTCATAGTCTCACCACCTAAAGATAATCATTCTTAATTTTGGCATACACTTTTCAAGCTTTTCTCAGCTATATAACATAGCTGCTTTTTATGTATAGATATTTAAAAACATATATACACTGTATATACACTGTATATTTATATATAACATCTATGTAAAATTATATATACTTACAAGTTTACATATAAATTGGTATATATTCATATATATTTATATAAACATTATACACACATTTATATAAACATTGTATAAATGTGTGTGTGTGTGTGTATATACAGATATATAACCAAAAACATGTGATATATATATATATTTAATTCTGGATTGCCTCCCTTAATGTGACAACACAATACTTTCTACATAAGCACTAATGTATAATTATCATTTTTAAAGATTGTATAATTGTTTATAATGTGGTTATACCCTAATTAATACCCAGTAAACCAGACACTAAATGTTAAGAAATGGTATCTACTAGCTTTTCCACTTTTGAATTATTTTCTTAAAATACATTCACCAAGTAGAATTAACCTTTCCAGGATATAAAAAAATTGTATCAAAATCAATGAGTACCAAGTTACATTTCATATCAGCTTTTCTGATACTTTTTGGCACTCTCTGTTTTTGTTGTCCTGTGGCTGCTGTGTGATTTACTGAGTATTAGAACCACATGCCCAGGTAAATCCTTCTGGGGTCTTCTAGAGTCTGCACTTTCTCATACTCTTTGTCTAAGTCACAGATACCTTAATTTTGTTCCTTCCTACCACCTTTCTCAATTAGCTCACTAAAAGAGTGAAACGCTCGTGTTGCCTGGGTGGCTCAGTCGTTAAGCGTCTGCCTTCGGCTCAAGTCATGATCTAGCCCCGCATTGGGCTCCCTGCTCTGCAGGAAGCCTGCTTCTCCCTCTCCCACTCCCCCTGCTTGTGTTCCCTCTCTCACTGTGTCTCTCTCTGTCAAATAAATAAATAAAAGCTTTAAAAAAATAAAAAATAAAAATAAAAAAATAAAAGAGTAAAATGCTCCCAATATTTCATCTCCTAAGGATTTCATAAACATCTTGTGCATTCAGGTTTGGTTGTATAGGGGTGACTTTTCTGGTGAGAACTGATGGAGTTCTAATATGCTGGGTCCAGGATTATTTTAGACCAATTTAATCTTCATACTTTCAATGTTCAGCCCCCACTCCATTTCTTCTGATGGTCTGCTGTAGCAAGCCAGGCTTATTAATAAAGATGTATCCCCTGCAGTGAATGTGTGATTAATAAAATAAAAATTATGTTATGGACTAAATATGCCCCCCCCCCAAAAAAAAATCCTTATGTTGAAGCCCTAACACCAGTGTAACTATATTTGGAGATAGAGTCTTTAAGGAGGTAACTGAGGTTAAATGAAGTCACAAGGGTGGGGCCTTAATCCAAAAGGATTGATGTCCTTATAAAAAGAGAAGATAAACCAGGAGTTCACATGCATAAAGGAAAGGTCCTGAGGGCACAGTGAGTGGTAGCCATCGGTAAGCCAGGAAGAAAAGTTCTCATCAGACCTGGTTTCATCAGATCTTGGACTTCCAGCCTCCAGAACTGTGAGAAAATAAATTTCCATTATTAAAGCTACCCAGTCTTTGGTATTCTGTTATGATAACCCAAGCAAGCTAAGACAGATTTTGATACCAAGAAGTAGGGTGCTGACATAGCAAATATCTAAAAATATGGAAGTAATTTGGAAACTAATAGGTACAGACTGGAAGGGTTTTGAGGTACATGTTGGGAAAAGCCTACATTGCTTTAAGAGACTGTTGATAGGAAAATGAACTTTTAAGGTGCTTCTGATGGGGTTTCTGACAAAAATGAGAAACATGTTGCTGGAAACTGGCTGAGTTGTGTTCTAGTGTTTTGTGAAAGGTAGAATTTATGAGTAACAACCTGGACTTTTAGCAGAGGAGATTTCAAAGAGTAGTGTTAAAGGCATGGCCTAGCTCCTTCTAACTGTTTATAGTAAGTTGTGAGAGGAGAGAGATAAATTGAAGGAATTATTAAACAAAAAGGAACCAGAACTTGAAGACTTGGAAAATTCTCAGCCTATCCATATTCCAAAAAATGAGAAAGCGTGTTCTGAAGAGAACACCAAAGGTGCAGCTGGACAAGCAGTCCATCAAGAAACTATACCTATGGATTTAATCAGTCATCTCAGCAAAAGCCAGAAACAGGTGAGATTTTCCTAGCAGAGACACTGCCCATTTGGACTAAGGGGACAGAAAGGCTTCTGGACTGCTAGGGCTCTACAGGCTGGGACAATAGAGCTATCCAGCTACAAGCATATTGCATCCTTCAAAGAAAGAGAATAATGGCCCCAAGGTGATTCAGGGGTCGGCAGGGCTACCAATGGCACCGCAGGCTCAGAGTACACGGGCCTCCAGGGAAGGCCATTTCCTCCTCAGTTTCAGAGGGTGGGGCCACCTCCTTGGATTCAGCAGGCAAAGGCCTATTGTACCCCCAACAAAGGCCTCTTGGACAAGGCTGCAACCCATGACCAAAAGGGCAAGGCCACCGCAGTGGCTCTAGAAGGCAAGACAACCATTCCAGTGGGCCTGGAAAGCAGAGCATGGAGGGGGATTATTCTTAAGGTCTAGGATCTAATGGAATTTGCCTTGCTAGATTTTAGACATCCTTGATGCCCATCATCTATTTCTTATTTCCAATTTCTCCCTTTTGGAATAAGCCTGTCTATCCTATGCCCATCCCACCACTGTATTTTGGAAGTACTTCTCTGGCTTCACAGGTATACAGCCAGAGAAGAATTTTGCCTCAAGATGAATCATACTTCAGGTTTCATCCATACTGAATTTAGATGATATTTAAATATGACTCTGGACTTTAAAGTTAATGCTGGAATGTGTTAAGACTTAGGGGCTGTTGGGATAAGGTAAATGTATTATTCATATGAGAGAGACATGAATTTTTTCTCTCTCTCTCTTCTTTTTTTAAGTAGGCTCCATGCCCAGTATGGAGCCAAATGCAGGGCTTGAACTCAAAACCCTGAGATCAAGACCTGAGCTGACATCAAGAGTCAGATGCTTAACTGACTGAGCCACCCATGCACCCTGAGAGACATGAATTTTGATGGACCATAGGGCAGAAGATTATGGACTCAACTGTGTACCACCACCACCCCCCCCAACCAAAGTCCTATGTTGAAGCCCTAAACCTAATGTGACTGTATTTGGAGATAAGCCTCTTAAGAAGGTAATTAAGGTCAAATGAGGTTATAAGGGTGGAGCCCTAATCCAGTAAGACTGGTAAAAGTCCTATATAAGAAGTCCTTATAAGAAGTGAAAGAGTCACCAGAAGTGCATACTCAGGGAGGAAGAGCAATGTGAGGACAGAGGGAGAAGGTGGCCATCTGCAAGCCAAAAAGAAATTTCTCACCAGAAACCCACCCTGCCAGGACCTTGATCTTGGACTTCCAGCCTTCAGAACTGTGAGAAAATAAAATTCTGTTTTTAAGCTGTTCAATCTGTGGGATTCTATTACAGTCATTTATAATAAGGTGAGCAGACTAATACAGGTGAGTAAGGCTCTGCCCTCAAGGGATCTACAGGGAGTTGTGAGGAAAATGTTTAATCCACTGTTTCATGCCTCATCAGCTCAGGCTATACACTAGCATCACAATAACAGTCCTTTTCCAGATGAACATCCTTCCACAGAATATGGCAATCCCATTCTATCTTAAACTCACCCAACAAATTCAGGAAATCCTCAGGTTCTGCTATGGTATCAAAACTGTGCTGGCACATCGAGTTCTTCTGGAAACTGGTTTGCTCCTCATGCATACTTTATTGTGCCCTTGTGAGTTCTGTTCAAGTCTCTCCTGTTTACTAACACCACCGCATAGGAAGTGGGGTCCAGCACCCAAGGTCCTTGGGTTCCAGAGATGACTGTGGCTTTCCCCTCTTCCCATGGCCAACTCTATGCCATAGAGAGTCCTCTTTGCTCTACTTGTGCTGTGAATGCTTCAACAGTCACTTCACTAAAACAGATGAAAAAATATTCTCAGCCCAATAACATCATAGTCTGTCACCTGAGGCACAAAATCATGTTGACATTTGCCTTCAGTATATTTTAGAGATTTTCTTGACACACTCCTATTATTTTTATACGCTATTAAATGGAACTCATTTATCCCACGTCTTAGACAGAAACCTTGGGGATCTGGACTGAAGGATCATTTGAGAAAAAGCGTGCTTAAAAATTGCTTCCTTGACTTTCAACCACCCATAGGTACATTCCTTCCCTCGAATCTCCTAGAATCCTCATAAAAATAGATGCTTGCTTTGCCGGCCCCACAGCCCTCTTAATAAGCCTGGTTGTGTGTCTGATCCCCTAACATACATATTTGGGGTTCTGCTTGGAAGCACCCATATATAAAGCATTTATACATAAGGAAATCTATGCAGTACAGAAATACAATACCAATGCAGTAATTATGAAAGCTAATTTTTATGGAACACTTATCACGTACCTTGACTTGAATGATTCATCTGCACGAAGGGAGGAAATACAGCTTAGACATGTTATGCAACTTGTACAAAGACAAAACTAGGATTCAAATTCAGGTCTGCTGACTACGGAGGCTATGCTATTAACCTCTATGCTGTGCTTGACATGAGCTACAGAAGAATTATTATGAGATGTTCAAAAGAACGAGAAGTTGGCCATTCTCAGGGTATTGGTCGTTGAGGAGGTATAAATAAGGCATGCGGACTTAAGATACGTATGTAGGCTTAGAAAAGATTCAGATTAAAATCTTGAAAATGAAGGGATGTGAAGGGATTTTCTATGGGAGGTTAAAGGACTGAGAACTTCAGGTTTGTGAACAGGAAGTCGAGACAATCATGTTATCATGATATTCCTTCATGAAGGGTGCTTCCCCAGCAAGTAAAAAACAACAGAGTTCACAAGCTAACACATTAGGGATTTTAAGCGTTAATAATGATGAAATAGAGTGATAAAGTAACAGAATGTTTCACTAGTGAAGACAACCATATTGTCTTGAAAGGCTAAAGTCGTTGGGGACACCTGCGTATCTCAGTTGGTTAAGCATCTGCTTTCGGCTCAGGTCATGATCCTGGGGTCCTGGGATCAAGCCCCGCATCGGGCTCCTTGCTCAGTGGGGAGCCTGCTTCTCCCTCTGCCTGCAGCTCCCCCCTGCTTGTGCTCTCTCTCGCTCTCTGACAAGTAAATAAATAAAATCTTTAAAATAAAAAAAAAAAGAAAGAAAGGTTAAAGAGAACAGACATTCTCCAATCCTAATGGAGACCTGGAAATGTCCTCAGTGTGGAGTTATCCAAGCCCATTTTTTAGCTCAGCAAGTGGAGTGCAAGTCTCCTGTCCATACAGATGATGATTCCTCCTTAAAGGTGGAGATACGGGCGCCTGGGTGGCTCAGTTGGTTAAGCGACTGCCTTCGGCTCAGGTCATGATCCTGGAGTCCCTGGATCGAGTCCCGCATCGGGCTCCCTGCTCGGCAGGGAGTCTGCTTCTCCCTCTGACCTTCCCCCCTCTCATGTGCTCTCTCTCTCTCTCACTCTCTCAAATAAATGAATAAATAAAATCTTTAAAAAATAAAAAAATAAAAATAATAAAGGTGGAGATATCTGTTCTAAAAGGGTCTGTTTGAAGTTTCATGCACCTGAAATTCAAGCACCTGAAGCCTTCAAGTGATATAAATGCTGTGTATTAGTGTATGGATATGAGCTTGCCTATATGTTTCAGGCTTGTCTATATGTATTTATGTATATGTGTATGTAACTGAAAACATCGTAAATTGCTCTTTTTACATTCTTTTACACTGATAGCATGGTTTTAAAATAATAGAAACTACGCAGGCATTACTCAGTCTTTGGAAAAGGTATCTCTCTCCTTGGAAATCTATGACTGAGATAAGGAACGAAAAGCAATATAAGACACCAGTTAACCTTTATACCTAGCTCTGCATTCTAAAACAGAAAAATAAAGGCTGCTGAACACATTCATCTTACTGCCTCAATTACTTGAAGTGGATAATCAGCTTAACACTGTAAGGACGACGTTGAATATGTGTTGATTTTTCTTTGGTATTGATTGCTGTGCTTTGACATACTGTTCTGGTTATTATGCTCCAAGGCACCACCTGGCATCATTGTCTGTCTTTACTCTCACATCCTGTGATCATCCTTTTTCCAGTTTTTTCTTCATTGTATATAGTTTCCAATGCATATGCCTAGAGCTGAAGACATGGCTTATTGGTTTAAGTAACAACAGTTTATACTTTAAAGTACTGCTTGATGAAAACTAAACAGTTTTAGACAGAAATCTCTGAAATCCAATGGCAGATTTTTCTAGAGTTTATTTTTTTCTTGTTTCTCTAAGGAAAATTGCTGTTTCTCATTTTGGAGAACACTGCAGTGTCTTAATAGGTAGTGGTCCAAATGTAAGTTGTAGATGCACCATGGCACACATTCTTGGCATAAATACCTTTATGTGAACAACCAAAATGTGTGTGTATGTTTTTGGAATAACAACTATCACGAGAATTATTACTGTTAGCTTCCACAAAGAAGCATATGCTTTAATAGGTCACTTGTCTCTGCCTACACACCTGTCTACCTGGCAACAGGCAGGCAGCAAGTGCCCCCTCCTCCCAGGAATCAGCAAAACTTGTTCCCTGCACTTGGGGCACCTGAGGTCCAGACATCCCTTTTGTAGCTCCAGCACCTGAATTGTTCCAGAAGAGAACTCTCTCAAAACCTTATAGTTGTCCTTGTAAACAGTGTCCATCAAGTCAAAATCCTACCAAAATCTGTCCCAACCAATTCCCTAACCTTCCATGTGTAAGTATGGGAGCCCAACAACCTTCCATGTTTCCACGGTTCCCATTTTACAAAACAGTCAACTGTGTTGACTGCCCATAGTCTATTAGTCTGAGAAAGTCCCATCAGTCCAACCCCACCAGGACGTGAGGCTTAGTATTTTTCTGACAGTGAGCCAATGAGAGTCCAGCCCCTGAGTGTCCTAAAAGCCCCAATCCCAACCCTTACTAAGTCTCTGCCCCCTTGCCTGTTATCTAATGTGCTTGGGACTGAGCTTCTGAAGACCCCCTGAGCACGGACTTTCCATCCTCCACCCCCAACATATCCAGGGGACATCTTCCACTGTTCTCCTGATCCTTTGTAATTCACTGTGTTTGCCCTCCCTGGATAGCACCACCGCCCTGCCCTGGCTTAGTCCCCACACCCCACAATGCCTCTGTGACAAACCACTTATCCAAATGGCTAAAGATGAGTCCCCTGCTTGCCTAAGAGCACTAGCAATTCAGCTGCTGGCCGATGTTCTTATATGGAAATTGGTCTTTAGAAATCCCTCAACCAGAAAATGTGGCGATTGCTTCTTCATAGAGAAACTAGAGCCTGCCCTCTCTAGAGATAGGAACTTTACCTCAGAACTGAAGAAGTGTCCGCTTTAAAAACAGAATCTGCAGAGATGAATTAGAGCTGAGGAAATAACACTATGCCTTCTCAACTAGGAGAAATGCACTAGTTGTTGACATATTTAATCTCAAATGGAGATATTTAAAAAAGGAACCTCACTGGGGGCTGTACACTCTGCGTGGTGATGCTTATAATCATATGCCCTCTTCCAACATGAAGGGGTCTGATGAGTGCTCTAGAAGAATAAGTTTTCCATGCCAAGGAAGGAGCTAGTTTTAAAGAAAAATTTTCACACTATGCATCTCTTTCCCCAAGACACACACACACACACACACACACACACACACACACAATTGTTTCAATTGTCTGAGGAATTGGCCAGGACAATAAGAATTGATTTATGTTTAAGACCAGCACAACCAGTGAATTGACTAATTTTTATTTTCATGTTAAAATGGTTTTTTTTGGTTGGGGTGCCTGGGTGGCTCAGTTGAGTAAGCATCCAACTCTTGGTTTTGGCCGGTCCTGATTTCAGGGTCATGGGACCGGCCCCACATCAGATTGCACTCAGCATGGAGTCTGCTTGGGAATCTCTCCCTCTGCCCCTCCCCTGACTCATTCTCACTCTCTCTCTCTGTGTCTCTCTAAAATAAATAAATAAATCTTTAAAAAATAAATAAAAATTTTTTTGGCCACCTGGGTGTTTGTAGACCTTTATCATTTTTCTTCTCTCAAACAACACAGAAATTGATATTTTTTGGTGTTCAGGCCTCTTATTAACCTTTACATAAGGAAAGGCTTCCAACCAATCTGTAACTGCTGGACAAGCAATGAGGAGGGTAAATTTTCACAGAAGGCCCCATCTTGAGCAACAGGACCATGAGACACTCTGAATCGTTGGTGTCCATTCGATGCCTGGAGTGGACGAAGAGCTAGGAACTTGTGTTGCCCGCTGCCTTGCAAAAATACACAGAGAGAATAGAAGGTATTGAAAGGGAGGTTGCACCAGGCTTCCTCTCTTTTGCCTTCTCTCCTCAAAGCCTATCTTTTACAGAAGAAGGTCTTTGGGTTTCCCTGTAGTTCTGACCTAGATTCTACCTCTCCCTTTTCCATCAAATTGCCAAGACACCAGAGCAGAGATTCACTGAGGTCAGCATTGGGCTTTTGCCAACCATGGGCAGTGTGTGTTATTCTATCAATACAGTTAGCTACAGGGTAGGTGCTAGGTATATGGGAAGCCAGATCTTGATGTTTCGTTCTGCTGGAACCTACAGTCAGATATCAAGTCACTTAGTACCTGGTTAATTTATGTTATCCATATTGCTGAAAACAAAACCATCATCAAGTTTTATCACTGACATCTCTTCGACCAGCCTTGCTTCCACCCTAAATCAGTGTCAACATCCAGAGTTAAAACCCGGCCAGCCCTGACTAAAAGCCTTCTTACACTTGGTCTTGTAGCACTGATCTTTTTCCTGTTTTTTTCTCCCCACCTCCATGTTTTCCTCAGATTCAAGAGGCAGGTTCATTCCCTGGAAATGTCTCTTATTAGTTGTGTAAACTTGTGCAAACCACCTATTTTCTCTGAGTGTGTTTTCACGTGAAGAAAATGAAAGAAATCATGCTTGTTTCACAAAGTTGTTATGAAAATCAGATAAGGTATTCCTGTGTGAGAAAATAGTTTAATGAAAGATAGAGTGTGTGTATACTTCCTAAAACTGGGGCTACTTCCTTAACGTGTTGGCATCTTCATTCCTGTCCTATATCAAAATTCTCCTATAAATCACATCTTTAATAAAATCCACAGGAACTATATTTGTTCCCAATAAATAAGCTGCCCATTAGTATGTACAATGGAAGGCCAAGGAGCTATTTTTCTTTCAGTCAGATATTTTTAAACTTTCTCTTTACTTTTACGAGTCTGCGTCTCAGAATCAAAATTAGCATATTCCAAAGCAGTCACTCTGCCTTAGCAAGTCAAGATCTGGGCTCCATCTTAACCAGCACAAGCCTTTACTTGGATTAGTAACAATTTAGTCAACAGATGTAAAAAATTAGAACCCACGAATTCGAAAAATATTGTTGTTGTATTTATCAAATGAAAGAATGCGTTTTGGAGAGTAAAGAGTCAAATCCTTCCCCTGCCTGAGTTACCATGCCAGCCCACGGCTTCCTCTTGCTGCTATTAGCCTCTCATAATGTAAAACATTTCTTCATTTCCAGCAGATAATACTTCCAGTGAAAAGGTAATTTTTGAAGTCTATTACTTGCATTCTTAGTGAAGAGCACAATGTAGCATTTTGTTCTAATACGCCATTGAAATTGTTTGAGTAGGTACACCATGGAATCAAATACAAAATGTCAAAATGGTTTCCATTAACTATGCACATTTGCACTGCTTCCGTTAATGGCCATGTTTTTGTTCTTTTCCTTCATCTTTACGTCTATGAGATGAAATGATTCAGTTGATGTAACTGAAAAGTACATTGAAAAGGTAGAGAGCAAATTACAAAAGCATCAAGCCACAATTCCACCCACATACGTTATTTTATAATGAAGTTTAATAATGATAGAAACTGTCGCTAGATTTAAACATCAGTCATTTCAGCAATTGTAGTTAATGTGAATATCTCATACCGAGTAATGTTTTATAAAAACATGGCAGGGACTGTGTATTATATTGAACTGAAATGTCATAATGAAATCTTAACTAGATGCTATTATTGTAACATATATTATGTTAAGAGAAATTTACTTCAACTTGAAAAGATAAAATAAGTACTGTGTTTCCTTCAACATCCTAAGTTCAGATAAAATCATTTTACTTGGAAGAAAGTTTTTTTTTTCTCCTCTAGACTTAGCATGAGCGTAAATAAACACCCACTACTTATTACAATAGGTGTTGTGCTGATGTATCTTGGTGGTAAACACACAACAAAAATATAATTACTTATTTTTCTTTGACAAAAAAAAAAAATTAACTCTAGAAAGAAATTTGCAGTTCTGACACAGGGTATCCTCCCAAGCCCCAGAAGTATTTGAGTAGCCCCTTCAATCAATCAGCAAAAAGAAAGGGTATTCCTAATGACAGAACCCTAGACACAAACCCAGACTAGCTCAGTTACAAGGGGAGAGAGCCCATAGTGGCATGAGGAGGGCTGAGCCAGGTGGCCATGCTTGCTGAGTCATTCCGCAGCAGGCTTCTCTGCTTCGCTTCCTGATAGTATGGGTTCCTGCTGATGACTGCAAAGCCGGCATGGTGATATCAAAGTAAGTCAGCACCTGAAAACTCTCATTTTCCACTGCCTACCCACTCTCCACCCCACTCACGGCAGTCTTTGCCCACATCAAAAAGGTTTAGCAAATCCCTAAGAGTGCTGAGGAACGTTTCACTTCATACTCAGATGATGAAGAAAGAAGCAGGCAGTGAACTTTCACCTCTGAGTACCAGCCCTTCTCTTTCTTAGCCTAGGAGAAAAGAGATGAAAGTTAGCCTGCTTGCCGTGGCGCCATATTGGCCTACAGCCCCCAGCAGTTCTAGAGAGATTGGGAGCTAAGAGCTAAGAGTTGGCCTCAGCCCTCTTGCAAGGGGCATGCACTCGGTCATTTTCAGCCCTTTCACTTCACAAAATGGTTTTCCTCGTTCGTTTTGGTCCCCGGAGTTCTCTGTGCTTATGTGCACATTTTCATATTTTAACAGTTTCACAAATGCTACTGGCTCAACTCACCAGATTCCATGAAACATCCAGAACAATTAGTCTTTGCCACCAGGTGGCAGTATAATACCATTCAAGTATGGAAAGAGGTTAAAAAATGGGCTTAAGGGACTTTGGATAAGTACTACTCAGTAAGCTATCCCCAGAAACTGGATATCATGTCCTTTGAATATTTAATACTGATCTATTTAAGATAAAGGGGTCTATAACTATGGCAAAAGAACCGTTTCATTCATCTACCTCTGTGCAGCAAACCACTCAACAAAAGTTACTGGCTTGAAGGGATAATGATGTATTATTTATCACAATTCTGTACACTAAGCTGGGCTGTTCTGGGTTTATCTTCTGCTTCACAGGATGGAGCTGAGGTCTTTCACATAGCACTTGCAGCTGGGGCCATGGCTGGGGCTGGAATTTCTAAGATGTCCTTTCATCCTCCAGGGCCTCTGGTTACTTCTACTTGGCTATCACTATTCAAATCTAGCATAAGCTTTCCTATGGCATAGCAACCGGCTCCCAAAAGGTAGCTTTCCGAGTGAACAAGACCCATTGTTCAAACATTTATAAATGTTCTGCTTACATCTTACTTGCTAATGTTCTATTGGCCAACACAAATCAAGTGGCCAAACCCATGGTCAGCATGAGAGGGACCACATGTGGACATAAACACCAAGAGGCAGGGCCAGCAATGGGACTGTCTACCATAGATCCATAAAGGATTTGCGACTCAGCAGGCACAAAGAGTGAGAAAATTCTTCAATTCTGATTTACATTAGAAATGTCATATACAGACATCTTCTTATTTCAATAGTCATAGATAAGACAAATGGTGCTGACAAGATTTTACAATGTCAGAAAAATAGACCTTCTGGTTTTTACTCCTCGGTAGAAGGGTATAATTCCAGGTACTGACCTTAGGATTGCAGAGCCCCAAATTCAAACTTTTTAAGGACACCCATTATCCATCAAGCTAAAAGGGAACACTAGGGCTAAGTAAACTTACAAAAGACAACTTCATCAACCATATATAAATTCAAAGGTTTACAAAGACACACATACCTGACTTACAAATGGAGACTATTTGCAAACCCAATCTTGGTAGATAAATCTCCCCAGGAAAACAAATTATAAAAGCAGAGGTTGTTTTATGAACACAAATTTGGAACAAGGGGAGCTGGATATTCTCACTGGATACTTCCATTAAGGTTGATGAATTGTTCTTCTCTGTTCTACAAACATCTCTATTTTAAGAACTGACTCAGTTCTGTTGAATTACAGCAACATTGCCTCTTCATAGGACTAGAAAAGCACTGATATAACATTATTCTCACTAGCAAAGATTATGAACAGGATTAAGAATGAAAGTCAAAACTTTTTCTCAACATTACGTGTTGCATAAAGCCAGTAATTTTTTTCATCCAAGATGATATTCATATTTATTATGCATGACCCAGAAAGTACTGTTGACACATAATGTTGATTCAGTAATGAGTGCACTTCCATTTTTAATCTGATAATCCCCATGGCTAACAGGTTGCCTCAGCCAAATGATGCCTTTGTAGTTTAGTTAACATCTGCTGATGATTGAACCTAAGGACAGTATCCATCAGCAATTGCAAATTTGCTTCCCAGCATCAAGATTAAAACTAAACAACAAGGATTTGCATCCTCTAAGGCAGTCTATTAAGGTCATTTACATAGGAAATTCATACACTCTACAAATGTAACTAACTGTAAATAACTGCTGTTATTCCTGAACTTTCAGTCAATCAGAAACAAAATGGGGTAAGGGGCACTTACTGATACTCTTCAGTAAGAGTTCGTGTTTCTGTTTGGGCCTTAAGATAACAAGTACATTGTCTGGGAAATGGAAGATGTGAATTTTATAGATAGCATTTCTTTCTATGAAACTTGTAGGCCAAACTCTCAAAATTCCATTTTCATGAAGGAAATGCAATTTTTTTTATGATTGTTTTTCCTCCCATGGCAAACTACTTTTCATTATATTACAGATTGGGATTAAGTGATTCGTTAGATGAGGATGGAGAAATATTCAACCCATTAACTGTATCATATGCAAAAGAGCTTTGTCTCTTTAAATATTCAATATCTCATGTCAATATCACAACTCCAGTTCCCAAAAACATGGCCACACAAGTCTTTCTTGAGAAATGTATTTATTTGAGCATTTATTGAATATATGTTCAATGCATGAAGAGCCAGTAAGTAGCTCTCCATTTGGAACCACATTAACTACTTTAAGCACTCAATTCTTGGATTTACAACTCACAATGAAATGTCTCACATTTGAGTAGTTTGCCATCACCTCAAACTCAACATGTTTGTTTAGAATTGATCAATCATGTTCATGAGAAATGCCAGGGGTTCTCAGAGCCAACCATGAAGCCACAGAGTCAAGAGGGAATCATGTAGAACTCAAGACTTGGCCAGCTCCCTTCAAGGAGAGAAATTCTTCTTTTATTTGTTTTATAGAATGATTTCCCCTGAAGCTCTTATGAATTTTGATAAAGGGGAGTAACTATGGAGCACATATCAAGTGCTTGCTGAACATTTATTCTTTGTTCCCTCCCCTCCTCACCCTATGCCAGAATCTGGTATAACTAGCAAAACTTCCCTATTGTTATCAACATTATTTCTTTCCCCTGGTCTTAGAGTCTTCAGACCATGAATTCTTCCTAGGTTTTCCGTTCCTTTCACACTCACTCATTACTCTGCACCATTGGTGACCTTTCATACATCTCAAACTCCAGCACCAGGTTCTAACATTCTTGTGCTGGGAGCTCTAGCAGCACCTTTTGATCTGAACTGCTGCCCTTGACCTCTTATTTCTATCCAGACAATGCTACCAAATCCTACAGCTTTCCTGCTCCAGAATACTTCAGTACAGTCTGTCACATGGGCCTGTAAGGCTGCTTAGATGGACTCTTTTATGTAAAGTAAGTTTTTAAAAACTCCAGGGTGCCTGGGTGGCTCCATCCTTGGTTAAGTTTATGCCTTCAGCTCAGGTCATGATCCCGGAGTCCCAGGATCCATCGAGTCCACATCCTGCTCCCCCGCAGGAGTCTGCTTCTCCCTCTGACCCTCCCCTCTCTTGTGCTTTCTCTCTCTCACTCTCTCTCAAATAAATAAATAAAATCTTTAAAAATAAATAAGTAAATACAAACAAACTCCAAAGCCATGACTATTCGATGTTGCTGTTCGAACAACCTTTGTAGGAGAAGTACTGGGGGTTAAATAACTAGGTAGGTGACCAGAAGTTACGGTTGATATTATGCGTTCAAATGTTCAAGGCATACCTTAGTAGGTCATTCCCCAAAGAATTTTCTAAGATGCTTCCCCTCAAGAGATCTTCCTTAAAAAGGCAAGGAAGAGAGAGAGAGAGAAAAAACTGCATTTGTCAAGTACATTTGAGAACCCCACATAATATATTATGTTCCTGAATATAAAAATGGATATTAACACATTAAAGACTCTGATAAGTACTGCAGTTAAGAAACCTGCTTAAATTTTTTAACCAACTATTCCACAGATTTATTTAAAGATTAAATCGCTCCTTTTTGTTTGTTTTCATTCTTATCTTTGACAAAATTTTAAAATCCTGCAGAATTTCTGCTCCAAAAAATCTGGTAAGTGCCCCCTGAGTAGGTACCACAGTGGACACAATTATTCAGTATAGTAAAGAATAATTATTACTGTATTAGTACTATTTATAATTATTACTATATCAGTACCATTCATAGATGATTAAGTCTTAAGTTCTTTTTCTATAATTCAAGATCCTTTACTATCTGCTGCTACCTTACATTTCCCCCTTAAAATGGTGGCAGTGAAAACCCCTGTTTAAAGTTCAAAAAGTTCAAAAGTTAAAGATCTGAAGTTCAAATCCTAGCTGTGCCACTTACTAGCAAGGGGACCCTGGGCAAATTACTCACTGTCTCTGCCTCAGTCTCCTCATTTATAAAACGTGAATAAAAGCAATACCTCTATTTCCTGGGTGAATAGATTTCTCGACCGTAATACAGAACTGAATCTAATGATCTGGAAAAACCACCTGCATTTTAATCTCCCCCAGTGACTCTCATGCAAGTGTAGAGAGAAACACTGATCCAGAGGAACTAATGGATATTTAGTATATAAAAGAAGAGCGTCACTGCTACTCTCAAGGATCAGTAGCGGTGGTGAGCCGAACAAGAGGATACCTGTTTTATCTGGCCCAAAACACAACACTAGGGTCTTGGTAAAAGTGAGAAACCAATTTTGGCTCAATATAAAAAACCTTCCAACAACAATGTCTATGCAAAGATTGTATAGGCTTCTTTGAGAAAGAGATGTCTGCCCCCTTGTGCCTGGGATCATTCATTTAATTGAAGACTTTTCCATCATATTTTAGAGGGCACTTCGGGGTTTGTAGACCACCTTCCAACCTTAAGTGTCATGATCCTGAACGTTCTGTCACACATGGAAGGAGACATTTACTCAGTAACATCCATGCCAAACGTGCTGGGGTCTTCCTCACCTTCACCCAATACACTGGTTCAAAGAAGAGTCTTTTTCAAAGATTTTGGTATATGGGGGGTTCTTTGGAAGATAGCTTCAGACATTCTCAGATGAGGATACTAAATCTTGTGTGCCAAAAATGCTCTGCCAACATAGGTACGTGTCTTAGAAACAGACACAGGAAGCTCTCTCTCAGGGGACAGAACCTGCGCGGAGACTGCAGGAGAAAACAGGAGTTTCCACCAGATGTCCATGTCCACAAGCAACCACTCCTTAAACAGCTCAGCCATGCTCACGGAGCTCTCAGAATTAATCCTTGAAGCCTGATGGAAACATTCTGCTCCTTCCCACAGCTGCCACTGTGAGTCTCATAAAACACCACCTTGGTTATGAGACCGGAACTTTAATCATACATTAGGGCTGAAAACACAGCCTAAAAAGGCACAAAATCCAGATTGTTTCCATGCCACTGTAGCAAGTATTAAAAAAAAAATACCTACATACTTTTATAATATAGATTTGTGGAATGATGGAAATGCTGCTATCGTTCACAGTTTCCTCTCAGAACAGACACTTATTTATAAATGAATGGTCTGTAATAACCCAATGGCACCTTCATAAATCTCTCCAATGTATGGTGCTCTGTAACACATCTGATGAGAAATGTGTTTACTCTTTCAGGATTAAAAATAGAAAAACACAATAGAACAAGTTCATTGGCAGGTTCAGGTGGCCACTTAGTTTATAATAGAATCAGGAAATGAAAGTGCCCTGTGGTGCAGTAAAGAATCCACTGGAACCCATTTTTAGCTAACACAAGCAAAGCATGTCGGTGAGTTTCCTCAGTTGTCAGCATTAAAAAAAAAAAAAAAATTAACTGTATACCTCCTTTCAATCAGCTAAATATTTATTCAAATCTTCAGCTTGTTATTTCTTCATTAACAAAGTTTCCCCTGCTGCTCAGCAGAATATGTGAGGAACTTTGCAAATGTCAGAAGCACTCAAGTTGAATCAACCAGGGAAAGTGATAAAAAAGCCTCATAATCAAGTGAAACTACAATAGTGGCACATTTCAAGCTGGGAAATAATAGATCAATACACAAGGCTCGTTCCCATAGGATAATACTGCTGTTTGTCCTTATTTTGTGATTTGTTTTTACTCATCAAATCACAAGTACAATGCATTTCTGTGTTAACCTTCAATTTGTAAATGATCATTTGTGTTCGGATCCTAGGAACACTGCAACAGAGAAGAGAGGGTGCAATTTTGAAAGAAAGGCTGAGTCTTGTGAACAAAGGAGAGCAAAAAAATAAAAAAATTTAAAAAATAAGCAAAGCATTTTAGGGAAAGAATTAGTGCTTTAGGAGCTCAGGCTAGCCTGTGAATAGCCCCTCCTAATAGGTAAATCAAGCCTAATGAGGCAGAGTTGGAGAAACATGGACAAATACAACAATTTTCTCCTCAGAAGGGGAAAAAAATGTTTACAGCTTCGGTTTAATCTGGCATTAGGAAAGTTTAGCATGTTCATTTGCTTGTTTTGATAAAAAAAAAAAAATGTTTATTATCTTGAAAGTGCCAATGTTTTACATTTAATTTTGTGGTTTGGTAAGGATCGTGCTTTGCAAGAGCTCAGCTGCTACTGGTCTCATACAAAACCTTATCACACCGATTTCTTTTACATAATTCTGTGTCAGCTTCAGCACCACTGTCAAATAATAAAACACGCCTTAGCCAATTTATCTTTTGACCAGTTTTCTTACATCACTTCAGATGTATATTACAATCTAACAGCTCCCAGTTATTAAAAAAAAAAAACCTAGTTCATAAACATGAACCAGAGATATAAACCACAGATAAATCTATGAAGACTGTTATTTCTTCATAAAAGATAATGAAACAATATCAAAACAGAAATTCAAAATATGTTTCCAAAATCACAAGGAAGAAAAAGTTTCAATGTTTCACCGGGAGAGGGCACATCTTTCTTAGGAAAATGCTGTCCATCTATTTTTCTCTTTCCAAACACAAACAGACTTTTCTATACCAGAAAAGTGTCTTTTTAAAAATAAGGATGTGACCCACCATGACAAGTAATGGGTCGTGGCTGGTCACCCAGGGGCTCTTCATTGCTAACTGAGGGCAATGGTTACTCATGTGAGAACTTTCAGAAGGACTCGATGGCAACAGCATGGACGTGCTGGAGAAATCCAAAACTCACCACATCAGTGTTTCCAGCAGGACTTTCAGGTCTTCAAACACAGGAGGAAGAGAGAAGAGTCAGCAGCCAGGACACAGATAAAAGTTATTTTTTTAATCCCCAGGGCCCCTACAGGAAGTCCCCACACCCAGACCTCAGCATACGGGTCTTGCTCGTCTGGGAGGGCTTAGCACTATCCCAAAGGCCAAACTCTGTAGAAGACGGATATGCTATGAGGGCAAGTTTTTATTACTCCCACCACGCTATCATCTGAAGACCCTGTCCACAAGGTTAGACGCACCAGCTCGCTCTTCCCAGGCGAAGATGTGACAGTTGACGAGGCTCTAATCAAGACTGGGGCACTGGGGGAGGAAAGAGGGGAATGGCTTATTGAATGAGGAGAAAAGGAAAAGTGTAATTCAAGGAGCAGAATTTGGCTACTCCTCTATCAATAGGCATTGATCTTATATAACAAACAAATGAAACGCTATCAACACTTACGAACAAAATGATTGCCAAGTCATCTTAGGACAAGGTCTGTGCATGAGGTAAATTAGGGGCTGTGGGTAAAATCAGATAATACTCAGATGAACATCATCCTCTCCTTCGCATTTGGACTTTCCTTAGGATATTCTATAGGAAAGATCACTAGGTGTGGATTTGGGGGCCAGTATTTCCCAAGTAAAGCAAACATGCTTCGTTGGACTCCCATGTTCAGGGAGATTTGCCTTCACGTGATGTTGTGAGTGGCTTTTGTACAATAAGCTGGTTTCTTTCATCAAACGAGTTCTCTTTCAAGCTGGCTGAGTTTATTTTTTACTTTGTATGAAAATTCTACAGAGAACCTAATAGCACAGAATAGAGTCCAGAAATCATTTGTAATACTCAACTGCAACATGGATTTTATTTTATGCCTCCTTCTAAATAAGTCTTTTCTAAATATATTTTGGAGGGCTGACGGCACATAAAAGGGAGCTATTAAGGAGAACCACGGGGTGTCGGTGATGGGAAGGGCTGATTATCCCTGACAGCCTCCAACTTTGGAATTCATGGAAAGGCAAACCACAAATATTTCAGAGAGACTAGCATGCAGATAAATTTTATGCCACATTGCCCTTCTCCCCTTTTCTCCTCTCTCCCCTGCCTTCCCAATTTCTTCTAAAATAGTATGTCTGAGAGAGGTGTTCTTGGAAGCTTTCTTATGTCAACAGAATCAACATAATACAGACACATGAGCATCTTCATAAAAGGTAAGCTTGCTTCGTCCATAGCAGCCTCCTAATTAGAATGTGCTGTATTTATTTATACACTCCTTTGCATAGCATTAGGAAGCATTATTCTCCAGTAGGATACTCTGAGAAAAGCTCCGTGCTTTCCAAACACCGAATTTCAGGGAGGTCCTCAGCAAAACTGTGAAGCGAATTTGAATCGTATCCTTCATTCAGGTTTCAGTCTGTGACCTTGCACCCAGATTCCATGAATAGAACATTGTCCTCACAGGGCAGAGGCTCAATAACTGGACATTTTCTGGGTCCCTGAATTTGTACAATGAGATATCAACTCCAATCTGTGAGCACAATGCTCCAGTGGCTGCCAGGAATGGCAGCAATATTGATGTCTTTCAATGTAGATCACATCATTCACCCTGCAGAGCTCAATAAAATGATACTGTAGTTAACAAGTTTTATAACACAAAGTTACTTTAAAACATGGAACTAATCAGAGGGAAGCCTGTTTATGCATGTCACCGCCACATTTAATTGTCAATAAATAAACAAAGATTTGCTTCACCTATTGTCATGTATATCAAGTAAGTCATTAATCTAAACTAATGAAGCTTAAGATATATGACAGACAGTTTTTATGGAGCGCCTTCTTAATGATATGTTTGCTTTTCATTTCAATGCCAAGAGCCCATTATCAAGAAAGCAGCACATTATGGTCCAAACGCATTGAAATCTACAGCACTCCCCTTTATTCCGAGTTCACAATAAGCAGCACTTGCACTTACATATTCATGTACTCTCTGAGATGAAAAGCATTAGTTAGAAATGAATAAAGGAGGGGGGGTGGCATGCATCTAATGCTCCTGTTCGGCTGTGGGGTTTCCCCCCTTCAGATTTTTAAGCTCACCTGGAAAGGAAAAGGAAACTATGAAATCCAGCCTAATTCATGCACATATCCATTTTGAAAAACGTGAGTGAATATGTATCATAAACACAATGAGTCCTAATCACGAAAGAACACCCTGAATCTCCAAAGAACACAAACCAGGGATGCTAAACTGCAAACAAATAGCTACTGGATTATAAAAGCAAGCCTTCTACAATTATTTCAATGTTCACATCAGTCCTAAAGCTTTGATAGTTTCCAGAGATGGAGTAATTATTTCTTATTCTGCTTGTAGTTTGGAGGAGAATAATGTGGACAAATTAACATCTGTCAAACGATAATAATTCCTATACCTGGTGATGTGACACATTCAAAATAGGTGATCCTTTGGGCCAGTGCCACCCAGAGACAGCTGTAGGCTCCAAAGACCAAATGAAAGATTCAGTCATGTGGTAGTTGGTTTACTTAAATCTAGAGAAATATGCCTTAAAGGAGACCAGATCACAGGAGGACACAATCCGTGTGTAGGAAAGGACAAAGGACTATTACTAGGTATGACCAGGAATCCTGACTATCTTGTTCCTCAGTATATTTCCAGCACCTTCCACAGTCCGTGGCTCATGGTCGATACTTGGTGAATATTTACTTGGTCTATGAAAGCAACCATGATTTAGGGAACAGAAGGATTTTTAAAAACTTCCCTGGAAATACCATCTTCTCCTCTTCCATCCTATTCTATCACTTTCTCTAGTAAGAACAGGAAGGCCTCCACTTTCAAGTGCTTTCTCTTCTCTGTCTTCCAGGCCATGCGAAAGGGCCTTGATCCAATCATAGTCTATTCCTTCTTGAATGTTCTACTTGCTCAAACCAAAGCAAAGTGCAATCCGTTCCTTCAGGAGATACTCACAGAGCATCCCGTGAGCCAGATGGGTCTGTGGGCCCTCATGGAGCTCAGAGACACACACCTAGAGCAACTTTGTAAGCAGCCTTTTAGAGCTGTGTAAAGGAAGTCTTAATTGCCCCAAGAGCACAAAGGAGTTTGATTGTGAGTGGAGAGTTCAGGGAAGGCTTCTCAAGACACATGTCGTATGAACTAGGCCCTGCAGGACGGCTTAGCTTTTGACAGGTAGATGAGTGAGTGTTCCACGAAGAAGGGTAGGATGAACAAATTATCAGAGCATGATAAAGCACCATGATCAGCAAGTGGTCCAGTGTCCTGAACACTGCATACCATGAAATGAAACAGAAAAAGGTAATCTGGGACAGATTCTGATAGATGGTCATCATCATAACACACCATTACTATTCCTTTAACATCTATTATTCTAAGCACATAGGCATTTACTTTCATAATAAACCTCATTTTTTGAGTGAGAGAACTGAGGCTTCCAGAGTAAATGACTTGTCCAAGGTCATGGATGTATGTATGTGCTTGAGCTCAATCAAGCACATGACACTCTGAGTTCAAAGTCTAGACTCTTCATCATCATTTTTTTTTTTTCCACAAATGCCTGGGGAGAGTAGCCCTTTTAACGACACTTCCATGGATTTCTACAGACCTTCTCAGGCCTGTATGTAGAAAAAGAAGAGAAGGGAGATAAAAACTAAGGAAGAGTTCATTATTACACTCATGGGTTTTTATGAGCAAGGTTAAAATGGCAGGTGACTGAGTTGGCTATTTAAGGACAGGCTTGGTTTTAGGGCAATGCTATTTCCATGTCATTTCCAGAGCAACTATGTATCCCCTAAGGTGTCCAGTGCTACATCGGGTGCTCTGGATGAAGCCAGGGTCCTGAGACTGGAAATAATAACAAAAATAAATAAATATTAAACACCCTTGATGGCACCAGCCCCTCTAGCTCAAACTATGCCACGGACACAGAAAGAAACCACCTCATTCTTTAGAGTTCTGGAAAAAGTACATTGCATGCTCTCTTTTTTTTTTTAATTTTATTTTATTATGTTATGTTAGTCACCATTCATTACATCATTAGTTTTTGATGTAGTGTTCCATGATTCACTGTTTGCGTATAACACCCAGTGCTCCATTCAGTACGTGCCCTCCTTAATGCCCATCACCAGGCTAACCCATCCCCCCACTCCTCCCTCCCCTCTAAAACCCTCAGTTTGTTTCTCAGAGTCCATAGTCTCTCATGGTTCGTCTCCCCCTCCAATTTGCCCCCCTTCTTTTTCCCTTCCTACTATCTTCTTTTTTTTTTTTTTTAACATATAATGTATTATTTGTTTCAGAGGTACAGGTCTGTGATTCATCAGTCTTACACAATTCACAGCGCTCACCATAGCACTTACCCTCCCCAATGTCTATCACCCAGCCACCCCATCCCTCCCACCCCCCACCACTCCAGCAACCCTCAGTTTGTTTCCTGAGATTAAGAATTCTTCGTATCAGTGACATCATATGACACTTGTCTTTCTCTGATTGACTTATTTCGCGTAGCGTAATATCCTCTAGTTCCATCCATGTCACTGCAAATGGCAAGATTTCTTTTTTTGATGGCTGCATAATATTCCATTATATATATATATGTATATGACATCTTCTTTATATATGACATCTTCTTTATCCATTCATCTGTTGATGGACATCTTGGCTCTTTCCATAGTTTGGCTATTGTGGACATCATTGCATGCTCTCTTAATTGTTTACTTCAGAACTTCTCAAACTTTGTGATCAAGATGGTATTCCTAACATGTATGCCTCAATAATATATATTAAATTTATTATCCAGCAAGGTTAAAGAAAAGGGTTTCTGGTTAATAAAGCATTGTGTTTGGTAAACAGTTTCTGGCCATAAAGAAAATGGGTTATAATTACTAAAGCAGTTACAGTAAAATACTCTAGACCAGGCTTTCTCAACTTTAACACTATTAACATTTTAAGCTAAATTATTCATTGTCTTAGGGGCTGTCCTGTGCATTGTGCGATGTTAAGCAGCATCCTGGCCTCTACCTACTAGATGTCAGTATTATTCTCCAGTTGTAAGAACCAAAAATGTCTCCACGCATTGCCAAAGTTCCCCAGGGGGACAGAATCACCCTCAATTGAGAATCCTTGCCCTAAACATTCATATTTAATGAGCATAATCTAACCTTCTTTTGGTGATTCAAAAGGCACCTTAGAATCCTGTTGTGACTTAAATAAGAAGATAGAATCATGGCGAGAACAAAGGCAGTTTAACATTCTAATTAATGAAACATCACATCACAGAGCTAACAGTAATAATAAGTAGTGAATAGATGTCTATTAGATCCATCTATGAGGAAAACATTCATTATTTATACCATTTTGCAAATGAGAAAAACTCATGGCTCAGAGCTGAAGCGACATGTCCAAAGACAAGTTATGAAGTCTTGGGTGAATGTGCTGGGCTCCCCACAAGAACCCTGGGCCACTACAGATCTTGCCTCCCTGTTTAAATAACACCTGCGTTTCCTCAAAACTGCATGAGTCACCTGATGATAACCCCCACTCATAATGTCTTAAATTTTTTTTCAACTTTTTCTTTCGTATGCAACATATTTTTAATGTCAGAATTTCACTGGACAAGAGATAGTGACTTAAACCCCATCATGTGTGAGTCCTTTAATGCCTTGGGGCAGCTACAGAAAATCAAGATGTCAGGAGCCCACAAAGATAAGAAGGCCCTGGACCTCCTTGGACAATGGGCAAATGTGTCAGGAGCCAGATGCAAACCAAAGTGAAAAATATATTTGACTGAGACTTAGCAAAGATATGGTGACATAGCATTTTGCTTTAATATTGAAAGGGGCATTTTTCTCTATCATCTTCTTTCAACTCTTAAGTATGCAAGGCAGTACAAATCCATCCCCTCTTGTCCTGACTAGTTGTCTTAAAAACAGCTCTTTCCAAATCTCTGTACTGTCTATCACCATTGAAATGGTTGAAGTGCAGAATTTGTAATCATCACCACTCAAGTATCAGCCGTGGTCCAAAAAACAGAGTCAATTCCCGTGACCACGAGTTGAACCCAATGTAAGGTGTGCTTACAAGTGGACAAGTGCTGTGTCCCCTGGAGCCTCTTCTGCATGGGTCCTTCCCCCAAAAAGAAGCCATTCAGCCACTTAGCCTTTCTAAACACCTGCTGTTCCCATTCCTTGAAACCCACGTTCTGGGTAATTAACATCTTAGATAAGTTTCTTCCAGGAGATAATGACCCAAGAAGTAAAAGCTTTCTATCCCTGCCTCTAGGTGACTTGGCACAAAAATAGAATGTCCCTCCTGTAGAACCAGTCAAAGCAGGAATATACCAAGCCCTGCCACTCCCAAGGAGGGCTAGTGTCACTAAGGCTGAAGAGGTCTCTCTAGGTTTTGAAAGCTGAGCTGCTTTTCACATCCACCTACGCATTTCTTCTCATGGTCTCCACCACCCCTCAATCACACTGGGCACTGCTGTCTGCTAAGATGTCCCAGCTTACCGCTGATGGGATATGGGACACTGGAGAAAGATCCCACTCACCAGGTTCTTTCTCAGCTATCCCTTCTGGACCTCTCCCAGCACAGCTACACTCAGGGTTTGGTCCTATGAGCATCTTCTAGTTCTTTATCTTTCTTGATCAAGAGGAAAGTGAAACCCTTAGTTGCTAACTTTCATTATTTTATACTAACACTTTTATATATATTACTCTATGGTAGCCACACTCAGTGCTTTGTATGTATTAAATACAACAATATCACATGTAAGTTTTACTATTATTCTCACTTCACAGAGGAGGAAACCAGATCCATAAGCTTTAACTACTGATTACACAACTAGTGGAAATCAAACCCAGGCGATCTGGGCCCAGAGTGCACAGTCACATGACACGTTCCCCTTTCTGTGTTTTCTGCACTTCTCAAGAAGAATCTCAGCAGAACAGACTTTTCATCCCCACACCAGGAGGTGCATTATAAACTCAAGGTCTCTCAAATACCACTTTCTCCACCATCTTAGCCCCCAGAACCAGCCATGTTGTCTCTCTCCTGACAATCCCCTTCACAGCCTCTGTTTTCCTAAGTCAGGGCCCCCAGTTAGCCTGTGTCTAGCTATTTGATTTATCTGGCTGATCTCCGAATTTGTGTTTCCAGAGGACAGGTTGTACACCTTGCAAAGCTCTGGAACAAAATGGTTGCTGTCATTTATGAAGTGGTTCAAAATGTGAGAGACCTCTGCTTGGTGCTTCGGATGGTGTATCTTGCTTGAGTTTCATCATAAATCTCTGAAGTTACTTTAATCATTATCTCATTTTCCAAACAGATGACTGAAGCTTAGAAGGCCTGAGAACTTGACCCAAGGTCTCTTTGCTGATGGCAGCAGATTTTGAGCACAGAGCTATCCCTCTACCCACTGCACAATACCGCCTCTTTGTGGTGCCTACTGTGTGTAGACAGAGCTGTGTTCATAACAGTGTTCAGGTTCCTTGAAGGCAGAAAGTACACAGCATGAACTCTTAGCAGAGTGACTCCAAAGCAAACCCCTACATTTGAATCAATGTCTTCTCCATCTCCTACTATGTAAATTTAGGTGGGCCAGTGAATCTCTCCATGCCCGCAGAGGTTTCCTTATCTGTAAAATTAGTATTATTATTAAGTATTAGTATTATATAACAACATCTATCTCAGAGAGGTAGAGTGAGGATTAAATGAGTTGACGTATGCAAAGTGCTCAGAACATAGACTAATCTGGCGTAATAAAGATGAACTATTTTTCTTTAACTTTTATTCAATTCCCCAATTATTACAAAATGGCCTATATTTCAATGCACCACATATGTATGTGTCTGTGTATGAAATTAGATCATTAAAGTGCTTTTTGATGGCAATGAAGAACATACAAACTCATTCACAAACAGTTCAGTGAGGATTAATACACAAAACTGTTTAGTTAATTTCATAGTCTCTCAATGAAATTCGAGTTGAGATAGTCCACATCTTCAGGGGTCATGTTTGGCCAAGCTGCTTGCATTTCCTGAAGGGCAAGAACTCCCTCTTTAACTTCTGTTTGGGTTATAGCTTCCTCACGGAAGTTTTCCATGCTTATGTGGAAATGGGTCAGTTGAAGAAAAAATGGTGATATTCTTAGCCCCTTTTTTTTCTTCAATTTCTCCTTTCTTCACTATTTTACTCATTGGTGTTCTCCACCCCTGCCTCGCAAAATCGAATTTTACTGTCCAATATTTGTTCTCTTACTCACTAGCTAACCTCTTTACTCCAAAAAGTGCCTCTCTCTCAATAAAATCAGAAAGCTTTGGATATGGCAGTCAGTTGTAATTCTTCATTGATTTAATAATTATTTTCCAGTGTGAATGATTTTCAATACATACGCCCATCCAAACCTTCAACCTCAACTAGTAAAATGAAGGCTTCTTTTTCTTATTAAAAAAAATTCCAGGGCGCCTGGGTGGCTCAATTGGTTAAACGACTGCCTTCGGCTCAGGTCATGATCCTGGAGTCCCTGGATCGAGTCCCACATCGGGCTCCCTCCTCGGCAGGGAGTCTGCTTCTCCCTCTGACCCTCACCCCTCTCATGTGCTCGCTCTCATTCTCTCTCTCTCAAATAAATAAATAAAATCTTTTAAAAAAAAAATTTCCAAAAAAATGACCATAGAGAGAAAACATAATCAGAAAATTTTTCCCAGAAAAAATCATGTCATCAAAGTACCCTCCCTGACCCTTACAAAAAGTGCCAGGTCAAGATGGTTGAATGGAAATCTACCAATCCTTTAAAGACCAGATGACCGCAATGTTTCTTAAATTGCTCAAGGTAGAGAAAATGAAGGAAATTTTCAGGGTTTACTGTCTATGAAATAAGTACAACATTTTTACCTAAAGATCCTGACAAATATCACATACACATACAAACCTACAGAACAATCTCACAAACATCAGTAAAAAATTACTAAAGAAAACATGAGCAAACAGAATCAAAGAGCACATTTATAAAAATATATAATACACCATGACCAAGTAAAATTCATTTCAGGAATATAAGAAATCACATTAATGTGATTCACCGTATTATAAATGCAAGTAAGAAAATCATCTATCTCCATAAATGCTGAAATATCTTCAAAAAAATTCAATGCTCATTTTAAAAATACATTATATATATGTTTACATAATGAGAACAAACTAGACACCACCCCACTAAGTCAAGAATAAAGCTAACAGGGACGCCTGGGTGGCTCAGTCGGTTAAGCGTCTGCCTTCGGCTCGGGTCATGATCCCAGGGTCTTGGGATCGAGTCCCGCATCGGCCTCCGCGGGGAGCCTGCTTCTCCCTCTGCCTCTGTCTCTCTCTCTGTCTCTCATGAATAAATAAATAAAATCTAAAAAAAAAAAAGAATAAAGCTAACATCCCCTACCACTACTACTATATTTAGCTGCACTAGAGTCATGAGCCATGGCTATCTAGAAAAGGAAAACAATTAAAAGCATAAGAATTGGGGGGAAAGGAACTAAAATTATCTCTATGTTGTAGATGACATTATAGTGGACCTTCAAAACCTAGAACCTAGAGAACCAATGATAAAACTAACACAAACATTAAAAAAATTAAGTAATCTATTAGGATATGAAATTATCACACAAAAAGTAAATAACCTTCATAAAACTAAAAATGACACCAGCTGGAAGATATATTGAAAGAGAAAAACTCACTTAAAGTAACAAAAACAAACTTGAAAAAGAAAACATTGACACTCTATGGAAGGAAGGAAGGAAGAAAGGAAGAAAGAAGAGGGAAGGAGGGGAGAGGGGGAAGGAGGGAGGGAAGAAGGAAGGAGGGAAGAAAGGAAGAAAGAAGAGGGAGGGAGGGGAGGGAGGAGGGAGGGAGGGAAGAAGGAAGGAGGGAAGAAAGAAAGGAAGGAAGGAAGGAAGAGAGAAAGAAAGGGAGAGTGAAAGAGAGTAAGGGAGACTAAAACAAATAGAAAGACATTACCTCTTGTTGGACAGGGCAATTTAGTATCATTAAACATATGCTAATTCTCCCCAGGTTACTATACTAATCAGTGTAATTCTAAGAAAATTACCAACATATTTTTTCCGAAGCTACATGGATTAATTCTAAAGTGCATATGGGAAAAAAATCCAAAAATCCTGAAAAAGAAGAATAATAACAGGAGATTACCACCACTAGATACTAAAACTATAAAGATCAATAATTAAAACAACATAATTTCAGTACATAAATAGATAAACCAATAGGAAAGGAAATTTACAAATTTAAATGGGAACATCTTGTAACATAAGGAAGAAAGTACTCAAAAACAAATGGGACAGAACAAAACAACAAAGAAGCCAGATTGCAAGGGATCCCATTGATCAATTTTTCTGATGATTTGAGCATAATAAAGAATGATGATTCTAATATAGGAGTCCATTAGAATATTAAAAGGGCAAGGGGGAAGTTAAGGAAAGATCTTCTTTACATAAGAAACTCAAAAGAAATGATAGAATAAGAAAGCTGCCATTTTCCAACTCAAATGTGATAATTTACTTCAGCTCATTAGTGGGTACTAAAACCGTTATGTAAAATATGATTGAGGAACATAATATTTGCATGTTCTCAATGTATTATCCCACATTTTAATAATTGCAAAGGAAAAAAATAGACTGATTCCACTAATAAATGCCACTTTAACCAAGTGATCAAACTTTGTACAGTAGTCCCCCTATTCATTATAAAGTTTTAACTTTTTACTTTATTCACTCTAAAATTTTTAATTTTTATAAAGTATTCCCTTTAAAGTTTTATCCAACAGCCCCCATGGATGCCTGAAACAACAGATAGAACCAAACTCGATATACACTATATTTTTTCCTATACATACACACCTCTGATAAAGTTTAATTTATAAATTAGTCACAGTAAGAGATTAACAATAATAAAATAGAACAATTGTAACAAAATACTATGATAAAATTTATATGAATGTGCTCTCTCTCTCTCAAAATACCACATTGTACTCATCCCTCTTTTTCTTGTGATGATGTGAGATGATAAAATGCCTAGATGATGAGATGAAGTGAGGTAAGTGACATAAGCACTCTGACATACTGTTAGGCTACTATTGACCTCTTGATGATATGTCAGAAAAAGGATCATCTCCTTCTGGGCCACTGTTGACACAGTAACTGCAGGGAGGGCTACTATTTCACCAATAATTAGGTGACAATTTCCCAGTTTACCTGGGACATGCCCTGTTTTCACCTCATATCTTAGAGTACTTGTTAGCAATACCTCTTTTCCCCTTCAAAAATGTCCCAGTTTAAATGATAAGTTGTACAGGAACTCTTCTGATAATATGACTCTAATATGTTGTAATCGAGATCATTTATGATCACTTATATAGTATTCTTGCCAAAATTTTTAAACCTTATTTAATCAGGAGGAAATAATCAGACAAATAAAAAATATGGGGCATTTTACAAGACAAGTGCTTTGCACTCACAAAATGTCAGTGTTATCAAAGATAAAAAAATCTTTGGGTATGCTAAGTGAGTAGGAGAATATTCTTGTTTCCTAAGAGATAAATGCTAATATATTTAGACAGTATTGAATCAGGTTTTATCCAGTTTAACAATCTCTATCTTTACATTGGAATATTTGGATCATTTACATTTAATATAATTATCAATACATTTGGGTTTAAATCTATCATCTTGCTAGGTGTTTTCTATTTTCCCCTTTTATTCTTCATTATCTTATTCCCTTTTTCCTTCTGGTTTTTTTTTAATTAAGTGAATTTTTTGTGTTCCATTCTATCCCTATCTTGATTTAAAGATTTTATTTATTTGAGAGACAGAGAGAGAGAGCAGGAGAGCACAAGTGGGGGAGAAGGAGAAGCAGGCTCCCCACAGAGCAGAGAGCCCAACACAGGGCTCGATCCCAGGACCCTGGGATCATGACCTGAGCCAAAGGCAGACGCTTAACCGACTGAGCCACCCAGGTGCCCCCCATCTTGATTTGATAGTCATATGTCTTACTGGTTGCTCTAGAGTTATAATATGCATATTTAACTTATCACAGGCTGCCTTCAAATGCTATTATACTACTTTGTGTATAATGTATACTTCCATCTCTTCCCCTTCATCCTTCGTCCTATTGCAATTAGTCTCACAATATATTATTCCTTTTGCTTCAAACAGTTAAGGACATTTTAAAGAAATGAAAAAGGGGGGAAAGTATTTTATATTTACCTGCACATATACTATCTCTAGTGTTCTTTATTCCTTTATAAAAATATGTTTCTGGGGTGCCTGGGTGGCTCAGTCAGTTAAGCGTCTGACTCTTGATTTAAGCTCAGGTCATGATCTCAGGGTCCTGGGATCGAGTCCTGTGTCAGGGTCCCCACTCAGTGGGGAATCTGCTTATCAACCTCTCCCTTGGCCCCTCCGCATTCTCTGTCTCTCTCTCTGCCTCTCTCTCTCTTAAATAAATAAATAAATAAATAAATAAATAAATCTTTAAAAATATGTTTTCATTTAGTATAATTTTCCTTTAGTCTGAAAATTTTACTTTAACATTTTTTCTGGTGCAATCCTGTTGGCAATGAATTCTTTTGGGTTTAGTTTCATGGAAATAAAAACTTTTTCCTTTGAAAAATATTTTCAAGGGATACAAAATTCTAGTTTGAGGGTTTTTCCCCCCTTTCAGCATTTTAAAGATCTTATATCATTGTCTTCTGGTTTGCCAATTTCTGGTACAAAGTCTGCAATCTATTTTATTTTTGTTCCTGTAGTAATTCTAGATATGAGGCAACTCTCCTCCCTCCACCCCAGGGACATCTGCCAGCCTCTAGAGACATTTTTCATTGTCATTGAGAGATGTTGTTACTGCCATCTAATGGGGAAAGGCTAAGGATACTGCTACACATTCTACAATGAACAGGGCAGCTCCCATAACAAAGAATTGTCCAGACCAAATTTTCAATAGTGCTGAGGTTGAGAAACCTTGCTCTGTACAAAGTGTGTCTATATTAATTTGGCTGATTTTAGTATTTTTCTCCTTATCACTGATTTTTAGCTATTTAGTTATGATGGGTCTTGGGGTGTGTGTGTGTGAGAGAGAGAGAGAGAGAGACAAGCAGACACAAAGAAAGAGAGAAAAAATTCTGTTTGTCATTTGTTGAGCTTCTTGGATATGTCAGTTTATGTTTTTTATAAAATTGGAAAATTTTTGGCCATTAACCCTTCAAATATTTCTACTGCCCCTCTTCTATCCTTCTAGGACTCCAATTATACATACATCAGACTGCTTGATATTATCCCACAGGTACCTGAGAATGCATTGTTTGTTTGTTTGTTTGTTGGTTGGTTGGTCTTTCTTTTTTTCTCTGTTTGCTTCGTTTTAGATTCTAGGACCTCTACTTCCCTGATCTGTCCTTTTGCAGCATAAAATCTGTTTTCATATCATCCAGTGAAATATTTATTTCAAAAATTGTAATTTTTAGTATCTGGAAGTTCTACATGGTGCTTTCATTTCTCTTATTTCTTATTTCTCTTCCCATTATATATATTTTTTCTTTTAAATAGTTATACAGTGTTATCATGGCTGTTCCATCATCATTTCACTTCTGGATCTGCTTCTACTGACTGATTTCTCTCCTGGTTTCAGGTCATGTTTTCCTGCTTCCTGGCATATCCAGTAATTTTACTGGATTCTGGACATTGTGAATGCTATGTGGTAGGGTCTGTGGATTTTGTTGTATCCTTTAAAGAATTTGGGGCTTTATTTTAGCAGACAGTGTTACCTGTACATCAATTTTCTCCCTTTAAGACTTGTTTATAAAATTTTCTACGATGGGTCTAGAGGAGCCTTTACTCCAGGAATAGTTCAGAATCACTAAATCATAACCTATCTGAGGTCTCTAGTGAATGTCCTAGTGGAGCAACTACACTCTGACTGATTGGAACATGAAATTCCCCCACATTGTGTAAATTCTTGTGATTGTTCAATTTACAGTTATCTGGTCACTTTTACTCAGCCATGTGAGGCATAGTACTCAGCAAAGTGTTAAGAAAAATCATTATACATATTCTTGGATCTCTCTTTCCTACCTTTCTGCAACTTCTAGCAACACCAGTCCCCCTAAACTCTAATCGCCATCTCTTTAACTCAGCATGTTTGTATGGTTCTTTTTAAGTACCCCCCTTCCCATGTCTTCTCTCCAGAAACTGGCCGTGGGAAGAAACCCAGAGTGATTATAGGGCTTATTTTGTTTGTTTCTTCTTTTTGTAATCATGCCCCTGTGCTATCTGTTGTTCAATGTTTGAGAGCAGTTGCTCTTTATGTTTGGTCCATTTTCTAAGTTTCTTTAAGAGGGTAAGTCTAGCCTTTGTTACTCCATCATGCCTGGAAGTGGAGATCTATGCTAATGTATTTATGAATGAAGTGTTATGATGCCTGCAACTTAGTGTCAAATAATATAACATAGGGATAGAGAGGAAAAGAGGGAGAAAGCAAATGTAACAAAATGTTAACTAGTAAATCTGTGTTAAGACTACAAAAGTATTCATTTTATTATTATTCAGCTCATTTTATATGCTTAAAATTTTCCAAAATAAAAAGTCAGGGAAAGAAATGATAAAGCCATGCTATTGCTTCTGGCAATAATCTGAACATTTTCACAAAAATATTTTAGAATTTTTTTCTGGCTACCATTTATTAGCTCTGTATGGAGAAAAACATATGGAGAGTTAACTATGGTTTTCCTCATCAAATAATACCTCATTTGCCGTTAACAATATAGGAAAACATTTTATATGTAGGTTATATGCCTGTCCCCTGATAGAGGCCAGGTCTATGTCAACAAGAAAACCTTGAAGCTTTATTGCCACTTTGTAAGGGGAGAGGATGGGGAGCATGGGAGTGGGTGTAAGTTAGAGTACTCTTTTTTCTCTTTCTCACCATTCATCTTTCTACAGCAATTCAGTAATTACAGCTCCCAAAAAACAAAAGGAGAACAACAAGGGAGATTTGTTAGGATGCCTTGCACTGAATTTCTCAAAATTAAAGTATTTATAGGCAAAAACAAATATGGGGCCATTAATGCATGATGAAAAATACAATTTTTAATGAACTTATTGCTTCTGCATGCCAGGGAACCCAGATGTAAGGATCAATGCAGAGAGTTAGTGGTGATAGATAAAGATCTCACCTTTGTACAATAAAGCTGATTCAAAGAAAACTGGTAAACTTAATATCCTGGGATCTAGGCCCTCCCACTGGCTGTCCACCTACAAATCCCAGAAAGGAGTTCATCCTGCAGTCAAGAAGATGGACAGAAGTCAAGAAAAATTAGATAGATCGCTTCACATTTTTTATTGCTAAATATAGAAGAAATCCAAAGGACCAATGGAAAAATAAACCATAACAAGGAAAAAGAAATATCATTATAAAGGTCTAGAGGAGAAAATGTCTTTAATAAAACTTTATCACAGGAAAGAGAAGTAAATACTTTCCTTAACATACAATGTCTTCAATAAAATATAAGCAGACATCACCTCCATAAAGTGGTACAAAGAGCCATAAGGGACCAATAGGGTGATGCAGTTGGAAAGCAGGATGAGCTTAAAACAGTAAGATCTGGAAAGGAAACAGAGTGGGATGAGATAAAGATGCATTTAGAGAGTATTAAATTATCGGGCTTTAACCCACATTGGAAGCTGTTTAGAAGAAAACAAAAGAAAGTTATTAGTTGTATAGAAGACAAACCTTAGAAGTGTTTTCAAAATGTAGAGAACAAAAGAAAGAAGCATGATAAAATGAAAGAATAAATATTAAGGAAAGTAGGACAATGGAAAAAGAATAAATGGAAACAAAATGAAATAAGACTCAGGACAGATCAAAAGTGTCCACTGTGTTCCAGAGAAAATGAATGGAAATGACATAACATTGGGAGAAAAAAAAACTGAATTTCAAGAATAAGAATAATTCTATAAGCATTGTTTCAGGGTGAAAACAAGTTGCCTAAATACACAAGATAACTTTTTACATTTCAAGTTAGCAAAAATTTTATCATGCCCTAGTTAAGGGCATAAACTTTAGTGGGATGTAGATATGAATTCAAATACTGGCTCTGTCATTTTTAAGCTGAGTGTCTTGGGCAAGATACTTGTATCCATGCCTTGGTTTCTTCATCTGAAAAATGGGGCTTATAATAGTGCTAATTTCATAGGGTTGTTGGAAAGAATACATTAGATACTTTTGTCAAGTGATGGTGCCAGTCTATAGGAAGTACTCCATAAAAAGTAATGATTAGGATTATTCTACTTATTTCTGGTGAGGTTGTGGTAAAATGGGCTTAACTACTATTTTTATTTATTTATTTATTTATTTATTTATTTATTTATTTATTTGAGGAGAGAGAGAGCACGAGTGGGGTGGGGGTGCTGAGGGAGAGGGAGAAGCAGACTCCCTGCTGACCAGGGAGCCCAATGCAGGGCTCGATCCCAGGACCCCAAAATCATGACCTGAGCTGAAGGCAGACACTTAACCAGCTGAGCCACCCAGGCTCCCTGGGCCTAACCATTCTGTCACCCAATTCTGATATGTGGGGTTGGGGAGTGTGCGCCACCAAGCAATTCTCTGACACCAGCTGGATGTCCCACCACTCAACTCAATTCTGACACTGTCCACCTGGAGATAGCATCTGATCCCACAAGTTTAAGCTCAGTCTCACAAAAACTGCCCTCTGCTTCAGATGCCAATCGAAAATGCAGATTGTCACCTGTGCTTCTGACCCAATGGCTGTAAATCAGAGGTTCCCACAACCCCCTCCTTGGGTTCCATTAATTCGCTAGAATAGCTCACAAAACTCAGAGAAACATTTCACTTACTAGATTACCATTTAAAAGGACATAGCGCAGGAACTGCCAGATGTAGCAGATGCATAGGGCAAAGTATGTGGGAATGAACACAGAGCTCCCGTGCCCTCTCCAAGCATGCCACTCTCCCCACACTTCCACTCATTCACCAAACCCGAATCCCCCAAACCTCTTGGGGTTTTTATGGAGACTTCATTACCTAGGCATGATTGATTACATCACAGGCCATTGGTGATGGATCATTCAACCTCCAGCCCTTCTGTTCTCACTGGAGGTCTGGGGGTAGGACTGAAAAGTTCCAATCCTCTAATCACAAACTGGCTCTCTGGGCAACCAGCCCCGAACCTGAGATTACCTGAGGGGCTTTCCAAAAGCTACTGATTAACATAACAAAGGACACCTTTATTGCTCTCCTCACTTAGGAAATTCCAAGGCTTTTTAGGAGCCCTGTGCTAGAAACAAGACAAAGATCAAGTATCAATTTCTCATTAGAAATCACAGTATCACAGCCCCCTTGTACTCTAGTGGTTAATGACAATTTATCAGTAAGTATCATGAACCTCAAAGTCTTTGCATTCTTAAAGCGTGCAGCTCCTGGGGCGCCTGGGTGGCTTAGTGGGTTGAACATCTGACTCTTGATTTTGGCTCAGGTCATGATCTCAGAGTCCTGGGATCGAATCCATGTCAGACTCTGTGCTGAGCGTGGAGCCTGCTTAGGATTCTCTCTCTCTCTCTCCCGCTGTCCCTCTCCCTGCTCACTCTCTCTCTCTCTCTCTAAAAATAAAATTAAAAAAAAAAACAACCTTGCAGTTCCTTTAAAAATATAACCCAAGGAAGTAATGGAAAATGAAAGATTTATATGCAAAGATATTCATCACAATATCTCTTAATTTTGAAGTATGTTAAAAATGCATAAAATTAAAAAAATACTCTTTTAATAGGTATTAAAATTTGTTATAGTTTCTGATGAACTTTGTTTTATCTTTCATTTTTTATTTCAACAAATAAAATATTATCTATAGCTAAAGCTCCCCATGTTTTTTCCCCTCTCCTACCTCCCCAAAGGTACCACTATTCTAAGGTTGCTGATCATCATGCCCATAACATGTTCTAGCTTTCTTAATAGATAATATATTCAACAGAATTGGTTGGGAGTCTACTGTTGCTGCTAGAGCTTGTTCTAGGTGTCTGAGATCCATCAGTGAACAAAGAGACAACGATCCCTGCCCTAAGGGAGGCTTACTTTCTACATGGCAGGAGAGACAGAAAATAAAAAATGCACATTAACAAATATATTCTATAGTACTTTAGAAGGTAATGGACAAAATACAGCAGGAGAGGGACGCCTGGGTGGCTCAGTCGGTTAAGCGTCTACCTTCGGCTCAGGTCATGATCCCAGTGTCCCGGGATAGAGCCCTGCATTGGGCTCCCTGCTCAGCAGGGAGTCTGCTGCTCCCTCCCCCTGCTCTTGTGCTCTCGCTTGCTCTCTCAAATAAATAAAAATCCTTTTTAAAAAATTAAAAATAAAAAAATAAAATATTTTATTATGGGGGTGCCTGGGTGCCTCAGTTGGTTAAGCATCTGCCTTCGTCTCAGGTCATGATCCCAGGGTCCTGGGATCGAGTCCTGCATCGGGCTCCTTGCTCAGTAGGGGGCCTGCTTCTCCCTCTGCCTGCCACTCCCCCTGCTTGTGCTCGCTCTCTCTCTTTCTCTCTCTGACAAATAAATAAATAAAATCTTTTAAAAAATACAGCAGGAGAGGGATCTGGAGGTGGTATTTAAAGCCACTGAACTAGAAAAGAACAAAAGGTCCAAGGCATAAGAAGCAAGAAAGAGAACCTGGGATTGGGGACGGAAGCACTCCAACATCGAGAGGACTGAGAATAGGGGAGGAACTGCAAAGACACCAGATCAGTAGGGGGAAAGACAAGACAATGGGGTATCTTGGCAACCAAGTGAAGAAAGTACATCAGGGAGAAGAAATGATCACATGAAGCTGATAAAGCCAATCATCGGATCTAGCAACTGGGAGGTCACTGATGGCCTTGAAAAAAGCTGTTTTAGGGCAATGAGGAGAGTGAAAACCTGACTGGAGTCAATGGGAGTAGAGAATTGGAGATTTCTATGGATTTTGCTTCAAGGGGGAGCAGATAAACAAAATGTTAGCTAGCAATGTAGTGGAAGGGTGGGGGAGTAAGGTAAATAGATTTTTTTTTTAAATGTTGGCAGTGATCCAGGAGAGCAGGAAACAATGATGATGCAGAAAAGATCAGGGAGAATTACTGGAGCAGAGTCCCTGAGTAGGGAAAAAGTTTCGGGTCTTGTCTACAAGTGGGAGGACTGGCTTTATACAAATCAATGACCTTTCATCTCTAGCAATCAGTAGAGAAGGCTATCAGGTGGGTTATCCATAAGCAAGATTCAGTATATTTGTGCCTTAAAATTTTTCATAAATGAAATACTAGGAATTCTTTGCCACTTTCTTCTTGATCTGGAACTTAAGATTTAGAGATTTGTCCACATTGACTCACTCACCTGATTTGTTCACTTTTACTCATTGTACTGTACTACTGCTTCCTATATTCAGTGAACAAGTCTATGCATTATTCCATGGTATAATGAACCTTAATGTATTATCTATTCCCTATTGACAGGACAATTAGCTGCTGTAAACTGTGCAGCAATGTACACTTTTCCTTCTACAACACATAGGCAAGAATTTCTTTCAAGTATATTATTAAAATGACATGGCAAAGCTATAGGATAGGCACAGCTCCACTGCTATTAGATATTGCCAAACTCCTACAAAAAGATGAACTGGAGCATCATTATATACATCAAAAAATTATAAACTATGTAAGTTTCCCAAAACAACAAAATTAATTGAAGTTTTGTACATTCACAGGATATAATCTCATGTAACCATTATAATAAATCTTTTAAGAAAACAGTTAATTCGAATGTTTATTATATCACTTTATATTTAAAAAGCAGAAAAGGAAATAACACGATAATTTATATGATTAAAAGATTGATTTTTTTTATTGTGGCTTTGCATAGACAAATGAAAGTACATACTGTCAATATTTTAACAGTCATTATTTCTGGGCAATGAGATAATGAGTACCAATTTTTTTTCCTTACTTTTACTTTTCTGTATATTCTAAATTTTCTGCTCAAACATGTATACCTTTAAGTAAACTAAAATGTTAGTATTGTTACTAAAAGAATTTCACAACAAATATTAAAATCTTTGAAAACAAAAAAATACAAACTAAGGCTTATCATCAGGAAATTTTTGATAAAAGTTCCTTTTGAAAACTGTCAGGGGACCTTCACCCACTTGGTTCCACTGCCATAGGGCCCCCTATTGTACCATGTGGGTATAACATAGCTGGTCAGCTTCAAAACTTTACAGTATTAGAGAATATCACCCACATTAGATCTAAGAATAAAAATGCACTTTCTCTCCCAAGATATAAACACCAATTACAATTGTTCTACAGTTGTACCAACTACGACCTCAACCTACAATTGTACTATATTCAGCTGTTAATCCTTTTTGTGACCAGTGAGTCCTCACCAGTCAAAATATTCAGGTAGCAAGGTTCCTCAAAAAGTTGAAAATAGAGCTACCATACAATCCAGCAATTGCACCACTGGGTATTTACCCCAAAGATACAAATGCAGGGGTCCGAAGGGGTACGTGCACCCCGATATTTATAGCAGCAATGTCCACAATAGCCAAACTGTGGAAAGAGCCAAGATATCCATCGACAGATGAATGGATAAAGAAGATGTGGTATATATATACAATGGAATATTATGCAGCCATCAAAAGGAATGAGATCTTGCCATTTGCAACAACGTGGATGGAACTGGAGGGTATTATGCTGAGTGAAATAAGTCAAACAGAGAAAGACATGTATCATATGACCTCACTGATATGAGGAATTCTTAATCTCAGGAAACAAACTGAGGGTTGCTGGAGTGGTGGGGGATGGGAGGGATGGGGTGGCTGGGTGATAGACATTGGGGAGGGTATGTGCTATGGTGAGCGCTGTGAATTGTGTAAGACTGTTGAATCACAGACCTTTACCTATGAAACAAATAATACATTATATGTTAAAAAAAAAAAAAAAAAAAGAAGAAGAAGAAGATAGCAGGAGGGGAAGAATGAAGGGGGAGAAATCGGAGGGGGAGATGAACCATGAGAGACGATGGACTCTGAAAAACAAACTGAGGGTTCTAGAGGGGAGGGGGGTGGGAGGATGGGTAGCCTGGTGATGGGTATTAAAGAGGGCACGTTCTGCATGGAGCACTGGGTGTTACACACAATGAATCATGGAACACTACATCAAAAACTGATTATGTAATGTATGGTGATTAACATAACAATAAAAAATTTTTAAAAAAATTATGTCACCTTGTTTAACACTTCAGCACTTCACTAGAAAAGAAATTGGTCAGAATATAGCTGATTCAGGTGGACTTTGTGAAAATCCTGGGTGCTGATGTCTCATTTGATACTGCGAGGGTCTCTCTTCAGAATCAAAGTCATAGGGTTTTCATTCTGTTCTCAGCAGCAGAATAATGTCCTAAATATGAAATGATACTAGGAGTAGGGACATTTCAGCTGTTTGAATCTCTCTATTCTAAAGTATTCTATCCTTTAGTTCTTGATGGAAATGTCATACAAGCTCACCATCTACCAAAAAAAAAAAAAGAAAGAAAGAAAGAAAAGAAAAAACAAATAGTACTACTTGTATCTCAATTCTATTTTTGATATGTAGAATTTAAACTATTTTTAAAATCATCTTTGGTTTGTCTGTCAATGTTGTCTCTTCACTTTCATTTCCCAGCTTCCATGAGATAATAAAAAGAACCCTCTCTATTTTTATAGAAACATTTACATACAATCTTGAAGTGAACAAGACGGCCACAAAGTCTATTTTCATTAGAGCAAGAAACAAAGTAGGTCTTTCAACCTAGAAATGTCAGGCACCATTACTTTTTGTATGGTATGAAAATGCTACATCTGTTGATGTCAAAGATAGCAATATGTCTATCTACATATGAACATTGATGATTGTGGTATGCTTCAACAGACTCCTGGCAGGCCACAGATAGTAACTGTTTTCATAAATGGCCAGCATATAATTCAGAGCAATATGGACCCTTTGCAACAAAAATCATCTAAACTGACTTTGAAAAATTTACCAGTGAGCTTCCATTTATCATTAGAATATTTTACAAAGAGCCGGTGATAAGTGGAGATGATCTTAGTTTCAGTAATAGCAAATTGCATTATTATGGGTTTCATTGAGGGGCCTGCGCGTGTGTGTGTGCGCGGGTGCGTGCGCGCAATGTAATATAAATTTTATGTTTCTACATCACAACAGATATATGTAGCACAATAAAAATGCCCAGATACAAATCTAAATCCTTGTTGGTTATCATAGCAGGAATTCTCTGTATAAAGATAAAACTACATAGAATGAGAACGGGCAGTCCAAAAATGCACAATAAAAAATTTAAAGGTCATATTTTAAGCTGCCTTCCATACAGCCTGTTCATTTGTAATTTCAGCTTCTGTCTAAAATGCCTACTACCTATACAGCATATTAGTTGCATCTGAATGTAGACAAACATAAATAAGGTACTTTAAGTCACCATGAATATACACAAATAAGCAACTTAAGTACCGAACTTGACCTGAGAAGATAAACTTACCTTTGAGTTTTTCAAGATTTCTAAACAGTAAGAAAAAAAACTAAGTGAATATTGTCCAGCCTTTGCAATCAGAGATAAGATGCTATCTTATCTCAAAGATCTAGATCTTAGGCCTTGGTCATTCCTAATCTCAGCCCAAAAGACAAGGCCAGCTCCAACTACCTGAAAGGATGTGCATAGGATTGGGTTCAAAGACAACGGGATCCAGGAGCCGAGTTCAGGATTCTCATTCTGCTTTTCTTCTCCTGGCAGTTCATTATCTCCTATGCAATTCTACATTCCACACAAGGTACATGGCCTCCTACAAGTCCTGGCCTCCAAGAGGGACTACTATTTTTCATTAGCTCCAGTTTTTAAAAAAATGGGAAAAGACTCTGATTTGCGTTAGTTTGGGTCAGATATGCCTATTCCTAAACCAATGTGTATAGCTGTGGGATTACTTACCAAGGCTGTCCCAATTTAGAACAGTTGCCTCCTCATCACCCAGACCCTGTGGCCAGGAAGAAAAGGTTCTTTTAAAAAATTAAAAAAAAAAAAGACAGCATTCACTAAATCTCATGGCAAAGAGACAGTTGGGGGAGGAGGGAGGACATTTTCCTAACAAGAGGGCAAGTGCTTTTACCAGAGGCTGGGAGGGGGATTGACAAATCTAGTAATTTATTCCAATAGAATAAATACATTCCTGCCAACTTAAACTCATCAAAATAAATGTTCATACAATATGCTGAATTAAATTTCCTTCCAATTAGTCAGGCTTTTAAAAAAGTAAGGAAACTGAAAAATATCTAAAATTCATTGAACACAAATTAGTCTTGCCTAGGCAACTCTTATTGGACCAGTTTTCATAGAGTCCAATTTAAACGGAGTCAGATCATAATTATCTGGTCTAGAAAAATATAAATCTCATATCTTCCCTGCTCCTTAATCTTATTTACTTCAATTTTCTTCTTTATCAATCTATTTCAACAAATCTCATTCTCACAGTTACCTTGAAAATGTAAAAATCATAGATGCATTAGATACTTTATATGATGTTTCATAGACATTACTAATAAATGTGTTTATTTTGAGAAAAGTAAACTGTCTATGATTTCAGGGATGCTTACTCCCATTTGTTGCAAACACATTTGATGAATATAATTGGCACCATGACCACAAGTCATATCATAAAAGATTGTTTATAGCTGTGAAATCCATCCTCTTCAAATGAATTGCAGATTCTTCATTTTAAATAGACTCTACACCCTGAAAATTCTTACAGCGCGGTTGTGACCAAGAAGTCAATAGGTCTTATTGTTTTGCAGGTGAGGGAAAGAAAAGTAAGTGTCCAAAAAAAAAAAAGAGAGAGAGAGAGAGAGATAAATATGGCATTGATGGACACATAGCTAAATTTGGTTCGTGTTTAGAAGCTTGAGTAGTCTAACCAGCAAGACTCAGAGCTAGCAAGCGTTGGTTAAATGACTTCCTCAAACAAACAAAAGGAAAAACAAGAAAGCCACATTTTACTTTACAGCTGGTTTTTTGTTTGCTTAGTGTATCAAGGGAGTTTTTTAAATCATTGTTTTGAATAGCAAGAGCTCATTTGTGCACGTCTCTGGCCTCACTTTTCTGATTTTCTCAGAGATGAGTAGAGCTAGTTAGGAACATCTGTGAACACATTGGGAGTGGAAGCCTCACTTTCAATATTATGGGCCAACTTCCCTCCCATTACAATTCTACCTCAGGATCAAAGTCATATGGGAAACCCAGCAGGTGTGACTCTTCCTCTCTGATCAACTCACTTTGTTTTTTCTATTTTTATGCTCTCTTGAACTCTACATAATTAACTTCCCTAATGGTTCTGAAACTACCAGGTAAATAAATTTAATGAGCTCCTACCCATATTGATAGAAAGGAAATATGACAACTATCAGATTTGCTCCTAGGAAATACACCAATACTAACAGGTTATTGATAAAAATATTAATCTACTGCATCACAGATTCTAAGCCAGTTTTCACCACCCCCTCTAGCCTCTTAAAGAAACGAAGACAGTGATGAAGGAGGAGCAAGCTGCTGCAGTCATTTCTGAGAAGTTCAGAGGCATTTTTTAAACCGTGTAAAGACCATAACACAATGTGACCATAGCCCCAACCCGTCATGCTCTGTTGAAAGTAGAAGCAGGTGGATAAGATCAAACCAAATCCTGATTCAATCAGCAAGCATTTTTTGAACACCTGCTATGTACTAGAACTGGTCTAGGTGCTTGCAAGGAAATTGATGCAAAACCTTCCAACAGTCTTCCATCTCATTCAAAGTGAAGGCTAAACTTCTTTCTGGGACCTAGAGGTGCCTCCATGATCTTTCCACCACCTCACTCCACCCCAGCTACAATTCTTTCCTTTCTATTTGTCCAACACACCTTGCATGCTTCCGTCCTAGAATCCTGGCACACATGGTTCCCTCTACTTGGAAAGCTCTTATCCCAAATACGTGTCTGGCTTGGCTCTTCCTTCCCTCCTTCCTTCCTTCCTACCTTTTTTCCTTCTTGTCTTTTTCCAAGTATGGTCTTCCCTGGCCATATTTCCAAAGTTACAGCACTTCCTAATCCTTTTCTCCACTTTATTTTCCTCCTTAGCATTTATCTTTTACATAGTATATATTTTACCCATCATGGCCTGTCTCTATCATTAAACAATAAGCTTTAGGCAGCTGGAGATTTAGATTTTTTGTTTGGATTTTTGGGGGGTTTGTTTGGATTTTGTTCAATGCCTCTCTCAAAGGAGTACCTTGCAATAATAGTCACTTAATAAATATTTTCAAATTAATCAACAGATTAATAAAGTTTTATTGCTTAACAGCTCTATGAGATTGGTATTATTTCTTCATACCAGTGAATAAAAAAGGCTCAGAGATTAATCTACCTAAGTTTCCAGAACACATAAACGGCAAAGCCTCTTGTTACCTCCAGATGTCTGGTCTAGGACTCTTTCCTTTCTGCCACAGCTCACTGGGAAGTACAGCTCAAAGTCAAGGTGGGGAGGTGAAGACAAATGTTGGAAAGGGACAATCAGCAGTTTTCATGTCCTACGAGAAGGTAGGCCCCAGAGCCCACATCACGTGGTAAGATGGACAAGTAAGGCTCCTCCACTTAGACTCAGATCCTGTGCTTATTGGCAAGTGGCTGCAAATGGTTTGGGTTGTAATCTTATTAATTAAATATATTTTTGAAATTATAAATGTACCCTCCTCTAAATGAGGAGGGTACATACTCCAAATGTACCCTCCTCTAAATGATGAGCAAATATCTGCATATAGTCTAGGATTGCTTTCCGGGGAAAAAACTGCTTTGCCTCTCATCTATCTTGTATAGTCTGAACTCCACTGTGGTAGGAAAAAATGCTTGCTTGAGTGACGTACTGGTTGCATTCGATTTCTTGTGATTGCTGGCACATAACCCTTGCTTGAGTTTCACACCAATTGAATGGTTTCATGTGGCAGGGTGGGGGAGAGAGAAAGCTGCAATGAGTAAAATATTAATCTTGCACATGTGGCAGGCTTTTTAATTTAATATTGTTTTCTAGATCCTACACAACAGACTCATGCAGACACTAATCAGGTTTCTAATCACACTCTTACTGTGTATCTAATACTTCTCAGAGTAGCACTCCACTCAAACAGGTGGGCCAATTCTTTTGGAGGAAAGCAAGCTTATTTGCTTTAACGGAACTAACTCGCTTTTTCTAAATACTTCTCCCTGGTGCCTATTTTTCAGGCTTTATGAGCCAAGAGTCTTTTGCTTGAAAGCAGCAGAAACCCAATCAAACTAGTTTGAGTCCAAGAGGAATTTATTAGCAGACATGTAGCAATAGAAAGACCAAAGTATAGTTAGGCCTGAGGTGTAGCTGGAACAAGAAGTGTGTACCCTTCAAGGCTCTCCACCTCCTATCTCCACCTCCTCTCTACACAGGTTATATTGGATATGTGTTCTCTCTGAGCAGCATCTTCCATATTTTGAAAATATAGCCGCCAGCTGCTTCTGTACTTAATATCTCACGGCTTTGCCACCACGTAGGGACACAACTCTTCCTCTGTTTGAGTTTGTAAAACTCCCAGGGAAGGATTCTGACAGGGCTGGGTTGGAAGCCCATGCCTGGGTCTCAGTCATCAGTGGCCAGATTGGAGTTAATAATAAATGGCCACACCATTCAGACTCCACAGTTGGAAGCATTTCCTAGACGAAGGGGTGGTGCTGTTACCACAGACCTCAGGAGAGGGAGGAGCAGTAGGGAAACCTGCTGAGTGACACAGCAATTGATGTTGCCCATAAAGGTCTGCCTTTCCAAGTCCCATCATGTGCTATGTACCCTCTCTCTCATTACACTTTCCCCCCATGGGGAGCCTGGGTGGCTCAGTCAGTTAAACATCTGCCTTCGCCTCAGGTCATGATCTCAGAGTCCTGGGATCAAGTCCCACATCGGGCTCCCTGCTCAGCAGGGAGTCTGCTTCTCCCTCTGCCTCTGCTCCTCCCCCCTCTCGCACATGCGCTCTCTCTCTCTCAAATAAATAAATAAAATCTTAAAAAAAAAAAAAAAACTTTCCCCCCAAATTTCCTACAGTCCACTAAATTACTTTTCCATTAAAGTACTAAAAAGGTTTTTATCAGAGCCTAAGGCACAGCCCATGGCCACTGATAAATTGAGTTACTGCAAAGATGTTCAACAGCTGGTATTCAAGAATGGCAATTTTACTTGAGCCCTTTTAGTCCATTTTTGCCAACCCTTGGCACAAGTTAACTAGAATGAAGTTTACATGACTGAGTTTAAACTTCTTACCGAAACAATCTTTTTATGTGATTATTTCACTAGGATGTTTATATATGTATACTCCTTTACACCGTGTGCTTCCCTGTATACACAGAAACAGACCCAGTGGGTCTCCTGACATCTCTCAGGAAAGATGTCAGTACCTTAGTGTCATGCATTCATTTCTCTGGTATACCTATTGTAGGCTGAGAGTCACCAGTGTGGAGTTTAATAAGCATCACATCTTTGGAACATCAAAAACATGTAAAGATTGGCCCCTGCCTTAGCATCGTCTTCCTTGATAACTTGTGTGGACAATATCTGATCCAGAAAAAATGAAAAGACATGCAAAATTGCATTTATTTTTCACCAGAAATAAGTCACAAAGTAAACTACATTCACATTTAGTTACACACACACACACACACACAGCTACCCTCTCTGTGCTTCACAATAACTACATTAAGAAATGTCAGATTAGCTTGGAAGAAAATCACTGTTTCTAAACAGAAGCTTTGAGAACTTTTTTTCGGATTAAAAAAAGTCTATGAACATGCTCAGCTTCTGATAAAGCTAGTGTTGATTCTATTCAATAGCATGATTCACCTTATCCCAGTACATATGAGAAAAATCAGAGTCCAATAATAGCTACAGATTTATAGAAGATGGTATAATGCACCAGCTGAAAAATTGCACTCGCTGTGCTACAAATAACTACCCTTCAGAATACAGTAACTTTCCAAATAATGGCTACAAAACAAAACAGGGAAAATTCCAGCCGTTAATACATACCCCAAAAAAATGCCTTCCATTTCCATCTTAACCACAGAAATCCCTCTATTAGAAGGAGACAGACACAGTCATTGGTGAACCCATCGCTATTCACTAGTATTCATTATTTGTCATTCATTAACCTCTGGACATGAAACATTTCCTGGAAATTGTACATAGAAAGTCTGACACAGTTCCCACACTATGGGCTTACCATTAAAAAGAAATGGGAAGGAGAGCTTCGGTGAGGCAGAAAAGAGATAAATGGCACAAGGAGAAGAGAAATTCAGGAAGAAAATCTACACCATGGAGGAAAGGGTCATTGAAATTTGAATTACTATTTGGGGTTAAACTCACCATCAAATATTAGAAAACAGCTCAAATGTTTTAGGAAATATAATATTCCAGTGGACCAGAAGGAAAAGGAAAGAAATAAAAACTATAAATCTTTTTATTCTCCACAATCCCTAACAGAAGATAATCAAAACACATAGGAGGGTCACAATAATATTATATAAAAGAATGAATGAAATCATTTTTTTTTTTTTAATGAACTCATTCGTTAAAGCAGCGTGGCTTAAAGATTCTTGTAAAGCACACAATGCCAGCTGGAAGTTCCTTACACAAAGGGTTTTGTGGTCAAGTAAGCTCGTCAGTACTGTACAGTATCACTTACAAGATGCATAAGGCCCATGGGTGAAAACCCTGGAAGAAAACAGGGAAACAGATCCTTGACATCTGTCTTGGCCGTGATTTCTTGGATAAGACACCAAAAGCATAGGCAACAAAAGCTAAAATAAATAAGTGAGACTATGTCAAATGAAAGAGCTTCTGCACAGCAAAGGAAATAATCAATACATTGAAAAAGTCACCTGTAGAATGCGGAAAATATTTGCAAACTGTATGCTAAATGAGGGGTTAATATCCAAAATATATAAAGAACTCCTACAAATCAATAGCAAAAAAGCAACTAATCCAATTTTAAAATGGGCAAAAAACCTGAATCGATATTTTTTTCCCAAATAAGACATATAAATGGCCAATAGGTACATGAAAACGGGCTCAACATCACGAATCATCAAGAAAATGCAAATCAAAAACACAATGAGATATCATCTCACACTTGTCAATGTCGAAAAGATAAGAAATAACAAATGCTGATGAAGATGTGGAGAAAAAGGAGCCCTTATACACAGTGGGAATGTAAGTTGGTACAGCCATTATGGAAAACAGCATGGCAATTCCTCAAAACATTAAAAATTGAATTATCATATGAACTATCAACATGCAGCAGTCCCACTCATGGGTACATATCCAAAGAAATTGGAGTCAGTGTCTTGAAGTTAAATCTGTACTCCCATGCTCACTGCAGCATTATTCACAATAACCAAGATACAGAAACAACCTAAATGTCCTTTGACAAATGAATGGATAAAGAAAATGTATATATACATATGAACATTTCATAGAAACAGAGAATAGAATGGTGGTTGTCAGGGGCTGGGGGGAGGGAGAAATGGGTGACGTAGATTAAAGGATACAAATTTTCAGTTATAAGAAGAAACAAGTTCCGAAGATCCAATGTACAGCATGGTAACTATCTTAATGATATTGTATTCTAGAAAGTTGCTGAGAGTAGATCTTAAGCATTCTCACCATAAAAAAAAAAAGGAGTCAACTATATGATGTGATGGATGTGTTAATTATCCTGACCTAGGTAATCATTCCACAATGCATATGTATATCAAGTCATTACATTGTACACTTTAAATATATATAATTATATTTATCAGTGATTCTTCAATAAAGCTTAAAAATGCTTGGAGAAATCCAGCAATAAGGAGAATGTTTAAATTTTATTAATCTTATTTTTCTCAACTTAAATAATCTCAAAAACTTTGTTTTGTTTTGTTTTTGTTTTATTTTGTTTCGTTTAACACGTATTGGCAACCCAAGACTATTCCTCTGTTCTAAGGCACACAATCTGGGCAATATTTAAAAAGTCAGGGAAGAGAAATATAAGAAATGGGTAGGGTGGGGAGAGACTTAGGTCCAAGAGGTCAGGGATTATTTCTGTTTGACTTACTGATTACATCTACAGAGCCTAAGGGAATGGTCAGACACATAAAAGTCTCAGTAAATATTTGATGAATGAATGAATGAATGAAAGAATGGAGGGAGAAGGGGGAAAGGTTAGGATCATTCATTTAACCTCAGGAATCCTGGTTCTGTTAGCCAAGGTAAGGGAGATAATAAGTCCAGTATTTGGCAGGTTGAGGTTGAAGCAACTGTGGGAAAATCACATGGAAATTTCCAGCTGGATGGATGGAATTCAAATCAAATTCAAGATCTGGGAAGAAACTAATGTTTTAGGAGTCATCAATGTAAGATTAGTGTCTAAAACTTTAGGATAGGGATGGGATCATCCAGAAGAAATGAAAAATGAATGGAAGAGACATGCTTAAAGAAAACTTTCCATTAGGTGTTAAGAAGTGGTTAATACCACAGGAAGGGATCCATGTACTGTCTTCCCACATGTTGTACCACTCCTAGCCTCCATCTCCCCTTCTGCTTTTGACCTGTTTCCCCTACTCAAAAAATGGTCCACAACCATCCTGTCCCATAGTTCAGGAACCTGAGAATCATCCTCACTGATAAGGCCTCCCTCATCTGGCCCTCCAACCAGAAATCTGTTGACATTGAATGATTAGCACCACTAGACAGAATAAGTAATACCCATGACAAAATCATTCTGTCTTTACATAGCACTCTGCAGCACATTTTCAAAGATACCACCTCAATTAATTCTCATAACAACCCTGTAACTTACACCATTATCTCCCAAGGAAGACAAATGAAGATAAGCCATGTCATTCAGATCACACACCAATAAGAAAATTCAGGGATGGAACCAGGGCGGAGGAGGGGGAGGGGTTATTGTCTCTTTCAGAATTGACCACAGATATCCATTTGGCACTTGTGTCATAAAAACCAAAGGAAAGAAGGAAATATAATCACATCAAAGAAATTTAAATCAAAGAAATATAAGCCTAACCACTTACTGGATCCCTGAAAATATCAACAAACCAACCTGAAGATAAGGTAAATAGAGATGATTGTCTACCATAGTAGGGTAGAACACGACCTTGACAAAGTCATAGTAGCAACGTGGAGAGACAAAGTCAAGATATTTATGAGGTTTTGGAATCTAGTTTAAGACAGATCTTTCAGTGTGGGCTTGAAAGGGATTTGGTAAAGATCATGCTATAATAGTTTAGGATTGATGGACAAAGCAAGAGGACATTCATGCAAAGTAGGAATAATAGGGGAGTGAACAGTTGGTTGAAGCTATCTATTCAATAGATGAACAATGTGATGTTCATTTAAATGGAGTTTTTCACAAAGTCCCTGGTGTGACCAATAAAATTATTTTTATCTACCTATGTAAGAGTTTCTTTGAATAGTGAAGTCATATTGATGAAAGCAGGGGATTAATAGTTAAGTTCATGAGCATGGTCAAATAGGACAATCATGTTAATATTGATAGCAAGCTGTATGAATATAGATGGTTTGGGTTTTCAGCGCCAAAACAATATTGTGACAGTGACAAGAACAAATACTTCCGAGTGATCCAGACTCGGGTTTGGAAAAACACTTGCCACATACTAACTCTGTGGGCTCAGACAAGCCACTTAACCTCTTTGAATACCACCAAACAATGTAATCGTCTCATTTAAGATGCTTTATCAAAAAATGTAATCCATCTGAACCAAGGAAAGGAAGAAAATAATGAAATCCAGGAGTATTTTGAGACAAAGATGGCATACAGAGGTAGATTTCATTGCAGGCTTTGGTGAAGGAAGAATGATTTTTAAAAAACCTCTTTATGAATAAATTACAAGTTAATTCCTAGATACCCATATCTTTAATTTTGTTCCCTTTGAGTACCATTTATTGATGGAATGGATTAAGAAATAATTCTTTAACTATCATCAAAAAGAAGGAAGGAAAGGGGCAGGCAATTCATCAACATTTATTGATAAACCATATTTTACCCTGTTTAGCAAGATAAATATTTTAAATCAAATGTTGAGGCTAATTATAATCATAATAAGGACCACTTAATTTCTATTAGGGTAGTAAGCCTTTAAACTGCTAAAATGTCAGCCAGTCTCAAACATTAAAGAATATGCACTAACTCCTTCTCTTTTAACATGTTAATTGAACTGAAACAAAATTCCCTTATCCACAAATACACATATTCTTATTATTTTAAATGTGGAAAATACATGGCAGATCAAATATAAATGTCATGATCACCAAATGAAACATGAGATGCTTAGAAATATAAAATGACCAACTTAATGAAAAGTGTGGCAAGAAAATAAATGGGAAAACATTTCCTTTTTGAGTGACAAGAAAACACTACCAAGAAAAGTATAAGGAAGCTAGTTATTTAATCATTGAAATGGTATAGCTTGTCACACAGAAAAAAATTTGAACCAAAAAATCCTGTCATATTTTGGAAAGGGGAGAAAAAACAATAAAGCAGTTTTGTACTGTGTGGCAGCTTATCACCCGATCTGAATCAGAAGGCAATTGCAAATAGGAACTTCAGAAAATAAAGTTCTACACCACTGAGAAAGCCAAAGGTTAGATGGAGATTCACTGGATCGACTGGCAAAACCTCACATTCTTTGTCAAGACAATAAGGTTATTAAAATGGAAACTGAAATTGGAATTGAAATAGTGCAGGCCCCAAGAACGAGAAAAACATTATAGAAACTAAGGAGCCCAACTTTTCCCTGGAGGAAGTGGGATTGAAAGTCACTGCTGTAATGAAACAATGGAAGAGATTGATGTTTGGAAGTATGTTCAAGGACCCTTTTTATTCTATGGGAAAAAAAAGGTTTTAAAGACTATTTAGTAGACTAAAAATATCAATTTACTGGAAAGAGATATTCCCCAAACAACCAGGACACATTTTTCATGGCAATCAAGTGTTGATTAGGCTAAAGCACTAAGAAGTGACCACATGAGCTACTAATCTGAATAAGGCATTTTAAAATTTAAGTCAAGCAGGGGCGCCTGGGTGGCTCAGTCGGTCAAGCGTCTGACTCTTGGTTACGGCTCAGGTCATGATCTCAGGGTTGTGAGATTGAGCCCACGTCTAGGTTCCCTGCTCAGAGGGGAGTCTGCCTGAGGATTCTCTCCTGCCACCCCTCCTCCCACTCACTCTGTCTCTTTCTCTCTCTCTAAAATAAAATAAATCTTGGGGCGCCTGGGTGGCTCAGTCGGTTGAGAATCGGCCTTCGGCTCAGGTCATGATCTCAGGGTCCTGAGATTGAACCCACATCCAGGCTCCCTGCTCAGATGGGAGTCTGCTTGAGGATTCTCTCCTTCTGCCCCTCCTCCCACTTGCACGCATGTGCGCTCTCTCTCTCTCTCTAAAATAAAATAAATCTTTAAAAAAAATTAAGTCAAGCAATGTCTCAAGAGACTTGAGAGTGATAACTTACTTCACACACTGGTCTGCTTAAAAGAAAACACAATCTGTTTCTCCCCATGGAATTAGTCTTGTCCCGGGCCAGCCCTATAATAGCAGAATTGCTGCTCAGCCACGTGATCTAATCCAAAGAAATACCAAAGTCCATCTGACAGAATAGCCCTACCATCTGCCCTCACCTGGCTTTTCCATTCTCTCTGTCCTACAGTTATTTCCCCGACGTTCACTGCGTAAATGCCTTGACTTTATGGCTTTCGGGGGACATGTGAGATCATCTTACATAGGTAGCTCCAGCCAAAGAAGTGAATGCAGAAGCTGAAGAATGTTCCAAGTGTGTAGTTGCTCTCATCAACAGTGCTTAAACATTTGAGTATTTTATGTCTTTGCACAAAATACTCTATCCTTCTCTGTCCTTCCCATGTTACTGGCCTCTCATACCCTAGCCCTCTTTCTTCTCCTAGATGACTATGTCACACTCTGTCCCCTCACCTCAAATTCCCAACACAGGGCATACTTCAGAGCAGTTCTAGAGTTTTTAATTGGCTGTGGTCAGGTTCTAATGCAATGCAAAATATGATTCCATGCTTTCCTACCCAGGCAACTGTATGGAAGGTAATTTGACTGCCGCTATTATGTCACAACAATGTTTCTCGCCATTTCCTTGGAGGAAGGAAATTTGCAAGAATTCTATCACTGTTATTGAGAAGGCATAGTCTTCACAGTGGTTTTTACAAATGTACCACTTTACTGGGCCTACCTAGAAATGGTTTGAAGGTCCAACTCATCACAGGCTAACAGCAGGGAACACAATGACAGTCAGCTAGAGATCTCAGACATCTTTATAAATACACTTGAAATCTCTGGTAACCTCGTCGGATATCATCATAATACATTTACTTCAACATAAGAATCGTCTGAGAATTGGTTGTAGTAAATCAAATCTGTAGGATCAAATTGTAGGGACTCCTGTATTAGATAAATCTCCCAATCTTTAATTAGAACAAAGTAAGGATTATTTAAAATTGTCATTTTTCTGGCAAGCTTTTTAAATTAAACACAGGTGCAAGAATGTAATATATATACATATATACACATTTATACATACATACATATATATAAAATCATAGCTATGCCAAGAGAAACTATTTTCTTGGCAATTGAACATAAAGAATTCATTCTGAAAATTATATCTGTGGAAAGTAAAATTGTGTCTGATATAGATAGTGTAAGTGAAATCTTGTGAATTGCTTTCTAAATTGTACACATAGAAAAATGAAGGGGACAAGCATAGGATTATTTCCTAGCAAGCTAAATGTACAAACATCAGGAATAAATGAAGACAGGAATAGAAATATAGCACATAAATACATGCAATAAAGCCATACAAAAAAAAATAGCTTTAGGTAAACCAAATTACATGGTTATAAAATTGAATTCTACTGTTAAGAAAAAGTTTTCTTCTAAATTGATAGCAATAAATTCAAGGAGAAGCAGAAGAAAGTCCACATGGAATTATGTAAAGCCAAATCTTGGAGAAACTTAAGTAACCTAATTTTCCGTTAAAAATATTTAGTATTTATTGACTAGTCCCAATTTTAAATACTTGGGAATAGAAAAAAAAAAAAAAGATACTATTTTAAAGCACAAGTTGCCAACCCTCAAAGGCTTTATGCACATAGAAATACTGAAAATCTCTGCATCAGAAGATGGAATTGGCCTTACTTGTTTTCACCTTTATTTTTAATTTATTCTCGAGCTACTATTTTCTTCCCTATTGGGAAGAAATTTCTAGAAAAAGCCTACTAACAATGTTAGCAGGTCAGCATTCCAAATATCTCATCCTTAACATTTTTTGTAGTGCACAGTAAATCAGTATGTCCTGGCCAACCGTATTCAAACCAATATTTTTTATAACAACATTTGAGAAACAGTAGTGTAAGTCTCCAGGAACTGGCTTGATATCGCAGACAACATCATTATGTGCATATGCTATGATGACAGAGTCAACGTTTTTGATGCATTTGACATTCCACAAAGACTATCACATACCTTTTCCTTAGAGATGTTAAGAACTAATATGCACTAAGTGGTTTATTTACCCTGAGATTAAGGGAATTCACTTTTTTAATTGCAAGTCTTGTGATTTTACTTATTCTTTGGTATTTTCTCCACTTGGTTGCAAGTTGAGGCAAAGCCTAACATTTATAAGCAAGAACAGCAAAGTCGCACTGTGAAATCAATAGCCACTCACTCTGATACTTGATAGAAGCAGGATATTAATATAGAGCGGTCTGCATGACTATTGCTGAGAAAGCAACCAATCAGAAGAAAAAAAATAAACTCATAGGAAACTTTCAATTGCCGTTCTCATTCATATCCACGAGGGTGAAGATACGTTAGGTAAATGGACCATTGTCTTTCTCTGCCTCTGGAAATATCCTCCTGGGAACCAAAAGGGAAAAAGAGGCCCATGGAGCAGCTGATGTGTTATACGGCTCATAGCAAGTGCCACTGCAGCCCAGATGGTGACTTCTCAGTTTTCGGATCAGTCTCACAGAGCAGGGAACCCATAGCAACAAATGAGAGCAACTTTAGACAATGGGAAGGACCTAGAGGCCGAAATGCTGAACCTTAGCCCTTCACTAACAGGATGCTGAAGCAATAGCCAATTCAGATGGAAAGCAATCCCCCTGGCCAAGATGAAAACAAACGCATAAGCACACACATTAAGATCATTTTTGTAATAGACTGATAAGCACCCATGAGAGAATTAAAACCTTTGTGAGAAACAGCAAAAGAACTCTTTCTGCAAGCGAACAGGAGATTTTGAAAGAAATACTACCCACAGGATTAGCAAGAGAGAAATAACATGTAACCAGATCAGATACAACAATCTATGAAAGCATTCATTACAGTCACCTGGAACCTCATAGATATTTAACAAATGCCCTTAACTCTCCACACCAAGATGAAAAATATCAATGAAAGTTGAAATGAGCCAAAAGACAGTTTTTCAGCCCTTATTTGTGATTGCCATTCTAATCCATCTAAATCTTACTTTTAAAACAAAACCCTGGAAGAATTACAGGCTTCAGTCAGTCTTTTGCAGCTCAATCTATATCAGATTAAAAACCCATTGCCAAGTCTGATGAAGTTGTAGAATATAAGCCAGTCCTTAGCAGGTACTGCTGAAGATGATATAGGCCAATAGACTCTCCGGATTACTGTGGGTGTAACATCACAATGATTACTCATTTGCTCACTCACTCATTTATTCAACCATTTATTGTATGGTCATGGCTGGCTGGTGGAAATGGAAAAGTAGGAACATAAAACACATAATGAGATAACAGATGTGAAAATCCTTTGAAAAGTGTAAGATACCATAGAAATGACAAAGTTGATGATGACGATGATGGATTATAGCCTATTAGGGAAAAGACAACATAGTTTCTTTAAATAAAGGAAAATCATTTAGTATAGAAAGGGATCATTTATTCTCATCATTTATTTAGATTTTCAAATACAAAGGTTCTGTAAAAAATCAATTCTTTTGGATTCAAATCAGTTAACATAGGATTATAGGGAATGTTTTATTTGAGTGAGAAACAGGTAAAAAGAAGACATTCCTAGGGGCGCCTGCGTGGCTCAGTTGGTTAAGGGTCTAACTCTTGGTTTCAGCTCAGGTCATGATCTCAGGGTTGTGGGATCGAACCCCTTGTCAGGCTCCACACTGGACATGGAGCCTGCTTAAGATTTTTTCTCTCCCTCTCCATCTGCCCCTCTTCACCCCACTGCCCACCACCCCACCACCACTCACATGTGTGCACATTCTCACTCTCTCTAAAAAAAAAAAAAGAAGAAGAAGAAGAAGGCATTTCTTGGCATAGAGAAACATTAATTAGAATCATCTTATTTAAGAGTTTTATACATCATTCAGGAGAAAATTTCAGAGTAAAGTTTTCCTGTCTGCAAACACTCCCAACTTCTAGGCAACTAAATAACAAGCTGGCTGGCATCAAGTAGATCTTGTGAAGCTGCGGCATGAAAAAATACTTTTAATTATCAGGAATGAAAGGGGATGTGTAAGGAGAAAATCATGGAACAATAGTTTTGAGAGGATGGGTTCCAGTGGAAAGAAAAACAGAAAAGAGCCTGTTGTGACATTATTGTCTTTGCCCATTTGTGCATGAACTTGGTCGTGGCTGTTCACACTGTCCTTTTTTCATTTGAGTTAGCCACATTGTTGTTTTGACAGGTGTTGTCAAACTGTTTTAAAATGTTTTGGGTTTGCCATCAAAATGAAGGTTCTTTGAACTCAGAAAGATATGGAAACAAGGAGCGCTGGGTTTCATAGCAGTGGAACAAATATTTCTTGTTGGGGGAATGACAACAACTTCATGTTTTCTGGAAAAGCAACAACCAAAATGCACTTAGCAACATACAGAAGGAAGATACTCCCAAGTGGCTGAAGAGGGGATAGGTTTTGTTACTGAGGAACATGGGAAAGGTGGCTCACCATGCACCAAGTGATGTCGCTAAGGGGAGCAGACACCACCCAATCCCTTCCAATGCAAGAAGTTTTAGTGCAAACATAGGCTGAGGAAGTCTAATGTTGCATGATCCAGAGTTATTAAGATAGTGAGTCATCTCGTAATTGCCAGCTCTTTTCCTCTCTTGGGAAAAAAATGGTGTTTCTTACAATCCGTGGTGTATTTGATCTAATGAAATTCAGTCGGTGAATATTGGGCGGGGGTGGGGGGAAGGGAGAACCTGTGAAAAGTATTGCAAATGTGCAGAGAGAAGGCCAAGGCAGGTGGCATAGAAGCCACAGGGGATGAACCAGCAAGGGTGGGGACATACCTCCAGCCCTACCGGGCCGCATGAGAGCTTTGGGAAGTCATGACATGTTTCCTGCAGGAATCGGAGTTAGGGTGGAGGTAGAGGGCGTAGACTTACATCGCTGAAGCTTATTCTGGCTGCAATGCGGAGAAATGGCCCCCACGTGGGCCCCCAGTGAATGGCTCCCATGCTGGACAGAAGTCAGTTACAAGCCAGAGATGGGATGTCCATGACTCGGGAGGCAACGGTGAGGAGTAGATATTGTCAGGAAATCTTAAAAGTATCTTAATATGGAAATGTAATAGTGTCAGGTTGCTTTGTTTGTAATGTTTTTTTAAACTTCTGTCTTAACCCACATTTGAGATCTTGACCAAAGGCTGACCAGTTCTCCTTCTTGAGCCCGCTAAGTCCACATCCCTGACCACCTCCTTTACTGGGGTCTCACAGTCCAGGCCATTCACACAGCTGTCCTAATCACGCCAAGGTAGGTACCAGACAACCAGGGACACCCCGAAGCCCCAGAGCTCACTTAAATGATTTACACTGGCCAATCCTATGCATGCTTGTCCTGCCTCACCTGCTCCTTCCTGCAGAAACTGCAGTAAAGGCTCCTGCCTACATTTCCCACACCCCCACCCCCTACCTCAATGCTTCCCAGCAGATGCTGTGTTCTCCACAGGGAACTGTGCACCTGACAAGCCCTAAACCTCTTCCTGGTGTTTCTCCCTTGGTCTGCATCTGGCCTCACCATACCTCAATCCAGGTAATTTGGTTAAAATCATATAATCCTGCTACAATCCAAAATGTAAATTTGAATTTAGGCAAGTCTCAATTAGTCAAAATATTAGATGATAATGCGGGGGAAGGACAGTAGAAATCTAAATGTTGCTCAAACATTTACTGAGTCAGAGACAAACTTACTAAAACCTCATAAGAAGGAGAAAACAACAACAACAACAAAAACAAAAACAAAAATAAAAAACAAAAACCCAGTTACAATGTCCTTTCCTACCAAATTTGCACACAAGTAGCAGAGTCACTTGATTGGATAATTATTTCCTTTTTTTTTCTCCTGTCCATCATCTGGCAGAGATGCTAAAGAACAATGAACAATTACATGTTCAAAAAGCAAGCAGAGAAGAAAGGAGGAGGAATAAAAGTTCTGTTTAATCCTAAAATTAGATAAGTAATATTTGAATAATTGGGCTTTGATTAGAATAATAGCGTAGCTCCTGTCCATAACAACACTTGATAAATGTTTGCTTGAGTGAGTAAGAGAACTGACAGGATTCTTTAATTGCAAAACGTCATTGAATTAATATTAATTATAGGTTGGAAAAATTCATATAAAATATATAACTCAAAAATGTATTACATTGAAAAAAGTAAGACATGTCCCTTTGACATGTGTTCATCTGTTAAGATTCCTAGAGTGTGTTCACAGTTTAATCCAACTGCCTTTATAGATCTACATATATACATATTCATACATTTGAATAATTTTGCACATATTCAGTTTGGGATGTATTTATTCAGCCTGATCATATTGCAAAGTCTGAGGTATTTGATGAGTATAAGCCCAACAACAGCACATGGAAGATAAAGCCCATATTTCTAAATCTGCTTGCAATTCCAAGAAGTTCTGGTTAGTTCAAAAGAGTTACTTCTGTTGACAGGGATCCAACTGGGGATTAAGATATTATGACACATACACTCTTAACAGATAAAAAGCAGGAAGAAAGACAGCAGAGCTAAATAAGAATGTCAGGATGAATTGCACACCATTCTTTAGGATAAAATTTAGGCTTACCTGTGGGGAATCATCTCTAATGTACAAGGCAAGAGAGAGATGATTTAAGATTTTAAACTAGGGTTTCTGTACATGAAAGAAAATAAAGTTAAAAATGAAGTTCCTCGTGTTTTGAAAGGAACTCAAAAGATGGCACAATTAGCCTAATTTCTTTTTACAAAAAGTGTTGGTATCAATGAGTACTTAGAGTGCTCGTGCAAAAGGCAATGACCCTAGCCATGTCTGATTTAAAATCTGCTTTTAATTTCATCATCAAAGTTAAGACTTGCACACTTGTTGGCTGATACTATAGGTGTCCACCTCCAAGTTGGCTCAGTTGAATAGAATACCCTGCTAATAAGGGCCAGGTGGTAGGATCTATCTTTCTTAAGCCATTTAACCTTACTCTGTCCTTACCACAGACCATAGCCATCCCATAAAGTCAGGCCTTTGGTCATAAGCTGGTTTGGCTAGAGTGTGGATAACAACTCTACCAACCAATCATAAGAGCAGCTCAGAGTTTGTCCCTACTGATAACAATGGTATCACCTAACATGTAGAAGACGGCTCAACCTTGGCATCCACTCTTGCCATCCGTCCTCCCAGGAAACTTTGCAGGAGGTAGATCAGATCGATCTCTGCTTTAACGCCTCAGAGACCTCCCATTGCTCTTCAGATGATAAAGAACAACGACCTTGCGCCCTCTGCGCCTCAGCCTCATTTCCTGCCATTTCTTCCTGATTCCATTTGACCCCCACTCTCCTCGCTCCTTCCCACCTGAGCCCCATCTCAGCCATACTGGTCTCTCTGCACTCCTTAAACACATGAAACCCCACACACTCACTTCCGGTGTACCTACTTCCAGGTCAAAGCACTGTATGATTTGGGGTTTAGTGTTAGTCTCCCAGAGTAGGCTATAACCCCAAGAGAGTGAGGACAGTGTCAAGATCTGTCCCTGCCATATGTCTAGGACTAAGCAGAGTTCCAGAGATTTAATAAAAATTTAATACATATTTGTTGAATGAATGAATAAATGGCAGCAGATTCTTAAGAATAACCATCGCTATTAAATTCTTGTTTCTCTGTGAGGCATGTCTTCCGGGCAGCATTTAACATGCAATGATGCCAAAAAAAGACTTTCCTCTTGGGGTCTTGTCCCGGCTCTCTCCAGCCTTATTTCTCACCACTTTCTCATTAATACTCTATACTCATCACCCACTCCCCCCAAACACACAACCGGTAATTCCTTTCTCTCGATTTTACTCATACTCCACTTTCTTCACATGGCTCCTTTTTACTTACTCTTCAGAACCTCATATGAAATGTCTTCTCCCTGGGGAAGCCTTCTTGGACAACCCAAGGCCCCTTCTGGCTGACTCCATACCACGTTGTACATATGCTTACTTTGTCACTTCCCAAGTATTATTGACTTGGTTTATTTCCAAGTATAATTTTAGCTTCTTTGTGGGTAGGAAGATATTTCATTTCCCATAGTAGTACATGGTAACCTTTCAATAATAGCTCTTAATAAAAATTTTAAAAATACCTATTGCAAGTATCTTCTCATAGTCTACTAATACTAAAATACAGAATACATCCTGTAACAGAACATAAAATGTAAACCACTGAATAAAAGTAAGTCTTTGTTCTGAGGGCATTTGATCCTATTTGTGAAGAAATAATTTAAAAGGCCCTACACTGACAGTAACATAACCAATCACACCCAGTCAAGCTCATTGAGACCCTGTAGGTGTGGAGATCATCTGTCATTAGCTTTCAATAATGGAAATTTTTATTAATAATTATTTATTAAATTTATTGGTATGAATTATTAATTAAAATAGCAATAATTAATAATAAAAATTTCCATTGGTAAAGATCTAAATGGTTCCTTTCATATCTTCAAAATCACATCAGATATTCAACCATGCCACACAAGCTGGCATATATCAGGAGATAAAATATCCAAGTCAATTCCCAAGTGATATTTTTCATTTCCTTATTAAATATATATAGGTATGACCAGGAGTAACAGTTCTCATAGCTTTCCAATAAAACCTGAGGAATGATGCTCATATTTCTGATTATTAGGTCAATTAAAAATGTTTGTATACAACAAAAGTCAAGATTATGATAAAGGTTAAGAGCCATTAAGTAGAAGAAAATAATACAAAGGTAAAATATATTTTACCCATGTGTATGAAAACCATTGAATAGGAAATAAAATTTTAAACAAACTAAAATAAGACAAAATTTAACGAAAGGCAGTTTAAGACAAATGTGCTGAGCAAACAGGATTGAAAGCACCCCAGAGATCCAACAGGTATGACTTTTCTCTGCCAAGATTCTTTTAAAATGGTCTCTGTTGATTGAGTTTCCCACAGATAATCTCAAAGCAAAGGTTTAATATATAACTTCATGCAACAGATGAGCAAGCATAGTTTTATTCCTCCTTCGTAGCAAAGTCATCCCACTAAGAGGTATGGGGATGTCGTCATAGACACAACTGCTCCGACAGAGAATACATACATATAAAAATCTCACTTCTCTCACCAACAGCCATGGGGCAAAGATTAGGGAAGACTTCCAAGCACATACCAGAAATTAATCTCACGTTTTCTTTCATGGTTACTAATGCTACTAGCTGTAACATTGTAATATAAGAAATAATACCTGTTAGCTTAAGAAATTAAAAATTCAATTTGTTCTTTTTTGGAAGAAAAATAATATATTTGTTAAAGGTCTCAGATAACATTGTCTTTTTCTAGTGTTAGTTGGTTTTGAAACTTGGGCTTTAAGAAAATGTTTAAGTAAAATGCAGCCTTTGGCATGACTTTTCTTTCCGTTTCAAAGTCTATAGACTCTAAGGTTTTAGACAAAATTGCCTTTTCATGGGCTAAGAAACTGATAGGCTCTAACTGAGCTTGAGCTGGCAGTTCTCAGCGAGGACTGATAAATCTATCTAAGAGTGGAGGGTTCACAGCCCGGCAGGTGCAGCCCCGCCTCCCACCCCCAAGGGATGTGAAGGCACCATTTTCAAAACATTCAGGTTCCATTAAAATATGTCATTTTTCTTCCCTACGGGTCTCAGAGATATACGACAAAGAACAAATATATCACTAAATTCAGCTGATTAGCCTATTTCAAATCAAGATGATCATTTGTAGAAAAATACACAATAATTTCTGTATAATGACTCTCTTGTTTAAGATTATCATAGCAATTTCCCCAACAGTTCATTATTAAATGTACATACCCATACCAGTGGTTAAAAAGAAAAATGTAACAGTGTGAACACAAGATTTCTTACCTGACCTCCAACCTCCTTAACTTACATGACATCAGTGATGCTGAATACTCATTATTTCTGAAGAGGGAAAATAAAGCCATAAAATAAAAATACGCATGTTCATTAAAGCCTTAGCCCCGTGTCTTTAGCTCTGGCTCTTGCTGGCTTTCTCCACTGCTTCTTCCTCCGAGCCAGCCCCTCCCACCCTGCCTCACCCAGGCCAGCTGGCTGGCACCCACAGGGACTAGGTGCATCTTATCCCATTGAATCAAGCATGACATAGAGTCATGGCCCCTTCCACTAACACATCTGGGCAGACAGTGGCCAAAGACCCAGCTAGGTGGCCTACATGTGACCCTAGGATGGGAAGGGCAGGATAAAAGTACTCCCGTAGCACAAACTGGTGGCAGTGAGTTAAAGAGAATCAATAGAAACTTTGTGAATTGGAAGTGAAAGAGGTATCATCCCCAAGATCAATGAATGGAAAGATAAATGGAGCTGATCCAAATGGAATACTCAAGATCCAGCAGTTATCTGTCTTTGTTTGAATGTGGATTGGTGTGTGTATGCTGTGTGTGTGTGTTTGGGTGCACCTGCATCGTCTTAGCATTTTTAGGGAGTCATCTGTTCTAAATCAGTCCCTTTCCCAAAGAATTCAAATTCTACCTCTTTTATCAGCAAATTTGTTTGTGTTAACCATTTTAAAAAGTATTACACTTTGTTACCTTTTTAAACAAAGCACACGGAAATGCTAACCCATCTTTTCGAGGAGGTGGAGCAATCCTTATTAATATAACTGGACCTCTGCCTTTAACATGAATAGAACCGTGTCGTCATTGAACTTGCAATTTAATGGGGCCTCTACACTAGGATCTCAGCCTGCCACATCTCCTCTGTCTCCCTGGTCTTCCTTCCACTCGGCTCTGCTCTTATTTGGGCCTTACAGCTGCTATTCTACTCCGTAATTACGTACCTCAGCCTACATCTCTCCATCCCTGGTTCTGAAGGCGTTTCTCTGCCTGATATAGACGAAAGAACAAGGTGATTTTGACAGACTTTCTCACTGTTGCTCAGCTTTTTCTCTTACCTCTGGGATCACTGCTGTGTTCCAGAGACTCAGAACTAATGAAATTCCCAACGCTCCAGACAAGTCTGTCTATAAGCAAAGGTAGTTCTACTTTATGAAACTACCAATAATTTGGTTTTAGTTTAAGAGAATAAAAGTAGACTTTTGTCTAAAACTATTTTTCCAGTGGCCTAAAAAAAAAAAATCCAACCTCAGGGACACTCATTTGGGTCAACACGTTATCTCGTATCAGGTCATGATCTCAGAGTACTGCCCACCATCAGGGAACACAGTTCTGAAAGAAAGAAAACAGGACAGCTGAATTTGAGGGGAAGGGCAAACAATATTCCGGAAAAGAAAAGACTGAGAGGGAGAATCTGAATGGAAGCCTTTAAGGGGTCAGGGCAAGCACTGTGCATCTGGGAGAAAGTTCAGCAAGAGGGTGACAGGCAACAAAGAGTCAGTGGGGCTACCTCTCTCCATCTCCATGCAGCCATGTAGGGTCAGTCCCGGTTGGGAGGAGCAGACCCAGAGGAGCGATGTCAGAGGAAGCCAGACCACACCTCCCATGGAGGCTCTGATATATGCCCACAGAGATCCTATTGCGTGCGACAAACAGGTAAGTGTCAAAAATGGGTTAAAAGATGATGGGGTTGCTTAAGCCTCTGTCTGTGTTACCCCGATGGACTGGAGGCAGATGCAATAAAAACTTGATAGCTGAAAACATCACCAATAGTTCTCTTTAGAAGAAATTATTGCTTAATTTCAGCCACAGTTTATTATTAGAAAAAAAAATCCAATTCACTCACAATATATAAAGTCGTATTTTTGGTAAACAGCTAGGTAGATGTTGGGGGAGCAGTGGCAACAAGAACCTACCTTCAGTATTTTGATTAGTTCCGCTTGGCTTGCGCAAAATTGCACATGTTAAATAAAGCAATGTCTTTGCAGTGACTTAGCAATTATACTGCCATTATATTGGTCCCCCTAAACTTCAGGTTCTACCAAATATATATTTTAAAGAGATCATCATTAGATCTTAACAAGTTTATTCCCAATAAATGCTGTGAAGGCACTGTGGTAAATATTCCTCGAAAAACATTGCATGGCTAGAAATCATAAGCAATCTAATTGTTCTTAGGCTCTCTGAATAGAAATTTTCCCCCAAAGATCACACTAATCCAGGCAGGCATAAAACAAAATCATTCTGGACTGAAAATTGGGGATTTGTATGTTTAAAAATAAACGCAGGTATGGGAATAAGCCTGTTAGAAGCAGAATAAAATTAAAATTGGATAGATATTCAAGGGGAATAAAGATAACATTAGGTGTATGAGTGAAAGCCTGTCCTCATACAATTCTACACATTGTTTCTTAGCATTTCATAGTCTCTCAATGAAGAACACACAACTACAAACTACCTGAGTGTTTCGGTTATCCATTGCTGTGTAACAAACCTCCCCCCAAAACTTAATGGCTTAAAACAAAAACTGATGATTGAACTTGATTCTGTGGGTGGCCTGTGTTTCTTCTCTCCCATGTGACAAAGGATGGTGACGCTCTTGGGCTGGAAGGTCGAAGAATGCTGGGATCTCCTCCATGGGTATATCTCCCTCCATAGCTTCTTCAAGCAGCCTCTCTGTCCAGTAGGATAGCAAGAGCTTCCTCACAGCATGGCAGCTGGGCTCCTCAAAAATAGAAGCAGAGGGGCGCCTGGGTGGCTCAGTTGGTTAAGCGACTGCCTTCGGCTCAGGTCGTGATCTCAGGGTCCTGGGATCGAGCCCCACATCGGGTTCCCTGCTCGGCGGGAAGCCTGCTTCTCCCTCTCCCACTCCCCCTGCTTGTGTTCCCTCTCTCGCCGTCTCTCTCTGTCAAATAAATAAATAAAATCTTTAAAAAAAAAAAAAAAAAATAGAAGCAGAAATATTTAGACCTTAAAGGGCTGGGTCTAGAACTGCACAACATCACTTCTGCCACGATATGGAATTCCAGATTAGAATGCAGACTAATGAACTCGTTGTTGTTTTTTGTTTTTGTTTTTTTTTAATGCCTTATACAACTTCCTTTTAGCATACAAGAAAGCATACTAATGGGAAGCACGAATCCACAATAACACCAAGAACAAAGGACAAGCAATGTGCTTGCCTCAGAATCAAGGAAGGGTTGCAGAATGCCAATGGAAGGAAATGAAAAAATGCCATTAATGGCTGATGCACATTCTACCGCCTGAATCAAGATGAGCCAGGGAAACGAGAAAGACCAATTCTTAGTGCCAACCCCTAATATGGGGACAAGAACGTTGCACTAACCAGCAAACAATAAGTACAAGACAAAAGAGAGAGAGGTAAATCCAGGGAAGTGGCATATTAACATCATACAAATTAAAGACTTTTGTTTTCCACTCTCTTTCTCTGTGTCAAATTTTGTATGGTGCACCAAGAACATGATATGTGGACACAGATCATGAAGTCTCGAGATGAATACCTTTTATTCAGGATAGCGCTCAAGATAAGCAGGGACAGGGAGGGGAGGCCAGCTATGGTATGCTGACGACTCCTCCTGATTGTGTAGGCACCGCAAAACATCCTGTGAAGGCATTCCAACCGGAGACGAGGCTGATAGTCTGTTTTTGGAGCAAGACGCATGAATTGAGGCTGAGGACTTGACACTTGAGTGGAAGGGAGTGATAGTAAAGACACTAAGAAGGCAGAACCCATAGGGCTTCAGGTGCCTGTGGGAGCGGGGGAGGGTTGCGGTAAGAGTGAATGATCGTCACCATCGTAACAACAGTGGCAGCGAACACTAAGAATTGTCTGTGTAGACCCATTACACTGATGAGGAAATAGAGGCACAGAGAGATCACATGACAAGACTTTGGTTACACAATATAAAAGTGTAAAAGGCAGAACTGGATTTTTTAAAAGATTTTATTATTTATTTATTTATTTATTTATTTATTTATTTATTTATTTAACAGAGAGAGAGAGAGAGAGAGAGAGAGAGAGAGAGAGCACACAAGTGGGGGGAAGCAGCAGGCACAGAGAGAGCGAGAAGCAGGCTTCCCGCTGAGCAGGGAGCCCAATGTGGGGCTCGATTCCAGGACCCCGGGATAATGACCTGAGCCAAAGACAGATGCTTAACCGACTGAGCCACCTGGGCGCCCAAGAACCGAATTTTGACAGATAGTCCAGAATCCTTCTTAAGCACCTCACGACTTTGTGTGTGTGTGTAAATGACTCTGACCCACGGCATATGCTTCAGCCGCACTGACTCGCCCATGCTGAATTCCGTTGACAGCGGACGTCATCACGCTCCTGGTACTTTGGATGTTCTTCTTCTAGAACGCTCGGACCGCAGGGCAGCGGCACTCTCCACTCCCTTCTGCCACTTTCTGAGCTTTAAGTGCTGGTTTCCTCCTTCCTCCACACACCTCTGTTACAGCAATGACCAAACTCTGGTGCAACTATGTGGGAGAAAGGGGTTTTTGATGTTTAATGATGAAAGATGTTGGCTTTTTGAAAAGTAAAGGAAATTTAAATAACAACCACCCATGAATGTATCACTCACAAGTACTAACTGAGCCCTCCTGAGTACATCTCCCTGATCCCATTTCCTACCTTCCCCAACTTTTCCCTGAGACAATCGCTATCCTGAACTTGATATTTACCTTTATTATGCACATCCATGTATTTTAGCTACATACCAGTGTATAAAATAGTCGGGCAATTTTACATGTTAGAAACTCCGTATAATTGACAAGCTGCAAATATACTTTTGGACCTAGCTCTTTTTTTGCTCAACATTTGGTTTCCACATCAATCCATGATGATTCATGTAGTTCTGCCTCATTCATTTTTTTTTTTTCTTTTCTCTTTGGGAACAGTAGCAGAGGTGCACTCTGAATTTAACAGATTCAGTGTGAAATAATGCAAGCTTCATTGATAATGGCTCAATACTCCATGACCCCTAGAGTTGTATATGGACCATCTCTCCAGAGCGAACCCCAGGATTTGTCACATACATCCTATTTTCAGTGTATTGGCATTCCTCACCTGTTAGAGCCTACGAGACAACTTTCGTCTTTTTCACCTGGCGCATGAACTCCAGATGTTGTATGAGTAACAATTAAATAATTCCCCTGTTGATGAATATTTAGCTACTTCTGTTATTACAAACCATGAGAACGACCAGCCTTCTTAATGGCTTTTTGTGAAATTTTATCAGTATTTGTTCAGAGCTGCCTCATTCACTTTAATTGCCGCATAGTGCCCCATCGTGTTACTCTGCCACAGCGTATTTTCTCTTCTACTGATGGATATTTCCATTGTGTCCAGTATTTCACTCTTCCAAACAATTTTGAAAGGACTTTGTGTGTGTGTGTGTGTGTGTTTGGTTGTGCTTGTGGGAGTTTCTCTGGTTGCATGCATAAGTCACAGCCGCTGCCAAATATGCGCCAGCAACACCTAAGACCCCCCATTGCTTCACCTACTTGCCAGTTCTTTGTATTCTGGAATTTTAGACGTTTTTTTCAAAATGATGAAATTGTATTTTGTGGTTACTTTCACTTTCATTTCTATAAAAATTGAGCTTGGGGGCACCTGGGTGGCTCAGTCGGTTAAGCATCTGCCTTTGGCTTGGGTCATGATCCCAGAATCCTGGGATTGAGCCCCGCATCGAGCTCCTTGCTCAGGGAGGAGTCTGCTTCTCCCTCTCTCTGTGCCCCTCCCCCTGCTCACACTCTCCTTCTCTCAAATAAATAAATAAAATCTTTTTAAAAAATTGAGTTTGAAGGGGCGCCTGGGTGGCTCAGTTTGTTGGGCGGCTGCCTTCGGCTCGGGTCATGATCCTGGACTCCCGGGATCGAGTCCCGCATCAGGCTCCCTGCTCGGTGGGGAGTCTGCTTCTCCCTCTGACTCTACCCCTTCTTGTGCTCTCTCTTTCACTCTCTCTCTCTCTCAAATAAAAAATAAAATTTCAAAAAAAAAAAAAAAATTGAGTTTGAGCAAATTTTTGCACATTTATTAGTCAATTGCATTTCCTATTTCATGAATAACCTGTACCAAAACTTAAGCCAACTTTTTGATGGAGTTGTTTGATTTTTGCTTACTGATTTGAAGGAGTCCTTTATGTTTCCTGGACAATAACCCATGAGGTTATGTATTTTGTGGGTACCTTCCGGCAGTGTTGGGTTTTTTTTTTTTTAGTATTGATGGACAGAATTTTTTTATCTTACTTAACATTTTTTGTTTTTGTGTCTTGTTTAAAAAAGACTTTCCAACTTCAAGTCCATAAAATTACTCTCCTATTTTCTTCTTGAAGTTTAAAGTTTTGTTTTTCACATTTAGATCCTTAATCTACCTGGAATTGGCTGTTGCCTCTGATGTGTGATGTGGGTTCATTTTTTCCCTTAAAAATGCCTCAGCAACATTCGTTGAACAGTCTAATTTTTTCACCACTGATTTAGAACACAACCTATGACCATTGTATTATTTTAACTTCTCTCTCTCCTTACTGGTCAACACTTGCATGTTAACTATGTACTAGGTACTGTTCTAGACACCAAACAAATATTAATTCACTGAGTCCTCATCCAAGTGAAGAAACTGATAATCAGAGAAATTAACTGAGTTGCATGACAGAGCTACTAAGTGACAGAAACAGGATTCAAATCTAGTCTGTGGTTCTGAGTTAAGAGTCCGTACTCTAAACCATTAGGATATTTATGATATTATACTATAAAGGCTTGATTTGCTCAGTTATCAAGTTATTTGCTCATCAATCCTTTCTTCTGGTTCCAATTTTCTGCTTCAAATAATGTTCTCTAGTAATGCCTGCTGAGCAGGAAGCCCAATGCCGGACTCCATCCCAGGTCCCTGGGATCATGACCTGAGCGAAAGGCAGACACTCAACAGACTGAGCCACCCAGGTGCCCCATAGTCATCTTTTGATGAAAGTTTAGCTGGTGCAGGGCACCTGGGTGGCTCAGTCGGTTGAGCATCTGCCTTCGGCTCAGGTCATGGTCTCAGGGTCCTGGGATCAGGCCCCACATTGGGCTCCCTGCTCAGTGGGGAGCCTGCTTCTCCCTCTCCTCCCACTCCTGCTCTCTCAGTCTCTCTCTCTCTGTCTTTCAAATAAATAAATAAATAAAATCTGTAAATAAATAAATAAATAAAAAGTTTAGCTGGTGCAAAATTCTAATTGGACTAGTATTTTCTCTTAATGTTTTAACAATATTCCATTATTTACAAGTTTCTTTTATTAATGCCCATAAGTCACCCATCAGTTTGTTTTGTTGTCTTCTCTTTGCTCTTAAAATGTTTCTCTTTATCTTTGAGGCTATACATTTTTCCTAGATTTGACCATGTGTAGTGTTTTTTATCTTGTTTGAGATTCATTATGGTTGCTGAATATGGAAATCTGTGTTGTTCAGAAATTTGCCCAAAAAATCACACCTTAAAAGCTGTTTTTTCCAATTCTCTCCAATTTCTCTGGAACTTCTACTAGACATATTCTAAACTTTTTATTCACATTACCATGTCTCCACATACTCTACAGAAATGTGTTTTAGGAGAAAGTCTGAAAGTTTCATATAAAACTAAAAGAACACTTGCCCTATGACCCAGCACTTCTGCTCCTACATATTTGCCCAAAAGAAATGAAAATATATATCCACAAAAAGACTTGTACAAGAATGTTCATAGCAATTTTACTCATAATAACCAATCTAGAAACAACCCTATGCTCAACAGAAAAGTAGATAAATAAATTTTGCTATGTTTATACAGTGGAATGATGGTATCATCAATACAAATGAAATCTCAAAAATATTATAAAAGTAATCCACATTAAAGAGTACATACCATAAGATTCCATATATATGATATTTTAGAATAAGTAAAATTTATCTATAGGGTAAAAGCAGAACAGTGGTTGCCTCTAGGGCTGGGGTTCAAGGTGGGGCTATGATTGAGAGGTGTATGAAGTAAAGGAAATATTCTATATCTTGGTAGAAGTTTGAGTTCCCCAGATGTATGCATTTGTCAAAAAGTATCAAATATGTCATTTAAAATTTATTAATTCCACTAAATGTACATTTTACTTCAAAGAACCATAAATATTTTCACTTAAAATATAGTTAATGTTATTTACAAGAATGAATATAGTTAATGTGTTTTTTTGCAATATAGTTAACATCTGTGGTTAATAATATGTATGCTGGATTATTTAGGCATGAAAATATCTGCAACTCAATTGAAAACATCAAGAAATAAGATAAATTGCTGGATAGGTAAATGAGACATGTTTTAAAGCAAATGTAACAAAATGTTTACAATAGTATAGTTTTAGATATTCACTGTAAAATTCTTTCAACTTTTCTCTATGTTTGAAAATTCTCATAACAAAATGTTGGGGAAAATTTGTTTGCTTTTTTTATGGCATCTTGTTCCTTTCTTGTTTTAATTCCATATTTTAGGTCTTCAATTATTTTAAAATGTTTTCTTTCATGGTTTCTATCTGAACTTCTAGTTGAAGTTCCTAAGAATCAAATGCAATTGTTTACTATGTCTGATGATGCTCACTCATGGTGAATTGTTTCCTTGTGTGTTGTAATTATGTATTGTAAACTCACATTCAGATGGGCTTGGCTTGAGGATGTTTTCTGGGAGGCAGATTTTCCTTGTTTCAGTCTCATGTTTGAAGGTTATTTCCAACTTGGAATGGTTTTTAATTTTTTAAATGTCAATTTGCCGTACAGGGTCTTCAAGATCAAGCAGACGGTATAAGTTCTTACCCATATCTTAGCTAATTTATTTCTTCCTATCTCATCTCCATGCTCAGGCTGAGGAGAGCTTTCATCTTCTTGTGTGGCAGCCCTTTATTTCCCTGTTCTACTCTTTAACTAAGATATAAGACATCCAAGAATTCTGAACTTTATGTTGGGGTTTCATCCCAACACTGTACCTCTTTTAGGCCCACTGGGCATTCCCTATCTCCTAATGAGTCTAAACCCAAAGCCTTTCGTTACCAAGGGAAACAACATCCTACTGGAGCGAAGAATTTCAATTTTGGTATTACCTTTATTTGGGGCCCCTGTGGATTTAGTTTCCTTTTCTATAAACTCCAGAATTTCTAGGTGTTTTATGGCAGGAGAATTTTTACATTTTTAATCCCTCAAATTGCCAGACATTGAAGTCATGCGTTGTTTGTCTACATACTGTTCATCACTAATGCGTGTTCTTAGATTGTGTCTGACTGATGTCATTGAGAGCTTACAGAACACAACACTTAACATAAGGCATATAATCAACAAATACTTGTTAGTGATTTCGATGGTAAATTACAAATATATTTAGGAAATGTGAAGGAAGTATTACTAATGATATCTAATTTTAATATTCAGGACCTCATTTAATCCTCACAACTATTTGTTAGGTAATAGTAATCTAATTTAGAAACTTGAAAATTGGGCTTAACTTGGGAGTTAAATAAATTTCCCAAAGGCACATATCTAGCAAAGAGTAGATTTGAGTCTCAAGCAGGGAGCTCTTTGATTCGAGTCTACACTACCACATAAGTTATTAGAAAGGATTAAAAATAGAATAATCAAGTAAATTAATAACTAAGATGTAAATTAATACAATTATTAAGATATCCATGAAGGACTCCGGGTAAAGATGGTGTTTTCAAACTTTCAAAATGTAAATTGTTCTTGTATGTTTTTGAAAAGAGCAAAAGTCATCTGAGCAAAATATTTTTGGCAAATATCACAGACCTAGGGAAATATATGTATTATATAAAGAGACATACAAGGCTAGGCTAAAATAGGTAAAGCCTTGTACCTAGCAATCACACTAAGGAAAACAATCTCAAATATGGGGGGAAATTGTAGAAATAAAAAATTAATTAAAGTGTTATTTTTAATGGAAAAGCTTATTTATTTATTTTTTACTTATTTTTTTCTGAGACAGAGCACGCAAGAGTGTGCATGTAAGCAGTGGGGAAGGGCAGAGGGAGAGGGGAAAAAGAGAGAGAATCTTTTTTTTTAAGATGTATTTATTTGAGAGAGAGAGAGAGAGCAAGCAGGGGGAGAGGCGAAAAGAGAAGGAGAGAATCTTCAAGCAGACTCCCAGCTGAGCACAGATCCCGACATGGGGCTCCATCCCACGACCCTGAGATCATGACCTGAGATGAAATCAAGAGTTGGATGCTTACCAACTGAGCCACCCAGTGGCCTCCAAAAGTTGTTTTTTTTTTATAAAAACAACCTAAATATTCAACAACAGAGTAATAAGGAAACTGTGATATGTCCATTCATTGAGTTATTATGCTGCTATAATAAGGGATAAATTAAAAATAAAAGAATGTTGGAAAATTCTTGTTGAATTAAGAAGTGTAGCATAAAAATCCAAAGAAGATTTACAATCTGTAATATAATGTATGTGTGGAAAAATACTGAATAAAAATGTATAACTAAATACTTATCATAGTTTTGGGATTTATTAAGGAGAATATGAATGTGGACTAAATTTCTCTATTCTTCAAATTTATTGGATGAAACTTTCACTTTTATTAAAGGAATATTTTATGAATATACATGTTTATTCATATATTTATAGCTTATCCTCAGTGACCTCAATTTCTATTAAATTTAAGTTGAGCCACAATACATCAGAAACCTCCTTTTCAACCTTAATATCAACTATTTGCCAACATGAATTCTCTGCTACAGAGAATCAAGGCTTCCTGATGTTTCCTAAATCCAACTCTGGCTTTTCCTCTTTCCCCTGGCTTAGGTTGTCCTCCTCCCTAAGAGTTTTGCCTTATCTTTGCCTATAGAAGCCTACATGTTGTTTAAGGTCCAACTGAAAAGTCACCATCATTTTAAAGCCTTGCCTGACTCCCTTGCTTGGTCATGATCCCCTTAATTGTATTTCCTCTCACCCTTGGCAGAACCATTTGTGCTGTAGTAAAAGCAAGGCCCTACACGAATCTGGCATTGAAGCCAATGGCATTCTTCAAACTCACTGGGTTTTTGGTTGGTTGGTTGGAGTTTTGGTTTGCAACCTCAGTGCATATTTCTGCTGTTGTCATAATCTTTCCCAGTCAACAATTTGTTTGTATTTGGGATAAGTGTACTGCATAATTTTCATCACTCTTTTTTCACAACTTAATTTTTTGATTGATCTCTGTAGCTTATAAATGGCCACACCCACTATTACTACAGTTCCATTTCAGAGGTCATCAGAGGTCTACACACATAGGTCCCCATATTGCTGCCAGATATCCCTCCTTTCCTCTCCCTGAAATGCATCCACAATGAGGCACTGAGCTTATTATCTTGTAAGGGCCTGAGCACTTGTCTGCATCTCCCTCTAAACGTGGGATATGGAATTTTCTCACTCACTAAAGTATCCCCAGCATGAACGCAGAAAGAAAATGTTTGTAAACGGCATAAAGGAAGAAATCATTATTTTTGCATGTGAGAAAAACAATGTCAAATTAGACATTGACCCAAAACTCCAGACATTACCCAAAATTCCAACCAACCAAACAAAAAACCCAGTGACTTTGAAGAATGCCATTTGCTTCAATGCCAGATTCATGTAGGGCCTTGCTTTTTACTACAGCACAAATGGTTCTGCCAAGGGTGAGAGGAAATACAATTAAGGGGATCATGACCAAGCAAGGGAGGCAGGCAAGGCTTTAAAAGGCACTTATGGCCACTGTGAATGCACAGCTGAGTTCAGGTTAGTTGAAACTATTGATCCTGCGCTTGGTCCAACTCTGAGTAACCCAGGTTTGCAAGAGTGTGGGGCACAGGTACTGCTCTTGCCAGGAATGGATGTCCTGGGCATGCCACTTACTTTACACTCATTTTTAGTTTAAAAAAAAAAAAATCTGACAACATCTATCTCAATACATTGTTTTAATGTAATGGGTCCAAAATACAATTTCTAACCCTAAAATCCATGTTTACATAGACTGTATGGTTTTTACAGACTGTACCTGCTTAAATTAAACATAAAGCAAGAATAAGTTTATGTAGAAAAATTAAGTGCTCTCCATTCTGCAGCTCCTCTGGGGGGAGGTGTTGGTTCATTTTGGGAGGTCAATAGTCTTCTTTTTTGTTGTTGTTTTATTTTTTCGTTTTTTGTTTTTTTGGGTTTTTTTAAATTTATTATTATGTTCAATTAGCACTTATGAATAGATGAAAGCCCTGAGCGGTGGTGCAGGTAACTGTACAGTGAGCAAACTGCCTCTGTGTGCTGTCTAACTTCACTCTTTCTCCCACTGCCCCCTCGTCCCTTTTTAATCCCTTTCTCGTCTATTATTGAGCACTACGTATGAGTGTCTAACTCGTGGTGCATTACACATAGGAGGTACTTGGTGTGTCAGACTGTGTTTTTCATAAACTAAACTGGGCAAAGATCACTAACAAATTCCAACTCTTAACAAAGCAAAGCCCTTAAAAGTCAAGATCTCCTAAGATAGTAACTAAAATACCAACACCAAAGTCTTTAAAAGAATAATTTTTTATTAACTTCACTTTTTATTTTTATTTTATTTATTTATTTATTTTTTGGTATGTTAACTGAATGGAAAAGGACTCCACAAAGTCAAGAGGCCCAGGTAAACTGCCATCTAAAGGCGGCCAGAGGAAAGCCCCTATTTCTCTAACAGAGCCACACTGAGCCAGGGTAAAGGCCATGTTTAAGTGTCATAGCAGATCCCGTTCTCTCAACACAATCCGTCCATCAGCCTAATCCATATTCAGGATGCTCAAAAATGGCAGTTTTCAGTTTCTCAGGAATCTAAGTGTCTGCAGTGTACTTTGTGCAATGGAATAAAACGTATTTTTAATATTTGGCTGAGACTTACATCCTCAAGAGCCAAGATTCAGAGCAAATATTTCCACATTAATTGAAAATTTTATTGTCAAATATATTTCATGGTTTATTCATGCAGAGTGGTGCTTCTTGTCTTCTCCCATTCATTCCAATGATTTCACGGAGAAGCCAGAGGCTGTTTTCAAAATTGGGGTGACATTTAAAATCAGGGTGACATTGTTTTTCTCACATGCAAAAATAATGATTTCTTCCTTTATGCTGAATATCTTCTCCACTGGGTGATTTTGCTGATAATAGTACCTTTCCTTCCTAGCTCACAGGATAGTTATGAGGATCCAAAAAGAGATAACACATGTGAATCTGCTACATAAACTGTAGAGGTTTTATAAATATTGTAGATTATTATCATCATTATTATTATTCATCCAAAGTAAGACTCAAGCATCAAGGACTCAAGGGGATATGGAACCCAATTGAGGAAATTAATTTTGAAATGTACACAGAGAGGAGAAAGAGAGAGAGAGACAGCCCTCTGATTAAGGTGTTGTTCTGGGATAAGATTGCCTGTGTTCAGTTTTGCCTTCACCCATTACTAGCTCTTTAATCTTGTGCAACTGATTTAAGACCCAATATTTTTAATTTGTAAAACAGGGATACTAAGAGCATTTTATCAGATTTCTATATGAGTAAGTTAGATCATTTATATGAAGTACTTCCTATATGGTAAAGGTGCACTCGTTACCTATTATGATTTCACTAGAATATAAGCGTCATTACGGTAGTCACTCATTCATTCTCTAAGCCCATGTTTATTACCAAGCTCTGTTCTCGGCACTGAGTATCCAGCAGTGAAGACAGACAAGTTCCTTGCCCCCAGACAATAAACAAGTAATTACAGTCACTTCGGAGAGTGTAAAGAAGCTAGTACAGAGTAACTGTGCAGAGCTACAGGAGCTCAGAGCTGGAAGCAGGTGCCTTAGACAGGTGTCAGGGAAGGCCATCCAAGGGGATGGCAGGTGACCTCAGCCCTTGTCATCATTCAGATGTTAAGTAACATGTGCCAGGCCTGGGAAGATCTGAGGGAAGAGAACTTCAGACAGAAGAAGTAACATTTGCAACCTGTCTGGGGTACAAACTAGCTTGTTGTGTTCAGGAGGCAGAGGGCCCCCAGTCTGCTTTGAGCCTGATGCACAAGAGGAGGAGGTAATGAAGAGAAGGGCAGCCACATCACATGGAGCCTGGCAGGCCCTATTAAAAGGCTGAACTGTGTTCCAATTGCATTATGACTTGGAACCCCATGGCTCCTTGCATATATTTTTTTTAATAATGTAACTAATACATGCACAAAGTGTTTTTTTAAATAATTATACTAACAAGGTATTTAGGATACTTAGAGACTTTGAGGCTCTCAAGAGAGGCCTTGTCTCAAGGAAAAATCAGAAATTAGCCATGCCATCCATTTTTAAAACAGTGGAATCTATTTAATTTAGCAGTTTCTCTTAATGCAACATCTCTCCTTTGTCCATCACTTTCAGGAAAAATGGCTATTCTGACCCCACCTCACTGCTTTGAACCTGGAGCAAAGATTGTCACATGGGGGATTATAATACGGATGATGTATCTATGCGTGTACTGTCCAAAATGTGGCTATTGAACCCTTCATACGTGGCCACTGTGATTGAGGAACTACATCTTGAATTTTACTTAATTTTAATGAATTCAAAGAGCCCTCTGTGGCTTGTGGCAACAGTAATGAGTAGTGCAGGTTATCTTTTTCTCTGCCTTTGCCATTTACCTTCTTGAAGTGGCTCATCAGCCTCCTGTGGCTCACCCCTCTCGGTGTGTTCTCCGACTCTCTTCTAGTATGTGCTGTGGCCCAGTGGCTAAGCTATTTCAAAGTCTAGCCATGCATAGGGTTCCCATGTGAGCCGGTTATACTCCTCTGCTCCTTGGTCCTGACTCTGCCCTGACCCTCCGCCATTTCTCACATCTGTGTGGAGATGAAAAGGACCTCGTGTGACAGAAAGCATGCCCATCTCTGCTGTTCTGTCCGTAACCCTCCACTGCTATGAGGCATTTCCCTCATTTGGCAAGGGCAGCTTCATATGTCTGCAGTGAATTGCCCATGTGGTTCTTTTGCCTGGTATAGGAGGCATGTCTATTTCAGGTCAAAACAAGATAAGAGATGCTCCCAAATTAGCCCGGACTTCGTTACTCCCAAGTTCAAGGAATTCCTATATTCGTTTCAGTCATCATCCCGAAATCGCTCATAGTGAAACGACTGGATAATGATCCTTTGAAGAAATGAAACAGCTATTTGAATTTCATTGCAAATAAACCATCTCACTTTTAAATATAGCACTCCATTGTATCTTCAGGGGGAAGGCAGGAAGAAAATGCAGGGTTTTTTGGCTTTTCTACTCAAGTTTACCTCCATCCCAAGAGCGAGTCAGTCACGAAGATGATTACAAGGAACCTCGCAACAGATTATCAGATCAATATTTACAGCAGTTCAAGCTGGCTTGTTCATGTTTTATTTTGTGCTGCAAACACAATTTCCAGACTTAAACATTTTTTACAAATGTTACTTAGTTTCCTTGGACATCAAAGAACACTTTAAAACAGATTTTGATGAGTCAGGTGTAAATAAATCAGAGGCATGCAGATTAAATGTCTATGAGGGAAACAAATCTGGAAGAAATGTGCTTGAGGGAAAATTCATTTGTGATCATCTTGAAAAAGACCATTTAAAAAATGTTTACTTTTCAAAATTCACCTATTATAGGATCTAAAATTAAAAGCTTCTTTAGATACTCAGATAACAGATTCCATTGTTCATATACAGTAAACTCAAAGCACCATGTCATAGCAATGCTCTTTTTGATATGTATAGAACCCCTAGTGACTGAGTTGATGACACAGCTTTCCAGAATTTCTGTGGTGGATGTGATTACTCCATTCAACAACATTAAAGCCATTCTTATCCAGTTAATCTCAATAGCAGCATCTTGAAGCATCTATGGTGTTAACAGTTTAAGTTTCTTTTAATGAATCTTTTCCCTTAGGTTCTCTGACCTAAGAGGATTGAGGACTTCTTCACAAGTGCTCTATTCTAGAGTAATATTTTTCAAATTCACATGTCTGGACCAAGTAGTACATGTCTTTAGATCCCCAGAAGGGCAAGATTATTGGTGTGGAAATTTTGGTGTTATTTCACATGTAAGTATAATCACAGACACAGAAAGTACATAAAAATGCTCAATCCCAGAGTGGTCATCTACAAGATCCTTAGGTTATTATTTTTGCTTATATTTTAAATATCTTCATAATACAAACACAAAATAAGAAATATCTTAAAGGAGTATTGGACCTTAGGAAAGAGAACCAAGACCCCGCATTCAAGAAACATAACACAATAAAATAAAATAAAATAAAATAAAATAAAATAAAATACATCATTCCAGAAACTACACAATAGTCAGCTACAATTTAGTGAAACTCTGCCTTATCTTAGGTGTATCTAAATGTAAACTCATCACTGCTATATCCTCCTTAGTTATCACAGAGACTGTTAAATAATAGCAATAACTTTTTGTCTACATAAACTAATAAGTTAAAGAGGTAATTAATTTCTAACTAGAGTTAGGAATAAACCCACTGACAGTCTGTCCATCATTAACCATCTTGCAGTGCTACAATAATCTAATCATCTCTTAGTTCTTAGCACAGAATACGAATGTGCTCACTGAGTTTTCTAAGCTGTGAACGTGTGTATGATGTCCTTCTGTTAGCCAGTAAACAGAAGACAATGTTATTCTATTAGGAGATGTTTTGACCAGGAGAAGATCTTGTCAGGAAATTCAGGTCTATGTGGTCAAATCTAATTCTCCACAATTTTAATCAAGGAGATTAACATATTGACTCTGAGGTCAACTAGGGTCAGCTATGTTGACAGAATAAATAGGCTCTATATCTGTGGAACCTTGCTTTTCAGCCAATTCTTCAAGGTAGGACAATGAATTCATTTAATAAATATTTGTTGAGTGTCTATTATGTACAAAGCAATATAAATAGATACTTGAGGGGTATGAATATGTATGAGATAGCACAGAGCCACAGGAAACTCACTAAAGTGATCATGAGTGGATAGAATTTTAGACTAAGAAATGGACAAAATACCTTCAGAAAATCTTCCAGATGCCTCTTGGTAAATGTGTGACCTTTGGACTAAGTAACTATATAAAGTTAATGCTTGATGAGAAGATCTTTCTGGAGGAAAATAATGAATTGTACCAAACATAGTCTCCAGAAAGTTGTTCCGTCAATAGGCATAATTTTCTTTTTGCTTAGTCCATTTACATAAACCTCATATTAAAACAGTCCAAAAACAGCTAGCACTATACTTCATTTTGAGTAATTATCTCAATAGCTTCATGCTTTTGAATAATGTTGTTCCGTAATGACACAGATACTAAAAAACTATGAATAATCTATTCTATAGTCTTGTAGAGGCTACTTTATCCAGAAATATCTATTAACCAAGACTTGTGTAGATGTACAGTACAATGGAAATTGATGTTCATAATTATGTCCTAAAGGGACCTGGAGATCTCAAAATACCTTCTAAAAAAATGTCATCTAAAGTATAAAGCAATTAAAGTTAATCAGTCAGCAAATTTGTATTAGTCTCTATTATTATAGATAGAGACAATACAAAAATGTGTTAAGATGTGGTTTCTGTTCTCAGGAAGCTCAGAACCATAGAGAAATTTATAACTCACCCAACAAATCTTTAAGAAAGACCATGTGGAGTATTAAAAAGGGGAATTTGGGCTCCCATCCCATGGTCCCTGCCTAGCCCTCCTGCCCTCAAATGAAAAGATGTTACTATTGGCCAAAACATGACACCTTTATTGGACTTTGTTTTCCCAGTGGGAGGGATCAGCACCCATGCACTGAGGCCATCTTTCACTTCCTGCCTCCATGGGGTAAGCAGATTTCTCAGATCCAGTCATCCTAGATTCCGAAGAGAGGTTTCAAGCCTGAGCCATGTTCTCCTGCACAGATATTACCAAAGAGGACTGTGCTGGAAGAGATGGAATGATTATCAACTATTAATAAATCAGTATTTTATTAAGAACTGCTATATAATAATCTCTTTGCTTGAAGCCATGAAGGAAAGAAGAATAAGTAAGAAAATTACCAAAATCATGCTTTGAACTGTAAACATGGCATTAGGCCAGAAAGTAAAACTAAGTTTAGATTTATTTGTGTTATCATGAAGTTATTACATGCGTTTAACTTTTTCTCAGCTTTACTGAGATGCGATCGACATCGACATATAACATTGTGTAAATTTAAGATGTACAATGTGTTGATTTCATACACTTATATACTGCATTATGATTAGCACCCTAGCCTTAGCTAACACCTTCATCACATCACACAATTACCATTTCTTCTTATGGTGAAAACATTTAAGATCTACTCTCTCAGCAACTTTCAAGTACGTAATACAGTATCTTTAACTATATTCACAATGCTGTGTATTAGATCCCCAGAATTTATTTATCTTCTAACTGGAAGTTTGCAGCCTTTAACCAACATCTCCCCTATATGCATCTAACTTTACCTTTAATGTTAGCTGGAAACTATGTGTGATTTCCATACATTACTTTTGTAAACAGTATTTATGTGTGCTTTTATATATGCACCTATCCTATGTGTCTTAAGAGGAAATGCTGGAAAATGAAAGGAAGATTGCATGACAAAACATGAATGCTCATGTAACTAACCCTACCTTCCTCATTCTTTCTCTTTACTGTAGGCAGCTGGAGGGTAAACGGTGTCATTTCAGTACTTAACTTAGTGGCTGACAATTAGCAGTGCTTAAAATGGCTTGTTGAATGAATGAATGAATGAATGCATGAATTTCTAACCAGGGTTTGGAGAAAATTAGCTAAGGTGCTACCCAATATCCACTGTCTAGGTAATCTAACCATCTTTCGGGGCTTATCGATGAGCTAAAAATTAATTACGGAGGTGTCTGGGTATGAATGAATCTGGTGTCTTTTTGCATCAACAAGTGAAGGATGATGTTACTGGATTGCAAGATATTTCTGACTTAGAATAGCCCTTGTGGTATAAAAATGACCGTAAAGCACATTTCCTAATACCACCTCTCTGTCTCTCTCTCTCTCTCTTTTTCACTCTCTCTCTGCATGTGTGTGTGTGTCACACAGTTATCAAAATCAAGGTTTTTAGAATTAATATTATCTCATTATTAGTCCACATTCAAATTTTGCCCATTGTTCTCATGATGGCCCTTATAGTTCTGTCTTCAGTGCCCACATATTACATTTAGTTGCCCTGTCTCTAGTCTCCTTTACTCTGAAATAGTTACTCAGTCTTACTTGATGTTTCTTGCCTCTTGAAATGGAGGGGTTTAGGCAGTTATTCTGTAGCAGGTCCCTACATTTAGGATATACGCATATCATCAAAATCAAACTAACTGAATTTTAGCACATGCTTAAAATCAGCCTCTAATTCCACTGCTGTGCAGACCCAAAGTCCACATCTGTTCTTGGATAAAAGACGGAGAGTGGTTCTGTTTTGCCAACTTCTAAAATGCGGACTTATTCCACAACCATTTTGACAAATTTGCTGCAGGGAAAATTTGGAACATTGGAAATGGGCCCAAAAGGAAGGGTCACATGCATGAGCACCCAGCCAAATGTTTTGCCAACAGCAACGATTTAATTGACAGGCCATATTCAAATAACAAGCGTGTGGCTATTGATGATATTGCTGATGACTGAGAAAGAGAAAATTATACTTCTACGTCTTTTTCTTTATTAGTTTTTATTTTGACATAATTTTAAACTTAGAGAAGATTTCTGGTGTATATATATATATATATATATACATATACATATATATATATATATATATATATATATATATATATATATATATTACCCTTTACCAACTCGATTCACCAATTCCATTTTGCTTTCTCATTCCCTCTTTCTGTCTCTCTTTCTGTGTGGTTTGTGTGTGTGTGTGTGTGTGTGTGTGTGTAGTATATGCATGTATCTGTATGCATATATATGTTTGCATATTTTTTCTGAACCATTTGAATAAGTTGCAGACATCATGATGTTTTCAACTTAAATCTTCAGTGTTTATTTTCTAAGGATAGGATATTTTCTTATATAACTACAACACAGTTATCAAAATCAAGATTCCTAGAATTTATATATCTAATGGACTGTCCATGTTCAAATTTTATCAGTTGTTCCAATAATGTCTCTTATTGCTTTTTTTCCTTGTCCATGACCAGACATTGCATTTAGTTGTCTTGTCTCTTTAGCTTTCTTTAATCTGAAATACTTTCTCAGCCTTGCTTTGTGTTTCTTGCTCCTGATATTTTTGAAGTATACAGGCAGTTATTCTGTAAGTTATTCTCAAATTGAGGTTGCTATTTTTGAGATGTAGTTTAGAAAGTGCTATAGGACCCCGGTTGCCTGAATAGGTGTGTTCTATGAACATACCTGGGTATCTGGGATGCCCAACATTGGGATACTTGCTTTAAATTGAGATGCTCTTGGGGCGCCTGGGTGGCTCAGTCGTTAAGCGTCTGCCTTCGGCTCAGGTTATGGTCCCAGGGTCCTGGGATCGAGCCCCGCATCGGGCTCCCTGCTCGGCAGGAAGCCTGCTTCTCCCTCTCCCACTCCCCCTGCTTGTGCTCCCTTTCTCGCTGTGTCTCTGTTAAATAAAATCTTTAAAAAAAAAAAAAATTGAGATGCTCTTTTTTGAATATTCCTAAGTCATTTATATTATTTTGAGTCAATGCTTTAGAACCCAGTATAGCACTCTGTGATTGTTAGTTTCAGAATAGGCTGCCCAGCTATATAGGATGCAAATATGGCTTAAACTGAACTTTACTTCCTGCTTATGTAACAGGCCAATGAAGAATGTTCTAGAGCTGCTTGGGTGCCTCAGTCATGTTCAGTGCACAGCTTCTCTCTCAGGTCCGGAGCAGCTGCTCTAGGTCTTGCTATTACCCAACCAGTGGGAAGAGCCAGAGATGTGCACCCATGTCCCTTTTTAGAGACATGCACTAGAGATAGGACAGCATCACTTTTGCTTATACGCCAGTGTGCAGAACTCAGTCACATAGAGCACACCAACCTGTAAGAGAGGCTAAGAAATGGGGTCTCCAGCAGGTGGCCATGTATCCTGCAGTCCCATTACTACAGACAGGGAGAAGAGTGCTGATAGACATCTGATCGTCACCGACCCAGAGGCTATCTACACATGAACACTTCCTGATTAGCAGACTGTCATATAAAGAGGACAGTATCCAAAGGTACAATATTAGGAAAGGGGAATTTAGTGAGAAGCCCAATTTATATAAAGTCTGCCTCTCCCCAAATGCAAAGGGAAGGGCTGAGACGGGGAACCCCTTGAAGATGCATTAGATGCCCGGAAAAAGAGTTCAGCTGGTCATGCCTCTTGTGCCTCTCGATCTTATTTCTTACCAAGTACTTCCCTTGTCCACCATACTCCAGTGACACAGAATCACCTGAGGCTTTCCCTATGTGCCTGGGGCTTCATGTTCTTTCCAACTTAAGTCTTACTCGTACCTCTGTGTGGAATGTCCTCTTGCTGCCACTATTGTCCAGTTGGCAAATATCAACTCATCTTTGAGCAGGCATTCAGATCTCACCTCTGAGAAAGCAGTCTTGACTCATGGCCAGTTTACCCTTACAGCACTGAGAGTCCCAGTGCATTTGCATGGTTGTCTCCCACTACGGGACTCTAAGCTTCTTGAGGGAAAGGCTGCCTGACTACCTCTGCACCCTTGTGCTCTGTGGTTCTGACAGACAGACCCCGGTTATTTACTCTGCCAGTGTGTTAGAGGGTGACCACAAGGAGAAAGCTAGGAAGTTAGAAGATCAATGGAAGGCATTCTAGGGCAACTGGTGGCTGAGGGAAAGAAACCAAGGAAGACACAGAGACTATAGATGTAGAAGAGAGAGAAGAATTCAATCAAGAAATGAGAAGGCAGGGGCGTTGGGTGGCTCAGTCGTTAGGCGTCTGCCTTCAGCTCAGGTCATGATCCCAGGGTCCTGGGATCGAGCCCCGCATCGGGCTCCCTGTTCAGCGGGGAGTCTTCTTCTCCCTCTCCCACTCCCCCTGCTTGTGTTCCCTCTCTCGCTGTGTCTCTCTCTGTCAAATAAATAAATGAAATCTTAAAAAAAAAAAAAAAAGAAATGAGAAGGCAATAGAACAAGAGCATGGAGCTTGTCACAAAAGAATATCTAGACTTAAAAGCGAGAATAAAGAGAGAGACAACAGAGAAAGTCACAGAGAATTGCTGAAGTAGAGAAAAGGCAAATTGAAGTTACTCATTATGTACATACGTACATAAATTAATAAGTCATGTACCAAATTCCTTTCTGATTTATGTGTTTATGTTAAAAATAAGGTTTTAGGTTTGATTCCCTACCAAAATACACTTAAACAAAATAATGTCTGTCCTTAATTTAAGACCCAAATTCTTTTACTGTAGCATTTTAATCGGAAACGATCTTCACATGGAGTTCTGGTAAAATCTAGCAACTTTTGGTTGCAGTGAATTTAATGAGCATATTTTCAGGAAATAAATTGAAGAAGGATGTGACATGAAAGACCTGATAAATGCCTTTGTTTCTAATAAGTAGTGACAAGGTTCAGATACTTTTTCCAGATGGCTTCTTAAATATTTTTTTTACAAAGGTGAATTGTGGGGTGCCTGGGTGGCTCAGATGGCTGAACATCTGTCTTCGGCTCAGGCCATGATCCTGGGGTCCTGGGATCGAGTCCCACATCAGGCTCCCTGCTAGGAGGGGAGCTGCTTCTCCCTCTCACTCTCCTGTTGCCCCTGCTTGTGCTCTCTCACTCTCTCTGTCAAATAAATAAATAAAATCTTTAAAAAAATAAAAAAAGAAAGGTAAATTGTTCAATAATAAAAAATATCAACACCATAGTCTAGTTTGGATACCAAATCACACTGGGCAGAGGGGAAGTTTTTTCTATCATCTCTCTCTTCCCTTTCACCCCTCCTATCACCCCCATCAAGTGCTCTGTCATTTGGCGTGTTTTCCTAAAATCTGTGCTGCCTGACACCTGCACCTCCTGGGTGATCCCTGTTCAGGCCTATTTTGCCCTGGGCTGCCCCCACTAGTCCTAATAAACCATGATTTACTGGTGTTAACGTCACCTTTGATAAAGAGATTGAGGGATGTTAATATCCCTTTGATTAAAATCAGCCTATCCTGAATCATCAGGGCAGTAACAATGAAATGATACGATTGGTGATTCTGGTAAGATGTGCTCTAGGAAGGAGATCAGAAAGGCTTCTCATGGGGATTTCTTTCCAATTAATTCATGTGATTCTTCAAACTTTCTGAAGATGAATGGCTAAAGAAAATGTGGAACATGAATACAATGGAATACTACTCAGCTTTAACAAAGGACACCCTGCCATATGTGACAACATGGATGGAATTTGGGGACATTATGCTAAAGTGAAACAAGTGAAATAAGCTGAGAAGGACAAATTTTGCATCATTCCATTTATATGAGGTATCTAAATTAGTCAAATTCATAGAAACAGAGAGTAGAGTGGTGATTATCAGGGTCTTGGAGATATGGGGAGATATGGGAAGTTGCTTATCAGTCAGTATAAACTTCTAGTTATTCAATATGAATAAGTTCTAGAGAACTGCTGTATGAATGATATTGTGCCTTTAGGCTATAACAACACTGTACTGTGCCCTTATAATCTGTTAAGAGGGCAGAACTTAAATACTCTTACCATAATAATAAATAAATAAATAAATAAATGTGAAAAATATGCCTTTTTATTAAAAACAGAGAATGACCTTTAAAATATTATATTAAAGCACACATCCTCAAACTTGGAAAACATTTTTTGGGCTTTTCAGTGTGTATGCATGTTCATGCCCACGCACATGCACATAAATAAATGATTTACCTTTAACAACATATTACATTTTATATTATATCACATATTTTAATATATATCACATATTCTCTAGTGTGGTTGCAGCATGCAAAAAGGATATAATTTCTATAATGAAGTAAACTGATGGGAAACACATTGCTTTTCAACTTAACTATATATCCTTTGAGCGGACATGAGATTCAACCTCCAAGTAGTTTTTGACATTTGACATTTGATAGCAGACCTTGCTATAAGATTTCAGTTTTTAAAGCTCTTATCTACACCAGGTGCTCTTGCCACTCTTTTGATAGTGTTTTATAGCTGATTCTTCCGGTGAATGTAAGGCAGATTTGTTTATCCTTCCCCTCCTCTATCTAAGGAACACTACACTAAAATTCCCCTAAAAACGTATTTTTTCGCTTCCCTGTGTCTCTTCCTACCCTGGTCTCCCCACAAGAATTACAGTAATAATCATCATCATCATCATCATCTAACCACCAAAATGGCTGCTTTCCCAAAACTCAAAAAGAATTGTAATCTGGGTAGCCTGGCTATTTTCTCTATTAACCATGCAGTCAGGGACTAAATCTGACAGATTTCTCAGGAATATCTCTGCCTGTCAGTATCATGGTAATGATTCAAGAACAGTTAGGCTAAATGCCTCAGACTTTTCTAAACACAGCCGATCCCATGTTCTTTTCCATTTTATGAGCTGCTGTTGACATTGAGATTTTCCACATCCTCAGAGCCGTTATGCTATTTCTGTTGGAAGGACTGGCTATTTTAGTCAGTGTTGCTCTGACAAAAAACGTGCCTCGAACATCCTCTGGTGGTGACAGTGGGAATCATCAGCTTCCACATAACTAAAGGTTCATTGCCAGCCCCATTCCTCACCACCGACACTTCCCAGAAAACATACATAATGACAGAGAAACCTGCTGCTTTCAACACATTTCAACTACCCAGCCACATATTTTAGTCACTCCGCTGTCGAAGTTCTTAACACATGGTGGCATCATCCTGCCACAGGACTTGCTTTTTTCACTTTTTTTCTACCACAGGTATAAATCTGTGAAGAGACTTTACAAGTCTGTTTTTAGAAAGGCAAAGTCTCATATGACCCTTCTTCGCAAATTTCCACAAAGATACACAAATTATTATTCTACAAAGGTAAGTATTTAAAATTATTCTGCACTAAAAAGAAGAAATTCTAACTCATGAAAACAGCAAGTAGAATGATGGTTGCCAGGGCCTTAGGGGATGGGGAAAAGGGGAGACGCTGGTCAAAGGGCATAAACCTTCAGTTGTAAGATAAATGAGTTTTGGGGATCTAATATACAGCATGGAGACCATAACTAACAATACTGTATTGTCTACTTGAAATTTGCTAACAGAGTAGGTCTTAAGCATGTTCACCACACAAACACACACACACACACACACACACACACACACACACACGGTAGCTATGATCAACTTCATTGTAGTAATCACTTCACAATGTATACATATATCAACCCACCACACTGTACATTTTAAGTACATATCATTTTATTTGTGAATTATATTGCAATAAAGCTGGGGAAAAAACCCTGAATTTTTATGAATAAAAATGACAAAGTATTACACAAAGATAAACAAAATGTATTGTTTGGATTTCTTTGCCACAAAAATTAAAGTTTAATAAAAGCTGTGCAATCATCACAGTTGGAGATTCAAAAGCTGCAAAATGACATTTCCTCACCTGGTGATTGTGGTCTTGAGTGCTTTGCTTCAAAACTGCAAACCCCACAGAGACTGCGTTTTTTGTTTTTTGTTTTTTCCAAGAGTAAATTATAGAAATCAGTAAACAATGATAGTCTTTCCAGAGATGGGAGGTCTAAGGCATCAATTATGAATTAATTAAGCTTATGTGGCAATTGAAACCTGTGAATTAGGTGAGAAGCAGTCTTCATTTAAACCAGTGATGAGAGCTATTGAGATCATCATGCCGCCTGATCCAGGCTACGTGTTCTTTGTATTTTATTACACATCATAGAATGAATTAAAACTAATGAGGCTGGCTTGTGTTGCTAATTTCATTAATGATTTTGATTAATGTAAAGTTTAAAGGATGTGGCACATGACTAGCTGTTGAATGTCATGGTACTGACAACATTTTTTTGGGCTTCTGGCTCCCAGAGATGTCGTCATCCAAAGGAATTACTACTTTGTAAATGTTTCCTTTGTAAATTCCTTAGGATGTTAAGAAGATAAATATGAACACGTGTTCCTGGTTCACAGACTAGAACATTATTATAGTAATCATAGGTTAAAAATAACAATACTATGACGTCAAAGATGGAAGTATCCTTTGCCCTATTTGAAACAAAACAGATAATCGATAGTACATTCCAGACAACACAACGCCCCCTACCACTTACCCTTTCTACTTGGTTGGCATTTCTTCAATCTCAAGCAGCAAAAGTTGAACTCTGGCTGGATACAGCAAAATTGGTAATTTAATAGAAAAATCCAGGAAAGCTCCCAAGTCTGGAAGACAGACTGAAAAACCCAGCTTGGAAAAGTCAAGAAAAGGCAGCTCTGCAGTTTCCCATGGGTCTACCTTCGCCATGTGCAGGATGATGGTGACAAGGATTGGAGGAAAGAGACACAGAGATCCCACTGGCTTCCCTCACAAAAGGAAGGCACCTGAATTTACCATCCCACCCAGACTAGGCACACTGAGGGAGAAGCATTTCTTCAAAGAGAAGTTGAGTGGAGAAGGGATAATGTACGCAGGTAACTGGATGGCAATTGCCCACCACCCAAGCCATGGTCCCCTGCCTTAGCATGTGCCTTTCCACCCTTCAACTGATGTTGGATTTGGAGCACCATGACCATGTAACTCTACTTAAAATCCTTTTTGTGTACACTTTCAATGTTTCGCCTTTTTTTTTAATTGTACATTTTCAAAAATTTAATATTGTTTTTAATCTTAACATGGCACAGGTCTAAGAAAAAGATGAATAAAATTTTTAGGGAAGGTTTGCTTCATAATTCAAGGTGTCAGGCAGGACTACATAGGACAGAGGCGACACCTCCTTTGATTGACAAAGACGACCAAGTCCACAGCCACTGTTGACCATGCCCTTGCTTAATCACTGGGATGATACACAATTCAAGTAAAGAGTTGAGCCTGGTCTGGGGTCCCAGTCAAGAAAGATGGGATTTATAAGACTCCCAGTCCACCAGAGAGCCAGAGTACACACCATAACAAAGTCTAGGGACTGAGCACACACAGAAAGCCAGGGAAAAAAGACACACCTTACACACCGGATACTGAGACCAAGTGCAGGACATTAACGTTAGAGCACCCCTGTTGGAAGGATTGAGTTGAAACACACTTCCCAGTGTGACCTACAGTGGCTGAACCGGACTACTCAGAGAGGAGCTTATGGAAGGCAATTCTTTGATGTCAGGAGCTAAAAAATATTAAATTTACAAAATAATAATTCCCCATGTGATAACATCTCCAGAGGTAGGTGATCTATAAAATGGTGCTATCATCTTGCCATTCACTAGGTATTTGTGTGGCCTGGACTGATGAAGTCATAAAAAACACTTGCTCTCCCCCGAGCCCCCACCACCCCCAAACCCAAGGAACAAGAAAAGCACTTTAAGTTCAGTGAGGGGAAGGAGATCTCATAATTTTCTAACAAGTAAGAGGTAGACATGGAAATCAATATTTATTCACCTGTTATTACTAGGTTAGAATGAATTAGTATCTTTAATATGTCTTTCTGTATTACTTTATTATTATTATTATTGCCTAAATAGCCATAAATAATATTTATAAGAGTCAGTACATTTAATCCAGACATTGATCCCCTTGTGCCTCATAAACATTCCTTTGTGTGCCTAAGCAAATTGTCCCTCAAGGCTGGGGGCAAAAGCGTTGTATAAATGTAAAGCAAAATGATGGAAGAGGTTTGCCAGGGAAGAAACTAAGAAAATGTTAGCAAATAACCAGAACTGATTGTATTAATTTCTGGTAGGCAGAAACGATGCCTATTGTTTTCAGTGTTATTTATCATAATCAGCCATGGGGCCTGATAATAACACAAATGTTCAGCAATGGTTATACTTTATCTCAATCTAACTAGCTAGCTGTTTTCTCAATTCAGATCATCAAATACTTATGTACCCCCAATCAAATAGGTGCTGTAAGGATGTAGAGATGAGATCACATGACTCCTGTCCTCAAGGAGGTTATAGTCTGGCATAATAGAGATACATCAAAGTACAAAGTGGAGCACCACAGGTTAACACTTCAACCACAAAGTGTGAAGGGAACAAAGAAGACAAGTTATATGGAATATGATATCCTCAGAAACACAAAAGAGCTTGTCACAAATATTCTATCAGGTAAGAAGGAAGTCCTTTTTGTTTTCTTATTTTTTTAAAGATTTTATTTATTCATTTGAGAGAGACAGAGAGAACACAAGCAGGGGGAGAGGCAGAGGGAAAGGGAGAAGCAGACTCCCCGCTGAGCTGGGAGCCCCACATAGGACTCAATCCCAGGACCTGGAGATCATGATCTGAGCCAAAGGTAGATGCTTAATAGCCTGAGCCACCCAGGTGCCCCCAGGAAGCCCTTTTTAATTGAGAACTTCATGCGCACATTCTTATTCTCCCTCACGTATTATAAATAAAACAATGCCCTTCATACCAGTGGACCTTGAACTTCGGTTTGCATAAGGATAGCTAAGGAGATAGTAAACATGCCAACACCCCACCCCCATTCTTAAGCATCTAATTCAGTGAGTCTACATTTTAATGTGTACTCAAGGTGATTTTGATATGGGTCCTTGGCCTATACTTTGAGAAATGTCATTCAGACGTTGATATTTTGTTCCGTGTCCTTTAAAGTTTGTACTCCTTTACCACGGCAAAAGTGAGTGATAAGGGTTTGGGAGAGTTCTGTAAGATATTTTATACAGGTACTGCCCTTTCCTCAGATGACACCCATACTAACTTTGCCTACTCTGTACTTTAGGTAAAAACGTGGCTGCATTTTAATGGGGCTGACGAAGAATTCTAAGATGCGTTAAGCAATAGAAGAGCAAAATTCATACACTATTAAGGCCTACATATCATTTGCCCACAAATCATTATTTGGAAAGAAGTAGACATATCTGACATAACAAGATTTAGGAGAGACCAACACAGATATTTTCACTTCTTTGCATTGCAAATTTTATGTGATACCTTATCATTATATTGAAAAAATATTATCAGGTTTATATGACATTGATTTGTTCTTAATAAACCCATGCTGTTTATGTCTCAATTCATTTGATTGTAGAACTCTGAATAGACTATAAAAACAAATTTCTAGTTAATGAGCTAAAAAATTGCCATTAATTGAAGTACAAGCATTTATTTCAATTAAAGAATGTCACAATATTTAGTTTACATCTCATAGCTACCACCGTAAATCTAATCAATGGCGTAATTTATACCAAAGAGCAATTTGAATAATTTAATACACTGTACTTAATGTTGGTCATTAGATGTAATTGCAAATTTATACTATTATAAATGCAATATGTACTGTTCTTTACTTTGTGTATTTCCTGCACATTACTTATTATTACTATTAATAAACAACACATAAGAAACCACCCCTTTTTACCAATAGCCTCAGAGAAAGTTTAAGCAGTGTAATCCCGTGGGCAAAATCCATCCTTCCTAAATAAACTGGAAAAAAAAAAAAAAAAAAAAAAACCCAGATTTTATAAATATTAAACATGCAATTACTTGGGATTATTCAATAAACTTAAATATCTATATTCTAATTTCCCCTTTTGTGCCAATTAGCTCTTGCTAAGGTGAATTTCAATTTTTTTTTTTTTTTAAGATTTTATTTATTTATTTGAGAGCGAGAGAGAGTGAGAGAGAGAGTGCAGGAGGGGGTAGGGTTAGAAGGAGAAGCAGACTCCCCGTTGAGCAGGGAGCCCAATGTGGGACTCGATCCCGAGACTCCGGGATCATGACCTGAGCCGAAGGCAGTCGCTTAACCAACTGAGCCACCCAGGCGCCCTGAATTTCAATTTCTATAGAAGGAAAGTAAAAAGCAGGCATGTGGTTGCAAGTCTACGACTCACCTAATACCTCCTACTTGAAACAGTCCCTTGTGCAGGAGATTGAGGGTAAGTCATAATGAGATCATGCACCGTTGAGAGGATGCGGTGAGAGGACACTTCACCTCTGTGATCTTCCATGATCTTCCTCCCCCAAACACACCCCAGCCAAACCATGAGAAAATATCAGACAAACCTGAATCAAAGGACAATCTACCAAATCCCTGACCAGTCCTCCTCAAAACTGTCAAGATCATTAGAAAAAAGGGAACCCTGGGAAACCCGGGTGGCTCAGTCAGTTAAGCATCTGCCTTTGGCTCAGGATCCCGGGGTCCTGGGATCAAGTCCCGCATCGGGCTCCCTGCTCAGTGGGGAGCCTGCATCTCCCTCTGCCTGCCTCTCTCACTGCATGTGCACTCTCTCTCTCTCTCACTCGCTGTCTCTCTGTCTCTCTGATAAATAAATAAATAAATAAATAAATAAATAAATAAATAATAAAATCTTTTAAAAAATAGGTTGTAAGGACCTGGATTTAAAAAAAAGAGGTGGGGTGGGGGGAGTCTGACAAGAGGCACAAATCAGAGGAGGCTAAGAACACTTGACCACTAAATGTAAGCTGACATCCTGAACGGAAGCTGAACCAGAAAAGGGGCTTTGCAGAAAATTAATAAAATGTGAACTCAGCATGGGCTTTGGTTAATAGTAATGTATCAATACCGGTTTGTCATTTGTGGCAAATGTAGCTTAGCAGTGTGAAATGTTAACAGGAGGGGGAACTGAATGAAGGGGGTATGGGAACGCTCCGTATCACCTTGGCAACTTCTCTGCAAACTGAACACTATTCTAAAATCAAAAGATTATTTACAGATGAAAAAACAATAATATTAAAGGACAACCCGGGTGGGGGATGGGGCAACTGGGTGATGGGCATTAAGGAGGGCACCTGATGTGATGAGCGCTGGGTGTTACACGCAACTGATGAATCACTGAACACTACATCGGAACCAGTGATGTACTATATGCTGGCTAATTGAATTTAAATTAGAAAACTAAGGAAAAAAAAGGACAACCTGAGAGAAAATACTTGTAGCATAATAATAAACTAATAATTAGCATCCAGAATATAGCCTCCAATTTTATTAGAAAAAAGACAAAAATAGAAAAGTGGGAAAAACACCAGAAGTGGTAATTGCCTAAAACACACAAAATGTTCAATAAACATAAAATGATGTTAAGCGAAACACAAATTAAAATGACCACTTTTTATTCATTTTGTTGGCAAATGTAGATTAACTACATCTATGTCAAAATTAGAGAAACTGCATTGCCACGCGCTGCTGGTAGATCTGAGTGGTATTATGACATCTTTGGGAAGCGATTTGACAGTATATATTATAATTATAAATGCTCATGCCCTTAAACCCAGAAATTCCAAATGTCATTATTTATCCTAGACATGCAATGGCCAGAAAGCAAGTACAAGGCCATCCATGGGGCAGTGTTTGTAGTGGTAAAAAATTTAGAACTATGCACATATTCATAGAGCAATCATTACATAAATTAAACGTGATAGTATATGCATCCCACATATATGATACATGCTCTATCACAATGTACAAAATGAGGCAGACCTCTCTGAGCTAACACGGAGAGATGTCCAAGATTTTGCTGAGGGGGGGAAAAAAGCAAGCTACAGAACAGCAAGTTTATCGTGACACATTAAAAAGTAAAGAGAAAAAAAAAATGCTAACAAAATTATATGTTTTATCTGGAACCCCAAAATATATAAATACACAGAAAGTCATCTGGAAGATTTATAGTGTATTGATAGTGGTGGTAAAGCTTAAGAGCGAGGAGGTACAACTCGTGTTAAGGATGCTTGTCCAAGAGAAATCTAGTCGGTGCTGTGCTCATACGGGTCTGCCACAAGCCCCCCTGTGGAAGTATCTGCTGATTTCTGACAAGCAAATACACACCTTGCAAAATTCCTAAAACATTAACAACTGTTTCTTCCAAGTCAGTACAATCCTGTTCTAGTACCTTGCTGACTCTAGCCCTACCTCTTTTTTTTTTTTTTAAACTTATGTGGTTAGAAGTTATTTCTCAATTAAAAAAAAAAAATCTTCTATTTGAGTCATTCAGGGACATTCCAGAGGCGGAAATTTCCCGAATTATATTAAAACCTCTAAGTGCTACAAAGGGCTCCTGATGTCATAGAAAATGTCTGTGTCCACAGATGATGGTTTTGGGGTGTTTGGACGGTAGACATCGTCTCTCTCACAGTAGTATAAGCAAACTTCAAATAATTTTAAACAAATGATTTCTCTGCTTTTCATCATGAAGCTTCATGAATGACGAGATCATTAAGGCTGTTGTGTTAGTTTCCTCCACCTGCTGTAGTAAATCACCACAAATGTAGTGGCTTAAAACAATATAAATTTATCTTACAGTTCTGCAATTCACAAGTCTGAAGTGGGCCTTAGTGGGCTAAAATCAAGGTGTCAGCAGGGCTGCATTCCTTTCTGGAAGCTCTAGGGGAGAATCTACTACCTTGCCATTCTTAGCTTCTAGAAGCCACCTGCATTTCTTAGCTAATGGCCCCGTCCTCCGTCTTCACAGCTGGCAGTAGTAGGTTGAGCCCTTCTCACCTCGCATTCCTCGGACCTTCTCTCCAGTCTCCCCTTCCCACATTTTAAGGACCCTTGAGATTGCACTGGGCCCACCTGGAGAATCCAGGATAACCCCTCCATCTCAAGGTCAGCTGATTAGCAAGCTTAATTCCATCTGTGACCTTAATTCCATTTGCCATGTGACCTAACCCATTCACCAGTTCTGGAATTAGGACATGGACATCTTCAGGGGACTATTAATCTGCCTACCAGAGTCAGGAAGAGAGCTATTGGAATAATGCCACTAATGACCAGTATGACCCTCCTGCCTCCCATTCCAGCCCCTGACAGTCCACAGATTTGCTGCCTCCTTTTCAGTCTTGGCTGAAGGGTCACAAAGATGATGGTGTGGGGTTGCTGACCATTTGTAATGAGAGTGTTAGTTTCTCTGGGAATGATGAAGTTGGTTGGAACTGTGTGATACAAGGTTTTGATCAGACATGAATAGCAATGGTAACCCCAACGACCAAGACTTTTCTTTCTGATGAATGTGATAACAGCAATGTAACAGGACTATCAGACTCGTCTCTGGAGCCATTTGGTCCTGACATTATTCGGTTACTTCACCCAATAATACTTAAGAGTCATAGGGAAGCAATGGTTTTGGTGGGGCTCCCACAGATGCTGGGTTGAATTACCTGGCACTCGGTTCCCACCTTCTGCATCTATCCTGTGGGCACTTAGACTAGAATTGCTCAGCGGAGTTCTTAAGCCAGGGAAGTGCTGGAGCCCGTATATCCCCTGCCTGTTAATTATTCTTTAACACAAAGAAGAAAAGGAATGTTTTGTCCAGATTTTAAGTACCAAAGGCATTATGATGCTATTAACAATGGGCTCTACAAAGGCAAAAATTAAACAACAAAAGCTTTAACTGCATGAAATGGGAAATCAATGTTGTATTTATAAAAGCACCAAGGGGAACAGGATATAATTGAAGGTTTCGAGACACATTCAGTACCAATATGATGCGTACACACTGACTTGGACAGCAGGTAGGATACAGGGAGGTCAGTCATGGGAGAAGAAAAAAACACTAATATATTATTCCTTCCACAGAGAGAAGGAATTTGGTTCTTTAAAATACTATTTTATATTTTCAGCTACTTGATACATACACCATAATATAATCCAGGGCTTTTGATGAGTTGGGTTTTTGTTTGTTTGTTCGTTTACCTAATTTAGTGTGATAATAGTTTGGTAAAGTACTCAAAGTGTTTCCAGTTTAGTTGTTGGATAGCAAGGATCAGGTCATGAACCCAGGAGCTGTCATATGGTGTTGAGGCTCAGACCCTTGTCTTGGCATCTCATCTCTTGACCCGGGGCTGCAAGTGTGTCTTCATCCCAAACACTCAGTGAAACTTACACAGTTAAAGAACTTAAGAGGATTATGAAATATCATCTTAGGTTAAAGTGATTTGGATAGCTACCTTGTTTTTTTATTCCCCCTCCTCTTTGTACCCCTCTGAGCTTTCTGGGAATACTTGTTTTGGGAAAAACTAAAGTATTAAAATTATCTTAAGTACCAACTTCACAACATACAAAGAAAGTCTTTAAATTCTTGAGAAAGTTAATGAGAAGATGATATGACTACCTCTACTTTCAAAAAAAATATGTTAAAGTCTAAAAAACACTGAAGTGAGAAATTTCTAGTCTATACTTCAAATAAGAAAACACAATAGAAGATAAGCTAAATTACTTTCTCCCCAAAGTAGACCAAAATACAGGGGGGAGGGGTTGTGTATGAATGAAGAAAAAACATATTTCTGCATCTGCCATGTCATTTTTCTTTTCTTTTCTTTAAACACAGAGTCTTTATGAAGAGAATGAAGAAGTATGGGGCAGAAAGGAAGATAATAGATTCAAAATAATAACTTTAATTCCCTCATGTATACGTGTCCTGAGAATGATTTTTGTCCTCTGTGAAAAAAAAGAGATCCAGTTATAAATAGAGCAACATTTACCCTCATATTTCAAAGGAAATAAATTTGAAGTAAACCGATATGCATATTACTTGTTTGAGTAACATTATATTCCTAATCCTGGAGGCATTTGGAAAAATAGTATAATTCAAAGCCTCACTTTTCCCAAAGGAACAATGGTATAATCAGAGGGATAACTGTAAGATATTTCTGGTTAGATGTGATAAAACTGAAAAAAGAGTTAAAATAAATCAGATGACAGGCTGGCAAGAAATGAGGGTGAGAAAAGAAGAGAAATTCTTATGACTTTGCTGCAGTTCGGTTTTATCTTCTTGTTGGAATGAATATTGAATTCAAGAAAGCACAATTATTAGCAGTTCTTAGAAAAGAGGGAGTTTCAAGCTTAACAATTAATGTACTTAGGTTATTTCAAAGTAACTTTTAATACTATTTCTTTTATCGACAGCAGTCTATATCAGACAGGTAGCTCTTGGATAGTCTTTCAGGGACCATATCACTGTGATCAAATCTCTCAGATTCTGTAAGACACCCTCAATATAATCAGGACAAATTACAGTGTAATATCTGTGTGGCTATTCTTGTGCAAAAGCACTGTTACTGCTCCATTACCTGTACTTTTTGATTATCTTCTAAAGTAGTAGAAACAAATAAAGATCGCATATAGAACTTTCTTTAAAAAAAAAAAAGACTTTTTTCACTAAGGCAATATAAATATTAATCAGTTAAAACTCTAAAAGTCCTGTGACCCAAAATATTAAATCTAGAATAATTTTATTTAATGTTTGAAATATACAACAAGGAGCTTAAAAGGGAAAATAGAACATTAATCAAATAAGTTTTAATCAAATATGCAAAAGGCATGACTATAAATCCCTGGCCCAAAGTTAGCTATTAGATCGTTAGCTTCTCCCAAATTAACAGATTTAATAATATGAATAGATAAAGGCAGATGTACACATGTATTTCTTAACAACACAATGGAATCTCAATTTGTAGCCCACTAATCAATTCAGACAGATGCCACAGAATTTTTTTAAAGATTTATTGATTTGTTTGAGAGAGAGAAAGAACAGGGAGAAGGTCAGAAGGAGAGGGAGAGAGAGAATCACCAAGCAGGCTCCTTGCTGAGCTCAGAGCCTGATGCGGGCCTCAATCCTAGGACCCTGAGATCATGACCTGAGCTGAAATCAAGAGTTGGCCACATAACTTACAGAGCCCCTAGGTGTCCCAATACCACAGAATTTTATAATTTATAAAGACCCTAAAGATATTCAAGATAAGATTTTATCATCTGGGGCCTCAAATTATTCCATAACTTTAGTGTCCAATAGACAACTAAGCATACAAAAACCAAGACCCCATGAACAAAAATCAGCAGAAATGACAGAAAACTGAAATAGATCCAGACTACAGACTATGAAACAACTAGTATTATTATAAAGCCAAGGTTAAAATTATCAACACCAAAATGGAAACTATTAAACAGTGACATAGATGATTTGGAGAAAAACCAAGTAGAAATTATAAAAACTGAAAAATTAACAACTCAATGAAAAGGTTTATCAGATTACATCCAGCTGAAGCGAGAGCTAGTGAACCAGAAGATAGATGAAATTAGCGGAATGAAACATGAAGAAATGAAAAGACAGAAAATATTTTTTTAAGTGTAGGATACGCAAAAGTGAACAGCATATATAGTAAGAAAAGGGTCTATCATAGGTTTAGTTGGAGACTCAGGAGAGAACAGAAAAAATCAAGCAGAAGCAATATTCAAAAAACCAATGGCTAAACATTTTCCAGAATTGATGACAGATATCAACTCACGTATTTGTGAAACCCAATGAATGCTAAGCAGGAAAATATAAAAGAAATACACATGTATATTATAGTGAAACTGAAAAAAATCAAAACAAATATACAACTTTAAAAGAAGCTAGTGAATAAAGGATAGATTTATTTAAATAACACAAAAGAACAAATAATCAATGACTCTCAGTTTTTGTTGGTCTGAAAAAAGTCTTTATTTTGCCTTTATTTTTGAGGACTATTTTGCTGCATATAGAATCCTGGCAAAGGCTCTCAAGAGGAAAATGCTTCTGTCAGGAATGCAACAATGACATCACTAAAACTTCTATCTGGCCATTTGGGGCTCCTTATACCACCGAGCCAAGAGATGAAAAAGATGTTGGTCTACTAATTGGGGTGATTATTCCCAGTTACCAAAGGAATATTGAATTGCTGCCTGACAGTGGAGGCAAGGAAAACTACATCAATAACCCAGAGGATCCTCAGGGATGCCTCTTGGTATTTCCATGCCCAATAGTAAAAATTACTTTAAAAATACAAAAAGAAACAGAATGGGTGAGGACTCAGGCCATTCAGGAGAGAAATGTTTGGCTCCCTCCACCAGATAAAGAACCCAGGGAAGCTGAGATTCTGGCTGAGAGCAAGGAGATACAGGAGAGGCAGTCGAAGAAGACATAGCCAACAATAAGCTTGTGACCAACTACAGAAGTGATGACTATATGAGCTTTCCATATTTTTTTCTTTGTTATGTGCATATATTTGTCTACTCTAGCCACTTACTTCTTTCTTCCCATTCCTATTTTATATATAAGTTATTAGAAATTGCATTTAGATTTCAGTTCTTAAGTAATAGAATAGTCTAGCTAAATTTGAGAAGGAATTAATATAATTTAGTAATGGATACAATGATTATTGGGACAGTGAGGTTTTTCCTTTTGGGGAAAGGATAGGAACTTTTACGTGTCAGATGGATGGATGGATCTTATTAGGTGCAAAGATAGAGTTGTTCTGATGATGTACGAAAGCTCAAATGTGTGTAGAAAAGTGCATCTGGAAGCTCGGTAGTCAAGAGGTGGACTGGGCCAGTTACCGGTTTATTGTGTCTCAGCTCCAAAGTCATATTTCACTGTCTAGTCTGCAAAAAAAAAAAAAAAAAAAAAAAACTAGATCTGGACCCTTTGTCTATTTTTTTCCTTTGCCAGTGGCTGTAAGTTTTGTCAATAAAGGGTGCTGGGAAAGACACTGCAGTAGGAAGGGGCTTTCGATTGGGTTCTGGTGTGCTCATTTGGCAGGACTCTGCAGTGCACGCAGCCAACAGCAGTCCATTGCCAGCAACTTCCCCTGGCACCCTACTCAGGTGGTTTTGTAGCAGAGTGCCTTAGCGAAACACCTCCCCGTGAACAGCTTTCCCCAGTGCCCTAGAGTATGGAATGTTAGCAAGTTCCAGAGGGCACATTTCCAGCAAGTTCCACAGCATGGCACCACGGTGACTTCTCTGCCATCAGTGAGCCACAGCTGTGCCTCTGCATTGAGATCTGGATCTCAGCCCTGGATGGTATCTTCCTTGAGCGCTCTACCTCAGCCCTAGGCTGCTCCTTACACTGCTGCTCCTGTATTCCTCAGAATCCTCTTTATTTCTCACTAGTGAATCTCTCATTATGCCAATCCCCTATTACAGTTAATAATTCTTGATATTAAACCTTCCCTTTCAAATTCCTTTTCCTTTCAAAAAAACCATGTGGTTTCCCTCTTCTAACTGGACACTGATTGACACACTGTGGTTTTCTCTATTTTTATTTTTCCTGAGGTTTATGGATTTTCTTGGATTCTAAAAAATTACTCTGTACCACTCTTTTTCCTCTTACTCTGAGACTCTGATTAAACATACGTTAGACTGCTTGATATTGTATCATAGGTCACAGAGATTTTGTTCATTTTCTCCAGTACTTTTCTCTCTCTCTCTCACTTTATTCTGGATTCTTTCTATTGCTTTGTCTTCAAGTTCATTGATCTTCTGCAGTGTCTAATCTCATGTTAATCTCATTCAGTCTGTTTGTCTTTGTGGATATTGTATTTTTCACCTCTCAGTTTCATTTGGTTCTTTATCATATCTACCATTTCTTTCCTCATCTTTTTTCATGTTTCCTTTTATATCCTTGAGCATATGTAAGATTTATAAATGTTGTCTTAAGATCTTTATCTCCCGATTCCTTTATCTCTGTCGGTTTTTGTTTCTTTTACACTGATAGATCTTTCTCCTGGGTATCAGGCATATTTTTCCTACTTATTTGCAAGCAGACTGATCTCTTTAAATCATTTCCTGGCCATTGTGAATTTCATGTCATTGGGTGTTGGATTTTATTGTTTTCCTTTAGTATTTGGCTTTCTTACAGAATTTTACTTGCACATCACTTTGCTCTTTTCAAGGCTTGCTTAAGCTTTATCACGGTGGGCCTAGAGCACCTGCTTTAGAGCTAGATTGCCTGGAAACAATATTATGACCTTTCTGAGGATTCTTTCCCAAACCCCATGTCATACCAGATTTCTTTACCCAGGCTGGTGCAAAGCCAAACTTCCCCCCTGAGATCCACGTGAGCTCTGGGAATTATTTGGCCCACTGCCTTCTGGTGGCTCTCTTCTTGGCTTATGAAGATTCACCCCCACCTGCATGTGCAGACTCAGAGAGAACCCTATGTAGATCTCCAGAGCTCTCCTTCTGTGGGGCCCCCCTCTGGTACTTTGCCTACGAACTGTGACTACTTGCTGCCTCTCCAAACTACAGTCTCTGTCTCCCCAGTCAGCAAACCACTGGGCCCACTTGTGTTCTCTGTCTTGTGCCATGGCCTGGAGACTGGCCCTCAGCAGTAACCCGGGGCGACTGTAGAGCTCACTCCATTGTTTTCCTTCTCTTGGGGTCACAGTCCAGTTTTCTAGGTTTCATGGAAGGAGAGTGATTTCCAAAGCATTTGATTCTTCATGGGCAGAAGTAGAAGTTCTGCATTAGCTATTATTTTATGCTTTCTTGGGAATTAATAGTGCAAATGCAACCCACATTTAAATTTATTTAAATAGCATACACCAACAGATATTTATTCCCAGGATTTTAATAATAATCACAAATCATGTTTTCCATGTAGCAAAGCATCTTTAAAAGAGATACTGGATGTACTCTGTTATTTGTGCAAATGTATGCTTTGCAATTAATACATCTCAATTTTTAAAATTATCCTATAAAGCTTTCATTCATTCACCCAACCACAACTTTTCTAAATAACACTAAGTTTTATGCCCGAAACTTCAACAACTACATTTGCTACTTGCTGGAGTTCTAAAGGGAAAAAAGCCAGAAGAAAGGACGCTGATGTTTGACAACGGTGAAATCTGAGTTTCACGTGTATGTAATACTAGCTCACTTTCTGGATAGGAATAGAGGAGCACCTGCCCCAGGCCACGGAGCTAATTAGAGACCATGATGACTCTGATTGCAAGTTCAAACTCTTTCTAAACCATTACATTGTCTACACCCAGTGCTCCTGTTCCTTGTGATGACATTTAGCACTTACAACCTGCATAGAGAAGTGAAGTATTTATCCTTTGAGACAACTGCTACAGCCCACATAGTCATGCAATGGGGAAGAGCACTGAACTTGGAGCAGCTCACATGTATTCAGTGTCATCTTGCCACTGGTAAGATCTGTGTGGCCTCCGTTCAGGCCTCAGTTTCCACCTCAAGAACCACGTATAACCAGAGAAGTGAAATATAAAAGTTCCTTATATGTCAAAATACAATACTTTGTCTATTTATGTCTAACAGTTTTAATCCAATTAAGTTCTAGGATATAAAGGTGTTAGCATCTAAGACTTTCTCTCTCCTCCTCAACCTGTCACCTGACCCTTTTCTCCTTCAAATATTTAATTACCTGGCTACCGTCATAAAATATTCACTGATGAGGTCTGATATATGGAGGAATGAATATGCATTGTACTGAGTAGGCTGCCTGCCGCCCTCATTTACAGACTAATAAGGAATCTCACCTGTGATGATCTGGCTGGTCAAGGGTTAAAGATTAGTAATTTCTGTTTCAAAAATGACAATACATTCCTTGTCACTTCCTAAATCTGAGTCATTCATATCAGCCTGATAGCTGACATTTTAAAGAATAGATCTCTCTCTGTGATTTTTTTTTCCATTGGACTTATTTTTGCTACTTCTAAGGAAAGTGTCACAAGAAAGCAATATGTATGTACATCGTCTGAGCAGCCACCCTGGGTAAAGCATTAATGGAATGGGATGTTGGCTTGCGAGCAGATCTATGAGGAGGGGCAGGAGACAGGTGGAAGGATGCAGATAATCGAGGCGGGAGACAGAGAAAGAAATTTTGAAAACTTTGCAAAACAAAGCAATGCTATCAATGCTGAAAAAGGAAGAATTTTGGCATCAATATAACTACCATAGGAGGAAGGCTAAGGTTTTAACACTGTGCAAAGATCTTTCCTATAGTACAAAATTTACAAATGTTGTATGTTAGGGGTGCCTGGGTGGTTCAGTCGGCTGAGCATCCAACTCTTAATTTCTGCACAGTCCATGATCTCAGGGTCCTGGGACTGAGCCCTGCATTAGACTCTCCACTCATCTGGAAGTCTGCTTGGGGATTCTCTCTCTCTCTCTGCCCCTCCCCTTGCTTGCCCTCTTTCTCTCTAAATAAATATTTTTTAAAAATCCTTCAAGGGGTGGGGCGCCTGGGTGGCTCAGTAGCTAAGCATCTGCCTTCAGCTCAGGTCATGATCCCAGGGTCCTGGGATCGAGCCCCACATCGGGCTCCCTGCTCCGCGGGAAGCGTGCTTCTCCCTCTCCCACTCCCCCTACTTGTGTTCCCTCTCTCACTGTGTCTCTCTCTGTCAAGTAAATAAAATAAATAAAATCTTTATTAAAAAAATCCTTTAAGGGGTGCCTGGGTGGCTCAGTCGTTAAGCATCTGCTTTCGGCTCAGGTCATGATCTCAGGGTCCTGGGATCAAGCCCAGCATTGGGCTCCCTGCTCAGCAGGGAGCCTGCTTCTCCCTCTCTCTCTGCCCCTCCCCCTGCTTATGCCCTCTCTCTATATCAAATAAATAAATAAAATCTTTTTAAAAAATCCTTTAAAAATGCTATATGTTAGAAAAGGTCTCATACAGTTACAAAGATAGATATTTCTGACATCTTTAGAAAGAAGCAATCTAAATGGCCACCAAGTCAGGAACAAATGAACAAAATACAAGCATAAGATAGAACACTCTACAACATGCCGAGACAGCAAAAATGTAATATTGGGTAAAAAAGATAAGATAAAATGATACTAACATAATAAATGCATTAATAAAAACATGCAATACTATGTAATTTTACATGCATTTTGACGAACTGGAAAGCTACACACTAATCATAGTGATTGCCTCAGGAAAACAGGTTAAATGGTGGGACTGGTTATAATGGTCAAAGGAGATGTTAGCTGCATGTTATGTTTCACATTTTTAACAAGCAGAGAACACAGATATGACAGCTTTTTTTTTATACTTAACTCTTGGTGATAAGAAAGTCGGTATTCTTAATTCCGTTATCATTGTTTTAGCTTTTTGTAAATTTTAAATTTACAAATTTATTGTCCAAAGTAAAAGTAAAATAAAAAGAACTCAAAGCCTGAGAATTTAAAAAATGATTTGTTTGGAGCAGTGATGGAGAGAAGACACTAGAATCATGAGTGGATCAGAGCTGAGTAAATGTGACTTTATACGGTCTCCTTCTCAAGCTATGCACCCTGAAATCTGTGGAGATGAATATATACACACACTTATTATTTATTATATTTATATAAAATTCTATTGCTTTTATTATTTATATATTATAATATGTAGTATATATATAAAACAAATATATATACATATACATATATATATTTACATATATATAAAACAAAACTGGTATGCTGAGATGTGCACTGTGAACCCCCAAGGAGAACCTTGGCTGAGGGGATAAAAAACCATTTAAAAACCGACATTTCATTAGCATGGGATGGAAGTGTTTGTATACTTTATATACTTCATCAGACTCTTTAAAAGAAACCCCAAGGGAAGAAGCAACGGCCAACATGTTTTTGCAGGGGGGCTATTTTATAACGTTAACCAATAGTGGCTTAAGGACACAGAAATTAGAGACCTGTAGTTGGAGAGAAAGAAAGGTGAGAGGAAGAAGGAAGGAAGAACTACAGATGCCCATCAACGGATGAACGGATAAAGATAAAGATGTGTATATATATATATATATATATATATATATATATATACACACACAATGGAATATTACTCAGCCATCAGAAAGGATGAAACCTTACCATTTACATCAACATGGATGGAACTGGAGGGTATCATGCTGAGTGAAATAAGTCAATCAGAGAAAGACAATTTTCATATGGTTTTACTCATATGTGGAATATAAGAAACAGCACAAAGGATCATAGGAGAAGGGATGGAAAAACAGAATGGGAAGAAATCAGAGAGAGAGAAAAACCATGAGAGACTCTTAACTACAGGAAGGAAACTGAGGGCTGCTGGAGGGGAGGTGGGTGCCAGGATGGAGTAACTGGGTGATGGATGGGCATTAAGGAGGGCATGTGATGTGATGAGCACCAATGATTTACTGAACTCTACATCTGAAACTAATAATGTTCTATATGTTGGTTAATTGAATTTAAATAATAAATAAATAAAATATTCTTAACTTTTTAGAGCTCTCCTTTTGAATTTTAAAAACCCCAGTAAGTCCTATATGATATTATTTATGCATTTAAAATCCACTGATTGAAAAAAATAATTGCAAAAACCTATTTTGAATTAGGCAATATTTCTCAAGAAGATTTACTTAATTACTAATTCAAAATTATCTTTCGATACTTGAAAAATAGTAGCATACTATTTTTGTTTATAGGCAATATAGAGGAAGTATCTCTGATTCTGTGGACACTTATAACAATTTTGTAGACCCCTACCTCTTTCCATCAGATTGTGGCAACATTAATCTGGACATAACCTCTGGCTTTAGGTGTAAGATGATTAGAATAAATGGAAAAACAACTCCACAGAAATTTGTGGCATGAGTTCAGTAGAGAATTCTGTGGGCTTAGAAATGGATTAAGAAAGCTTATTTGCCAAATGCTAAGTGGCAGAACCAGGACTCAAATTAATCTGATTGATTTCAAAGCTTGCGCTCCTTCCACCCAACACACAACACTATTTTTGAACATTGCATTTTGTACCCAACGCTAGGATGACTAAAACACAGTTAAAGCCAAACTCGACACAAGCCCTAAAGTGAAGACTTAAGCTTTAGATAAATCAGTTGATATATTATACTGGTAGAGGTTTATTTTACATTATTCCAACCAAGATCTTCCCTGGGAGCATAAGGCTGAGCAAACAAACCTGGTCCATCCATGAGGCAACCTGGCAATGTGGGCAGGGCCCTGCTGAATGGGCAATATTCACTGTCTTACTCTGTATCTATGGATGCCTCATTCATGCATCCTGAGACCCTCTGTAAAAATTGTCTTTCCATTGTCCAATTTTAGCAAAAAGAGAGTCAGGGCAGACCTGGATCTCCTGGACAAAGATTGAACTGAAGAAAGGAATCAAATCACCTGGTGTTTAACAACCGGGTGCTCCTGACCAGGAACATGAGCAGCTAAGCAATGAAGCTGAAATCCTTAGTCATAGTTCCAGGAGCCAAATGCTGACTCCCATTTGGAGTATGTTCCTGAGTAGAGTCCTGCCTCTATTTTGAAATGCAAGCACCATGGGAACAGAAGCTGATTCACACATCCCCCCTGCTAGTGCCCCAGCACCAGCACATAGAACAGTGCCTGAGACATAGAAGCACTCAAATATTTGTTAAATGAATGGATACTAGTGGCTGTGGGATTTTTATTCCTTTCCTGTTAGTATAAATTATAAACATAGTTCACTTGGAATCGTGATGATACCTTTGAGTAGAAGACCAAGATTCAGCTTAAGAGCTGATAATCTCACTAGAGTATCTGAGAGCTTCAGCAAAGTGTTCACTCCCTTAACTTCCCCATCTCAAGGCTAGTGGGCCTTTCCAAGTCCTTCACCCATGATCAGTGATGCATTCCATAGGTAATGTATGTAGTTTACTTGCACCTACCTTACCTCATGCAATCATCACAGCTAATCTTTAAGGAGAATAATAATGCTCATTATTATTATTATTATTATTATTATTATTATTATTATTCCAATTTTACCAATGAAGAACCCAAATGTTCTTGTCAGGACTCAAACTAGTCCAAACAAAATGAAACACAAAAAGGTTAAAAAAAAAAAAAAAGTTGATTCCAAATAACTGAAATGTCCAGAACTGGATCCAGGTTAAGTTTAGAATCAGTGACTCAAAACATGTCAGAGCTCTGTCATGTGGGCTCTTCTCAGCTCTGTGGGCTTCCTTCTCTGCGGGTTAAAATTTATTCTCAGGTGAGTTCATTCCAGTTCCATAACTGGAAACTCAGTTAATACCATCCTTATAGCTTATGATCCTGGAGAACAAGAGCTCACTTATTCCTCTTTCCAAGAAACTTCAGCAAAATTCCCAGATTGGGCCAGTTTGGGCCACGTGTCCACCCATCCCACATTAATCACCGAGGCCAATAAAGTGAGTGTTTACATTGCCCCAGTCCACATCATGTTACGGAGGAGGTCAGGTATTGGCCACCTTGTTAGGTAGAAGAGAGAGAGTTCCTACAGAAAATTGCTGGGCAGACGAAATGTGACAGACTGTCCTCAATACCAAAGCCCAAAAAATTCAGTTCCACATACACAATTCCATTGCCACTAAGAGGCTGAGCACCTGAGTCCATAACACATAAGTATTTACTGAGTAACTAAATAAATGTGAGCCTGCGTTCTAACTCCCAAACCCATGCCCCATCTACTATGCGGGTAGCCTCCTGTATTTTCAGCAAAATGCAGAACTACCCCCAAGTTCTCAAAGTGAATAGGATTCACCATATGGATTGACATAGAAAACTGAACCATAAAAATGGTCATTCTTAGAACAGTGCTACATAATATTGACCTATTGTCGAATGCTTTCTATTACTCTTGGTTGTAAGGATTTCCTAATTGATCTAATAGTTTGAAAATGCTTCATTTTCTGTGCACTTAGCCAGCCAACATCAGAAGTAGTTTCGCTCAATAGGAATGACAGAACTCGCTCCCTTAAGAGATGAGGAACAGGACCATCATGTTGCTACTATTTCTGTCTTCCATCTAGTATGTCTTATCCCCTCTCCTTTTCTGATTGATAAGACACTTGACTTGAATTAGTGAGAAAATGAGTGGGTAGCATCTGTAAAATGTTTTTAAACCTCCTTTTTATCTTGCAAAGGTCCAAATGATTTTTATTTTCACTTCAAGGAGAAAAAGAGAAACAAGCCTAAAAAGTATCAAGAGCAGGTGGAACCATTTGCATTTATGTTCTGACACTAAAGTATTTTTCTAGTGTCAACAAATGGAGAGCTTTATTTTAAATGTTGCTAGACTCTGCCTAAGCTTCATTATTCCAGTCCGCTCCGATACAAAAAGGACAGGTACTCTTTCTTTATAATCTAGGATTCCTGGGGAAAGCTTGAGGCATCCTTTCTGGCTGGGAGGAAAATGTGTGACTTTTCATTAACGTTAGCAGGAGTGCTTTGTGCTGAAATAGCAGACTCCATGTTTTTAAATGCTTGAGTGATGATTCACACAAAGCTGGGAAAAGCCTTTTTGTCTTATGCAGCTCTGACCACTGTTGCAGTACTGGGATTACGAATCACAGGAGGCTGTCCTTCTAAGACAGTTCATCCATCCACAGACATTCCAGAAAGATGTCATGGCTCCTCACTGCAACATCAAGGGACAAGGCTTCCGGGTAACACTCTTGTTAGACCCTTATGAAAAGAAAGACTAAGTTAATTGAAAAACTGCTTAAGGCTGTATCTTTTCTCTGGTAGGTTTAAAGTCAGAGAAAAATAATAGTATTGCTCCTGTATTTGCAAAGGCTGAAGAAAATCCATTGAAGTATGTGGACACAAGAAGCTAAACCTGGTAATTTTTTTACCCTGTATTTACCACATAAACAGAATGATGCTGTTTTCTTATGTTCACTTCTAAATAAGAAAAAAAAAGTATAACTTTACAACCTTTTAAGTAAAATAATTATGAAATAAGAAGAGATATTAATGGTTTTTTAAAGATCCAATAAATCATATAAACTAGACTTTCCAAGTAATATTTGTAAGTTGCTGAAGATATGAAGAGAGGAAGAAATGACTGAAATTAATTCCAAAGACAAATCCCCATCAAAATGAGAAATAGTGCACTAGCTTATATTAAATGAAAAATCACTCGGGTGGCATAAAGCAGATAGAATAAATCCATTTTTTAAAGGAATACAAATATGCAAAGGAGCCCTGTGTAAAAATAAGCAAAAAAGAGAGCGGAAGACTGGACACTGACCAGGTAAGGGATGAGCCCATGAGAGCACCACGGTGGGTTTGCCCACCCTTTGGTCTTGCTCTGTCTCCCTACCCAGTACTCCCCCAGCCTGGGGACCTCTGTGTTCAAATAACTCTCCATGGGCCAGCAGAGGAAGGCCCAGTGCCCACCTCCTCTGCTTTGCCTTGTGGATGCCCATCTCCAAAGTCCTTTCCGATTTGTCTTCTATGGCTCGGAGAAGTCTGCTGGGTCTGGAGAAAATGGGGAACCTACAGGGTTCCAGGATGCTGAGGGGGAAGTTGAGGGGGCCGGGCCCATGCATCCTCTTAAAGAACACTTTTAGAAAATAGAAACAAGGTCAGAAGCTGATAGAATAACCACATGGTCCATTAGTTTGTATCAAGAAGACACGCCCATCCTGAGCATATGACCCTGAACAACTGTGTTGGCAGCAAATCGAAAAGAAGAAGGGTGATGTGGCTTTAGGATCATGTGAAGGGCCAGGAAGCTGCTGGGTGTTTTCCAGATCACAAATATTTCCACCGTGAAATCATGGATTCGGCAAGGATTGCTGAGAAGAGATGAGGGCTGGGGGAAACACACACACACAAAGATTATGTTTTACCTTCCCACAAAGATAAGTAAATTTGTATTTCATTGTTACTGAGGTTTGTTTGTGTCTGGTAGCAAGTTCAGAATCTTTTACCTCATTGGGAAATCTGTCAAGCATCAGAAGTGTATGGGAGAAAACATGCTGTGGGAACCTATCAAAGAGACTGAAAATAGTCCTTACTTTGGAGGTGTCTAAATGCTACCTGCGAGGAGCAGACATGGGCCCAATACCGTTTTTTGAGGGCAATTTACAAGTAAGACATTTAAAGCACGCAAGAGAACTATTTTCTATTTCTTGGAGTCTGCGGAGTAACAAGAAATGTTTGTAGATGACCCGTCCCACAAAGTAAGCTGAGGATAGCTACACTCATCTGCTCGTCAGATGAGTGACTCATGAGGAGAAGAGCTTGTACAAAGTAAGGAGGCAGCCTCATACCCCAGCTCTCAAGCCAGGAGGTGGAGCAGGCACCTGTCCCACCTCATCAGCTTCTCCATCTTGCTTCTTGGCCCTGATCTGTCTCTGCCTGCCCACATCTGTGGGCAATGGGCCTGCCAACCCCCAGGTTCCCCCCTTCCAGACCACCATGAATAACATGGGGGGCTAATCTCCAGAAACCTCAATCCCCTGTTCAAAATTCTTCTGGGCCTTGTTGCTGGCTCTGTATCATTTATCCTCCAGTGTCTCCAGTGTCTATTATGGTGCATGCTACTTAGGTGCTTGTAATTAACTTGCATAATGAATCCATTATCTCCGGTAGATAGATAAAGGTCAAACTTCATAATCTAGCTCTCAAAGTACTCAGTGCGATTCCTTCACCTGCCTTTTATTGTAATATTTCTCCACTTTCTTGCATATATTTAGATTCAGAGAAAATGGCCCATCACCAACTCTGTACCCCATCCACCCTCCTCACACCTCTCTTCCTCTTTCTTCTGATCTATGTACCTGGATGCCTTCTCCTCACCTGCCTCTCGAACCTTCCTCTCCAACTTTCAAGTCCAATGCCACCCTCCCCATGAAACAGTCCTTGCTCACCTCAGAATGTTCTTTTTTTTTCTTTTTTGAGCATATACTTTGCACCATCCATCTGGCTTTAGAAGATGCTCTGAATTATATTTAGGTGTGTGTCAGGCAAGAAGTGAATTTCCCTTAGCATGGGACACTAATTGACACACAGTAAGAACTCAGTAAGTATTCATGGAATACATAAACGATATGCTTGCATGCTGTCACCCTCACTGCCAAGGGAGAAATGTCAGATGTTACCAATCATGTTTAATTACAACAGAAGAAGAGAAACAAACAGAAGGAGGAGCGTATTACTGCACTTGACTTTGCCAGGTTTCCAAGGCCATCATAACCATCTTGTATATACCCTTCCTACGTGCAACAGCCCTTGTGTTTGTGGATAGAGATGCCTGCTCACCGAAACATCAAATCTGCATCAGGACATGCATGGTATTAAAGATAACTATAGACTATATGATAAACATTAAGTAAAATTATCATAATGGGCTTGTCTGACCCCAACAACATGTAAACCTTATTCTATCTTCAGCTTCAGAGTGAGTCTGGCCATCATCCCAGGAGGGATCTCAGTGAGCAGTACCTCTTACCCCAATCAGTTAGGGGCCCCTGTCAGTGGGACTGCTCTCTAGAAAGCTCTACATCTCTAAAAAAAGATAATGCATCAACTAAATGCATCCAAGAAAATAATTTCCTTTAGGAATAGTTTCACAGTATTATATAGGGCATTTGTTAAATATTTCTGATGGGTGGAAATTGAGAAGCATATAATAATATATGGTTACATAAATTTCACTGGATCTGACTAGAGAGTGGGCATGGAAATAAATGGAATGTGTACATTAAGAAAACTTACCAATGGTGATACCATAAATTGGTGTTCTGTGATAGAAATGTATAAAGGAACACAATAAGGTAGTGTTCCAATAGTGTGGGATTAATTAGAAATATGGGAGAATGGAATTAAAAGGACTATTGTTAACTCACACTTATATTCTGGATCACCTCCCACAAACCGACATCCTGTCCAAGAAAGGACTTGTCCATTGTGTACGTGAATGAGACTTTCAGTCCCAGGGTGACCCTCAAGTCTCCTTGTCACTTAATTCTGTACTCAATGTGCTACCGCAAAGGGCCCTGCCCATTTCCTAACTATGCAATTCAATAATTCAGTAATTGCTGATTTTTTTAGAACCTTGTCTAAAACCCAGCTAACACAAAGCTACTAAAATTTTAATGTACTAGAACTAGAGCAAATTCAGTAGCTTTGAGTTCATAGGAACCAAATAACCATCTATTTTATCTGCTTCAGATTCTCTTGCTAGAGTGTTTTTAGGCAGAAACAGGAAAGTTCTGTTAGCATTGTATATTTGCTTGGTGGATGAAGGGCAACTGAAAATCTACCTCTGTGCAGACTTATTCATTTTTATGCACACCCCAAGATGAAGCAAACAGTCCATGCATTGCAATTGTTTGCCTTTGGTGCTCTATCATTATGAAGAAGTCTGATTTATCAATGTAGATGGCCAATCGAAGAGCTTACTTTCATTCACCCACCTGGCCCCAAGAGAGGCCTCATTAATGTGGGCAATGAACAGGCCACAGACTAAACAAATGCCGACTCTCCACTGGAAGCAGAAGCAATGAGTGTTGATATTTAGTGAATATAGAAGTTCTCCAGATAACAATTCCACTTACCTTCACAGAGTTTTCAACTCTTTCTCACCTAAGTGGCTCTTGGAAATTAAATATTCTACTTCCATTTGAGATAAGACAAGCTAAAAATTCTTAACCTAACCATTATCTAGCACACACAAACCTGGGAATTCATGGATTAAAAAATATTGCCCCATGCTACCCAGATTTCATGTTGCTGCCTAGGAAGTCTGGTGTGTTGTGAGGGAATGTGGGAGATAAGATTCCAGTCAGATTCCAAGGAGAAAGTGACTTTTTCCAACCAGATTGGTGCTAAGTATGACATCCATCATGACGTAGTGGAGAATGATATCACCAGACAGAAAGAAGCTGCCATGGAGGACACCGAGAGCACCTTCAAGACAGGAGGGGCAGAGAGCTGTGGCTTCATGTGGCCACTTCCATTAACAAGTCTGGGTAGCAGCCTCCATCTCACGGAACATTACGGCGGGAAGAGAGCCTTCAAAACAATCTGCTGAGAAAGACTCAGGACTTAACAACTGCATTTGGAATGAGTACGTAAGCAAAAATCAAAGAATTATCAGGGCTGAGGAAAAAAATTATGAGGAAAAAGGGAGTTGGCTTGGAAGAGAACAATCTGCAAACACAAGGACAGGATCCAGAGAGGACGACATTGATTCCTTTTGTCACATTGCTTAAGGACTGACAACACTTCCTTAGTGAGGAGGAACTGCAGATTTATATCTGATTCCCCTGTGTCTCCTTTACAGTTTGTTGGGTATAAATAATAAGTAGGACTACCCTTACCAGTGTGAGCGTCAAAACTGTTCACCTCTTTTTTTAGTGTGGCACTTGCAGCTCCACATAGCCTCATTCATAGAAAGTCTAAGTACCCCCTTGGGGAAAGCTGTCCAAGCAGGTACCATTTGCATCCCAAGGGAGCCAGTCTGGGCACTTCTGGTTTCTCCCATAGCCTTCAGAGTCACTCACATTCTGCATTGTTATCCAAGAGGGTGAAGGGTGGAGAGATCCAGAGAAGATTCCAGCCTCAGCCCCCAAAATACTGCCACCAGTCCTAAGCCCACAACCCTTAGGCTTTAGCTTTCATCGGATGTCACCAGATCAGCCTGCCCCTCCCACGTGGTGCCTTGTTTTGTTGGGCCTCCGGTGCCCTTCCCAAGGAGTGAACTACCACCAGGTTCCTCTAACTTTCAAATTCACTTGAGAGTCTTAGCTTCTTCCCTCCCCAGAAGGACCCTAGCTCTTCATGGAAATAGTGTCAACTCTACCCCAGAGCTCTCCTTACAGAGAGGAGCTCCCCTTTGTCACACTCCTCTGTGCCCTCCCTCCAAGTGAGGCGTACCTACGTGCCAACATGTGCATCTCTAAGAGGGGGTCCCTCAGCGACTCTGAAACACAAGGAAGTTACCTTGGGAGACTGTCTCTACCTAACCATACAAGAAGCAGGCACAGTCAGCTCTTTAAGCTATTTGCATCAACAGACAATAACATATAAAATGACACTAAGTAAACCTATTGACTCCTCATTTCAGAGTATGGCTTCACTCGTCCTTCACAAATTATTTCATCATCTTTCTTCAAGTAATTTGATATTCAGGCACCTAGTTGAGGCTGATCCTTCCTAAGGACTACAGCTACTTTTAGTGCCCAGCATGTGGGAAGAAGAAAAATGATGAGAAACTCCTCAGGAGATTTTGCCTTGGGGAATGATATTCCTCTCTCTCAGTATGGGGGTGACTAATATGGCATGTGCCACAGAGGGAGGTCCTGTCCGTGCGGAAGCCCAGGGAGAGCCAGTGGGCACAAAACCGATGATCTTTCCAAAAAGGCAAAAGGGAATGATAAAGAAGAGAAGACTGCCCAACACAGTCCCCTTCCAAAAGCCTAGGGCTCTTGGGCACTGGTGGTATGAAGTGCCCCCTTCATCCATGGACACGTGGACCTGCCAGCCATCATGAAGAAAGCACAGAACCATAAGGAGGGTCCATTCCAATCTTATGACAGAGTTAATACGTGTCATTAACAAGGTAAGGCAATGAAAACACCAGACAGTTACAGTTCTTCAGTCTTTATATCGTACTCAGTGTCATGAAAGCTTCTGTTTGCTATTTTGTCATCAGACTATTAAAGGTTAGAGAAAACCTACCTCTCAGTGTTTTGACCAAGAAATGAAAGACTGGAACTGGATATCAATCCTCTTGGATATGAAATGAGATCTGGGGAGATCTATGCAGTCCTGGATACGCTGAGAGGCTAAATGCAGAGGTGTATACATTGCAAAGTCTCCAGAAAGAGTGCAAGATGGGTGGGCAAGCTGAGGTCGCCAGGCAGCCTACCCACTGTCACTCCACAAAAGTGGGGACTGCTCTGACCCATTCTTCACTATATCCCCATCACCTCGCACAATGCCTGGGACTTATAAAACTGCATAATCAACAGTTGTTGCACAAGTGAATACATCTTTTATACATGATTAAGACAACTATATGGTAAAAGGGCTTCTCTAAGGTCTTAGACATTCCTGTAAGTGATGGAGTAGTAACAGCAAACACTTAATTTAGATGCTCCCATGAGTGCTACAGTATTAAAAACGAACAACATAAGATTTAAATCTTGAGATCCAAAGATAAAGAAACTGATACCAATGTGATTAAGTACATGACTCTAGGTCACATGTCACTCGCAGGAGGACTCAGACGCAGAATTCAAATCAAGAAGTCTGGCTCCAGTCTATGCCTGGAACCCTCTAGAACACCAGCCCATGTGACCACCTGACACGAGGTGAGCACATAACTGGGAGTCAGTCAAAAACTTTGCCCAGTGAATGGTGTGAGGAATACCACTTTGGATCATCTAAGGTACTGACCTGTATTTATTACAGCCATTACTCTACTGTGGGTCTGGCTTCACTGAAATTCTTTGTTCCTTTTGTGACGTTTTCACCTCCTTTCATTCGTGCACCTGCCCCAGGTGCGTGCTCTTACTATATGTCACTTTCCACGTGCAGGCCCTGGTTTCCCTCCATTTGTCTATATGTTGGGGCTTCCTTTCCGCACATCAGCTGGAAGACATGGGTCATAGCTTCCTATTCCTGATTCTCCCACCTCACACGGTAACAGTGGGGACTAATGCTGTTGAGGCAAGTCTGCTTTGTTAAGAGCATTGTGCAATGCATTGGAAAGATTCCAAAGGAAATAAAAAATACAAATAATTCATCAGATGCAGAGGTTTGACCATAGGTACTGGACACATTTTTTTTTTCCTTTCTGGTCAAAAAAAGGAAAGAAAGTTTCCCTTGGCTGAATCAGAGGACAGAATTAAGAAACTCCAGAAATCAATTATGTCATCCTCTCTCAATAGTTTTTAAAAGTGAGTTAGAAAGAAAGAAAGAAAAAAGTCTCTTCTGGACTCAATATTTTCTGCCTCCTTTGAACTAATTCCTATGGTATAGAGATTACAATGAGAAAAAAATATATTTAATACAAATGTGTGAGAATGTAAAAATACAGACCAATTGTTAGTAAGCCAGAAGAAAGAAAACTTCTCCAAGGGTAGTACTGAAAATACTATCATCCTGCCAAAGATGTGTAAGTTAGCAACAATGTATCCTATAGTCTCAAGGAGGCTCTGAGAATAGAGCAATGCAAGGCTGGAACCCAAGGGTCAGAACTGCAGTGAGAAATAATAGGTGTAATCAATGTCCATAAGATGTTTTCAAATATGTGGTTTTGTGCAAGGACTAGCAGTAATAATGGTCCTAACCTAGGTGTGATGTACCATCCCTTGGAGCTAACTGTTCACCTGCTTCTTGTCCCACACAACAGAGTACCACTTAGGATGTTTTCTCACATTTACATAAATGAGAAAATCACCTCCTTGGGGCTCTGAAGTATTAATTTCTCTTCCTGGGAAGACCCATCTCCCCACAAGAACTATATTTACATTTGCTTTGTGGGGACTTAGAAAATAAAAACCTGTGGAGTTATAGGCTTCTCTTAACTGGTCTCTGTTTTTCCCAGACTGCTTCACATTTCTGGTTATGGGTGAAGGCTGAGCTTGGCCATCTTGACTACTGAGCCTAAGAGCAGAGGCAAGTTCCTTTCTGCAAAGCCATCATAAAACACTCCCCTAGACTGGCGTGTGAATTTTTTTAATAATGCCTCAAATATATTTATTGGATATTTGGAACCATTTCACATGAAAATAATTTCTAAGTATGAGTAGAAAAAAGGGGAAAGAAGGCACATATATTACAGGAGTTTTTTTGTATGAAGATCATTTCATTCAAATGAGATTTGTTCAAAAAAGTATTCATAAGGAAATTTATTTAATATGACTGAAATTTCAAGGGCTCAATTTTCATCTCAGTCTTGTGCTACAATAATACTGTAGATCTCTTTTATGCCATAAGGAAGCATCTTTATGTTATAAAAGATAAAATGTTTTTCATGCAACATATAGACTTTAATCTGCATTTTCAGAAAATCCCTTTGGGCCAGATTCTAATACAATTTCACAGGAAAATTCCTATTGAGGCTGACTGAATTCCAATATAATTTGAAAGCAATTAAGGTTTATCAAAGGAATTATGCAGTAGAGTTATTCTGGAAATGAATCAGGCCCAAAGGCAGTAAAACAAGCATATTAGGTCTTTGGAGCAGCTCTAAGAAATTTCTTAAGTTCTATTGACTCACTAAAACTATAGTGTTCCAGTGGAGGGAGGGAGGACAAAAGCCTTATAAGGCAGTTTAAACAGAGTCATTGAAAAGTTTCTTAAAACTTGACACCGTCATTTGCAAATGGGCATTCCTGTACAACCTGAAGTATAACGCTTCTAGTATGCTTTAATAAAACATAATCTAAGCCTGATACAACACAAAATTTCCAATTTAAAATCCTTTCTTCTGTGTTGTTTTTATCTTTCTTAAAAATGTCTGAAGGGTCATATTTCACCACCTCACTACCTCAGTGAGTGCCAGTTAAGAGTTTCACACAAAAGTAACACTGGAAACAACTCTAAACAAAGGAAGGGAACATAGAAAGGAAGGAAAGAATGTTTCCCTGTGCATATCCTCAGGGGTCACATTACATCATCGATGTACAATACCTCATCTTTTCCATAATGTTCTATACTATTAATTAAATTTAATTAATTAAATATAGGTTGCTTTTTATCATAGGAATATTTGCTATATCAATATGCTCTAAAAAAGTGAATAGATTCTAAGGAAAATGAGATTTATCGGGAGTCTATTTATGCACATGCCACCTTAGGATTAAGTTTGTAGAGTTAACTTGAAAATCATCAGCACACGTTAGCTAATTGCTTTTAATTAGTTGGTTAAATAGAGAAATAAGATCTCAGGGTAATTAATTCCATAAGTTAGTGACTAGTATTATGTCAAGGTCATTTTCATTTTAAGAAATTTTACCAAAAACTACAAGTTTACCCTCAATCACAATGATGATATTTGACACAAAATTCTGGAAAATATGCTCACTCAAGTGAAAATTCCAAAAGGGAAATGATAGCCAGACATTTCAAGTCAATACACTATCTTAAATGAGAGAAAATTACATCCAGAATGACAACATGTGGAGCTTCACAGACCTGCTCCCCAGCAAAACAACCATGACTGATAAAATTGAAAAAAAAAACAAAAGAAGAAATTTAAAAGTCTGAAAATTTTTCTAAGGACACACAGCAAAAGAAGAAACATTTATTCAAGAAAATCTCCTAAATCTCAGTAAGAACAGGAAGAGTATTTGGAATCTGAGCCATAAACCTACTCCTTCCCTTCCCCTACTCCAGGCTTATAGCACAATTAAATCTCCACTTTTGGTGGGGATGACCAAGAAGATGGGCCTCACCTCAATTCCCAATCAAGGGATACTAAACAGGCTGCAGTGGCTAAGCCCCTGAGGACTACAGCCAAGAGCTCACAGATCCCTTTCTTCCACAGCCCCCACTCATAGAGCAGAGGTTCTACACCAGATACAGCAAGCTGAGAATACTAGGGTCTTGATCACCTTAGCCTCAGCTCACTCATAGAGCGGTAGTTCCATCCTGGGAGAGGCAAGCCACAAAGATCCGAGGCTATTGCCCCTACCCAGAGACCTATTTGCAAAGCAGGAGTGTCACTTGCATAAGAAGCAAGCCACTGACCCCACCCACAGCTGAAGAGCTGTGACTTAAAGATTTTGCCTAGGGCAAGAGGCAGTTGGTAAGAGCAAAGAGCACCAAAACTTCTCCAAAGAATTAACTTTACTCATAACAGAGTGTGGGGAAGTTCAAGCCTGAGGTTGCTCTGGAAAACAATGGAGATTCTGGTGGCAAGTAATTAAGAGGAGAATATTAACTGTATGAAGGTAACAAGTTAAATCACTAGCTAGTTTATCAGACAGAACCATGGAAAGAGACAGCCAAGAACCCTCCGAGGATCAGAACAAATCTCACAGCTGGCCTCAAAACCATTCCAGCAAAGGGGTCCAAATTTAACTGAACCAGATGTGGAGCAATTTATGCCCCAGGGCATTGTCAAAAACAATGAAGCAACCAGCCAGGAAGTAGTGGACATAAGAGCTAGGGTGTTTGTGAGGCAAAGAGCTTAGCAGAGAGATCGAGGAAAGAGACCACCCAAGAGAGTCCTGTTACATCACTGTCATCCCAGGATGACTGTGCACATGCCCAGAATTGCAGTTCTCTGAGAAGCTACATCATAGGCTTCACAGTGCATAGAGTAATAGATGTGATAAAAAAAAAAAAAAAGTCAAGTCATTAAACAAGTAAACAAAGCAAACAACAACAAAAACAAGCGGCGGGGGGAATGGGGGGAAAGGGGAGAAAATGAGCACAGGATCAGAGAAATATGGGACAGTATCAAGTGTCCTAACAACGGGTGCCTGGGTGGCTCAGTTGGTTAAGTGTCTGCCTTTGGCTCAGGTCATGATGTCAGGGTCCTGGGATGGAGTCCCGTATCAGGCTCCCTGCTCAGTGGGGAGTCTGTTTCTCCCTCTACCCCTCCCCCCTGCTCTGGTGCTCTCTCTCTCAAATAAATAAAATCTTAAAAAAGAAAAGTGTCTTAATATTTGCATAACAGGAGTACCAGAAGGAGAAGAGAGAAGCAGGAAAAAAAATATTGAAAGAAGGAATGACCAAAAACATCCCAAATTTGATGAAACATTAATTTACATATCTAAGAAGCACAACAAACTCTAAGTAGGATAAACACAAACGGATCTACACCCAGACACATCATAGTAAGAATGCATAGGAGAGGGCAGGTAACAGGAAGGGCAGGAAAAAAAAAGAAGAAGAATTTGATAGCAGCAACATAAAAATGATTTGTCATGTAGAAGGAAACCCCATTAAGTTTAATGGCTGACATCTGGGACACCTGGGTGGCTCAGTCGGTTAAGCGTCTGCCTTCAGCTCAGGTCATGATCCCAGGGTCCTGGGATCAAGTCCCACATCAGGCTCCCGGCTCAGCAAGGAGCCTGCTTCTCCCTCTGCCTGCCACTCCCCCTGCTTGCTCTCTCCCTAATAAATAAATAAAATCTTTAAAAAAAAAGTTTAATGGCTGACATCTCATGAGAAACAATGGAAACAGTGGAGGCCAAAAGGCAGCGAGATATCATACTCAAAGTGCTACAAGAAAAAAAAACTGTTAATCAAGAATCTTATATACAACAAACTATCTTTCACACATAAAGGTAAAATAAATATATTCCCACATTAACAAAAAGAATCTGTTGCTAGTAGACTTGCCTTACATGAAATCCTTCAGTTTGAAACCAAGTGACCCCAGACAGCAATATGAATCCATACCAGAAACCAAAGAGCACTGGTAAAAGTAATTATGTAATTATAAAAGACAGTATAAGTGCATATTTCTTCCATTTCTTACTTAAAAAGCAGCTGTATAAAACAGTATTATATAATTGCACTATTAGGTTTATGACATACAGAAATGTAACATATTTGACAATAATAACATAGGAGATAGGTGAAAACAAAGTAAGAAAATGGAGTAAGAAAATTACACAGACGGCAATGTGAATCCACAGGGCCAAATAAAGAACCAGAAATGATAAATAAGAAGGCTAACTTTATAAGAAATTCTATAAATAAGAAATTCTACTTGTCCTTTCTTTGCTTAGCTTCTTTAATAGACAAACAATTCTATAAAGTAATAATTATAACAATATATTGTTGGATTTGTAGGATATATATATGTAATATATAAAACAATGATAGCACAAAAAGGAAGAAAAGTGAATAGAGAAATATAAAGGTAATATTTCTGATCTCACTGTGATCAAGTTAGTATAAATCTGAAGTAGATTCTGATGAATTACATGTATATCGTAAGCTCTATGGGGCACCTCAGTGGCTCAGTTGGTTAAGTATACGAGTCTTGGTTTTGGCTTAGGTCGTAACTCAGGGTCATGGGACTGAGCTCCATGTCAGGCTCCAAGTTCAGCATGGAATTTGCTTGGGATTCTTGCCCTCCCTCTCCCTTTGCCCCTCCCCCTGCTCAGGCTCTCTAAATAAATAAATACATAAACTTAAAAAAAAAAAAAAAAACACGTATATGGTAAGCTCTAGAGCAGCCACTAAGAAAATAAAGTCCAAAGAAAGTAAAAGAAAAAAATCATTAACTGAAATAGTACAATGGAAAATATTCACTTAATGCAAAAGAAAGCAATAAAGGAGGGAGAGAAGAACAACAAAGACATGAGACACGTAGGAAACAGAAAGCAAATTGGCAGACATAAATCCAACTACATCAACAGTAACACTAAACGTGAATGGGTTAAACAATGCAATCAAAAGTCAGAGAGATTGTTAGGCTGGATGAAAAAACAAGATCCAACTTTAAGTTGTCTACAGGAGACACACTTTAGGGGGCCTGGGTGGCTCAGTCATTAAGCGTCTGTCGGGCTCCCTGCTCCATGGGAACCCTGCTTCTCCCTCTCCCACTCCCCCTGCTTGTGTTCTCTCTCTCGCTGTGTCTCTCTCTGTCAAATAAATAAATAAAATCTTAAAAAAAAAAAGGAGACACACTTTAGATTTAAAAATACAAATACACTGAAAGTGAAAGAATGGAAAAGACAGATCATGCAAATAGCAACCATAAGAAAGCTGTAATGGCTATACTAATATCTTACAAGGTACTTCTTAAAGCAAAACAGATTTCTAGAGATAAAGAAGGACATTTTATAATAATATAAGGAGAACTCCTTCAGAAAGATATGAAAATTAGAAACATATATGCACCTAGCAATAGAGCCCAAAATGCCTGAAGAAAAGGCTGACAGAAATGAAAGGAAAAATAGATAATTCAAAAATAATAGTTGGAGCCATCAATATCCTATTTTCAATAATAGAAATAGGAAGATCAACAAAATAGAATACATGAACAACATCATAAACCAACCAGACCTAATAGACATCTACAGAACACATCAACAACAGCAGAATACACATTCTTCTCAGGTGCACATAGAACCATCTCCAGAATAAACCACATGCTAGGCCATAAAACAAGCCTCAACAGATTTAAAAGGATTGAGAACATGCAGAGTTAGTCCTCTCACCACAATGGAAGGAAATTATGTATCAATAACAGAAATTTGGGAATTCATAAATATGTGGGAATTAACCAACACACACCTAAATAATCATTAAGTAAAAGAAAAAATCACAAGGCAAATTAGAAAATACTTTGAGATAAAGAAAGCAAAAACATAGCAAACAAAACTTATAAGATGAAGCAGAAAGCAATGCTTAGAGAAAATTTTATAACTGTAAATGGCTTTATTAAAAAAAAAAAAAAAGATCTCAAACCAATAACCTAATCTTCCACCTTAAGAGATTAGAAAAATCACAAACCAAACCCAAAGCAAGCGGAAAGGAAATAATAAAGATTAGAGAAGAACTTAATGAAATAGAGAATAGAAACACAGTAGAGACAATCAAGAAAACCAAATGCTAGTTTTTTGAAAGAGCAACAATATTGGCAAGCCTTTAGCTCAACTGACCAACAACAGAAAAGACTCAAATTATCTTAATTGACAAAACTTTTGAGGACAATATTACTTTACACACCATCAGGTACATTAATCACCATGAATCAGAGACACTTTCAGATGTGTAAGCTATGTGAAAAAGCACCTCAGCTTGTTGCGCTTTTTTTCCGTTAGGTAAACAAATCCACCCTAAATTACATTTCAAGATCTGCGAAATTTGTCATTTATCCCAAGTTAACTTCTCCCTACACCCCAACACACACACACTTTTGCTTTGAGAGGCTCCTTCCTCAATTTCAGGGCCCATTACATACCTTTTACTTTCTTTCCCATGACACCATCAAAGCAGGATAGATTTGAGATCAGTTATTTGCACTTGTGTTGATTTACAAATTACACTTTCAAATTCATTCTTACACAAGCATACTCTCACCAGCATTCATATTCTGAGTCTGAGGTACCAAAGTGTGGAAGGAAGAAGGGCTTTCCTATATTAAAGATTAGTAAGCCTCCACACAACCTTGCCAATGGCTACCATAAGCTGAATCAAGTAGTTCATGTCAGTCTTTTGACTCAAAACATAGATGGTAAATAAATTTGATTGCGTCAATTAAAAAACATTGGAGGGGGAAATATGGGCAACTAGATATTTCCCTACAGGTCATTTGAATTGTTATGTTTATTTTGTGTTTTTCAGGGACAGATGGTTGGAGACTACAGGAAGCAGCAGAAGTTAAGTCCAAGACGATCCCCTAGCTGCTCAGTACCAACGGCATCAGGGGCAGAGGCTGGGTACCTGCACCCTGCTTTCAGGCCCCAAACACAGGCTCTACCAAAAGAGTGCGAGGGCGCCTTTTGACTGGCTTCTCATCCACAAGAAAATGAAATCTTCGGAGGTCATCTTTAGATGTCAACTACTAATGAGGCAACACCTACAACCCGTGTTAGGCGTGTGTGGCATGTTTTAGTCGAGGAGAGAGAAGTCTTTAAATATGCTACAGTTTTTGCAACCATGCTTTGCCATTTCTTCATTTTTGCATAGGAGAAACTACAGAAAGAAGAATCCAGGGCTTCTCTCCACTTCTGAGAGGCTCTGTCCGATGCTGCCCTCCTGTGGTGCGGGGCTCAGGGCAGACCCCAAACCTTCACAAGCCCCCGCGCTTTTCCTCACTCTCCTGCCACGCCCATCCTTTCTCTCCCTGCACAAGGCTCTACCAGGATCTTCCTTTGCTGCCATTTTCAGGGATACTCGGTGTGATTTTTATTTGTATTTAATGCTTTCGTTATTACAGCTCTACCCAACACATCTAATATCTAAAATCTACCCAACACATACTTTTTGCACCTGTATGATTTCTAACTTAGACATTGTGCATCCCCAAATCCCTCCAAATTAGGACTATGAAGTCTTTAGTTTTACAACAATAATTATAACAACAAATAACATTTATTAAGTACTTGGTTTGTGCCAGGCACTCTACTGCTTTACATAAATTATCTCATTCCGTCACATCTAACTGCTTCTAAGCATATGCTTACATTTGCCAGTAGCACTTAAAATTAATTAAAATATATTGTTGATTATCTTGGAAAGCAATGTCTCAACATACTAAAGTAAAATCCATAGAATAAAATATTTTAAGGTCTTACAAAATGTACACCACTAAGTTATTATAGGATACTATTAAATTTATGTTTCTATCATGGAAAATAAAGCTATTTTCTGGCATGTTGTACCCACTTACTTTTTTATCCTATTTTTATGCCTTTCTCAAACTCCTAGAAACCAGAGCTTCAATTACGTCAAATAAATACAATTAGATTCATACATTCAATTTGATCCTTTGAGAAATATATAAAGTGATTTTGTTCTTGCATTAACTCCCAAATTGTTTTGTATAATAACCAGCCTGACATTAATTGTGGCATGAGGGCTGAAAAACAACACGAGATATGACTTTTACTAATCCTTCACATTCCATTTTCAAGCCATATGCTGTTTCTGATCAAAACTCTTATTTATTATCAAGAATTACATTATTCTCTGAATGAGTGAATTTTCTCTCAGAGACAGGAAATGAAGGATCGCTAACACTGGGAGTGTATTTTTCCTGTCTCAGTATTAATGCATGATATATATTCATATTAATAACAACTCTGAAAACTAGTTTCATTTCTTCTACACATAAGCAATAAACAGTATGTGCAAAAATCTGAATCCTAGCAGCAGTGGTGTGGATATAGAATATTGGGTTTCTTTTGAAGGTACAGCCATTTCTAATATTTCATTAGAGCATGTGTAGAGGCAACTGTCACAGATGTCCATCAAAGCTGGATTAGATGAAGACAAACAATGCAGGCTTTGAGGATAAACTGTAGCTGCAGCTCAAAAGTTTCCGTTTCTCATCGAAGGGCACTATAGGATCATTGTCTTCCTCCTTGAGGCAAAAAGAATGAATCAGTTATGTTACTGACATCCCTCCACAGCAGACCGAAAAGTCTTTTTTGCAGTCCCACAAGAGACAGTGAGAGCAAGATTTCATAAGAAAATGTGGAAATTTCAAAAATATCTTCACGCTCAAGTTTGTCATCTCTGCAATTTTCCCATAAAGTGTACCATCATTTTATTTCTGTGGCAGAATCTACTAGTGCAAAATTTCACAGAAGTACTTTCAACAGAAGTAAATGCTTGAACTACTAAACAAAACATTTCTGTACCATGTTTAATAATAAAATTCAGCTTTAAGTTATTGTCATTAATTTCATGTATATTAATCACAGATGGTAACTGCTTGCACACAAAGACCACTTCTTGCTAGCCCCCAAATAACTTTGCAATTCTATTAAGTAAATGGATAAATAATAAATACAAAATAATACATGATACATAGTCTTTTTTGAGATAGTGAATTTCCCATTTAGGAAGAAAAAAAGACAGCTAAGATTTTAGTTCAATAACATCTATTCATGTTGCCAGCGATGGGAGTGGCAAAACCAACTTTCATATAGGTGCTGCACATTAACTGGTCCACTCTTTTGGACAATAAATGCCTATTAAAATTCAGATGCATATACTTTCTGACCTGAAATTATATTCCTAGAAGCTTACTGTACAGATAAACCATCCAATCATACGAAGATTTTGTGTCGGGATATTCACTGCAGCAATTAAATGACTTCCTTCCTTAATCAAGTATAGAGTAGGACACAATAGAGTACTTGAAAAATGTCCACATAGGCTGTGTGTGTATGGATGTATTGTACATACACACATACACGTGTCTGCCTACATATGCGTATGTACATACAGATACATGCAATTTCTGGAACAATTTATTAGAAAGTATTTGTAATGTGGGGTATATTTTTCCAAACTACATTTCAAAGAAGATATAGTCCTAATCAAATCTTTTAAGATCTCAGATAGAACTTCAAAGGTAAAATAGGACTTTGTGTATATATTTGACAATTATAACCCAGCAAATTTTAAGTCAAAGTGACTCAAATGAAACTGATAATCAAAATTGTGAAGCCACAGCATTTCAGAGCTAAAAGGAGCCTAAAGGTCATGATGTATACATTTTCTGCAAAAGAAAAATAACCTGGAGTCCCCCATTTTTACCTAAAATGTGTTCCACGTAAGTAAAAATTAGTTGGAAAAATTAATCCATGTTCAAAAAAAAAAAAACAAAACTGGAAACTCTGGTTAAATACAGTAACACATGGTTCTTATATGTAAAACCACCTCAGAGTTCTTATATACAAAACCACCTAACATGCTAATGTGCACTGTAAATCTCTGAAAGGAGGTTATGATATCCAGGATTCTCCAAATTTGTAGACTATCATCAGCTCTTGACTTAACAAACACCTTAATGGGTATCTTAATGGCTCCGCAGAACACTTTTGGAAAAGGCTAGTCGACAGGAATATATATTCCAAGTTTACCAGAGTAACGAAATTTCGTATTAAGAATATATGAAGCCATTCTAAAAATTAAACTATCATGGTCCAAAATACCAATTAAACAAAAGATAGTTAATATGCAGTCTCCCTAATCATACAAATTCAGGTCTTAACACAAAGCATTTTAACACTGAATGTTCATACACCCAGAGTGCAAGAGATGCACATGCCCATTGGTGTCTCGTTCATTTTGAAGTTCTAAGGGTCTGATGTAAATGGTTCTCAACAGATGCTAAGTGAATTCTAGTCTACCAGAGTGTGGACTCTTCCTGGTAAATTTAGGTACTCACTCTGCTAAAATCTCCCTCAAGAAGAAACTAAAGATAATAATGCCCCCTACTTGTTGGGCTTATTCTTCTCAACAAGGCACTGTGAGGATGATCTTTATGTTAGCTCCCCCCAAAGATGGATGCTTGATCTTGTTCACTGCAGAGACCAAGTTACCTGGGAAAATATTTATATCGATTGCAATCTGCGGTATGGATTTGGAATCAGGGAGACCAAGGTTCAAATCCCAGCTCTGCCACCAACTTGCTGTGAGATTTTAGGCAATCTACTCGCCCCTTCTGAGCTTTGGATGATAGCAGAACCAGATAGAACCTTCATAGGGTTGTGTGAGAATGTAACAGGACAACAGATAAAAGGTGACAACAGTGAGTCGCGGGCACATAATTGAACTACTAGCAAGGATTTCGGTTGATTCTACAGACATCTCACTAGCTGAAAGTTGAACTATGCTATGGCCTATTATTTTCCATAGCATGTGTTCAAAATTTACTTTTCAGAATTTCAGAGAAAGTTTTCATGGAAGGAAATTACACTTGATCTCATTTGCACTGTGTTCCCAAGGTCCAATGCAATATCTGGCCCATAGCAAGCACTCCAAGAAAATCAAGTGTGTGTGTGTGTACATACATTAAAAAGTATAACAAAATGACAGGGGCAACTTCATTATATAATTTTTTTAATTTTTAAAAATTTGTATCAAAATTACACATTCACATAAAGGGTTAAATAGCTTTAGAATGTTTCTTATGAAAACTAGCAGGTCCCTGTCTCTTACGCCACCAATTTCCTCAACTCTTTTAACTGATTATTTTATTTACACCAAAGAGCTAAATAGTGTAATTGTATTACTCCTTTTACATTTTTAGTATTGTCTTTTGACTTTCCCCATGGAGAATGAAGATTTGACCCTCCTTGTTCCTGTCAGACACCCCCCCGCCCCCCGCCACACACACACACACCACCCACATGCATATAAACCCTTCCTTCACTCCATCCTTCCAATACGGTTATGTAGTAACTATGGCTGGATCAGTTTCTACTCTATTCTTTCCATTATTGTGATGATGTAAATCTTATTCAGAGCTGAATTATGTGTATTAATGTATCATTTTCTTCCTGCACTACTTTTCCCCTTCTGGAGTGAATAACTGTAATTATCTTGGGGTTTTTCCACCTTAGTTTTCTATGTACTGAACCCAAAACTACCTCCCAATCCTCTGACACTCAGAAAGTTAAAGGCATATCATACAATTTCTAGAACCTTCTCATTTGCTCACATCTGGACTCATGACTCTATCCCTACAACCCTACTTCACAAACATTCTGGGCATCTCCTTTGCTGGATCTCCTGGTTCCCAAATTCCCCATCTGTTTTCCCCATTTTGGTGACGCATACCTTCTAGTAGCTTCCTAGGAAATAATCTTCAATGATCTTGATATTTAAAAATGACTACTGTAAGTTTGACTGGGTAAAAAATTCTAGATCAGTTGTAATTTTCACGCAGAATTCATGCTTGACATTTGGCTTCCAGTGTTGCTATTAGTCTGATGTTCAAATTCCAGGTTCTTTCAATGTTTTTTCTCCCTGTAATTCCTCCCTCCGTGTCTAGGAATTTCACAATGGTAGTGCCTTGCATTTCGATCAACCGTGCTGGAAATTCAATGGGTCCTTTCAAACTGTAAATGTATGTCCATGAGTCCTGAGAAAATGTTTAAATGATTTTGTTGCTACTTCCTCTCCTCCATTTTCTCTGTTCTCTCTCTCGTTTTCTGATTATTTGGACAATGGACCTCCTGCGCGGGTTCTCCAATTTTCTTATTTATCTCCTGGTTTTGCTCTATTTTCTAAGAAATTTCAGTTCTGCTTTCTGATTCTACTACAGAAGTTTTCATTTCTGCTATCATGTTTTCGGTTTCCAAAAGCTTTTTAGAATATTCCTTTTCTTCACAGCATCCAATTCCTGTTTCATGGTTGCAATCTCTTCCCTTACCTCTCTGAAGATATGAATGATCACTTTTTTGAACTTTTCCTAAGTATTTATTTCTTATATCTTGCCTTCTTCTATTTGTTTTGGGTTCTTATGTATTATATGCCTTCTTCAAATGTCCGTAACTGTTCATACCTAAGAATGAGAACCACCACTATAAAAACAACACACCACCACCACAACAAAAATCCAGAGTGGAGGCTCCGAGCACACAGAAGGCACTTATTTGTCTGTCCTGCCTTCACCATAGAAGTACCACCTGGGCCATTTCATTAAGAAGTCCCCGGGGTTCCTCAGATTCTCCAGAAAGACCCTTCCAGCCCCCAGTCTAGAGAGTAGAGGCCTTTCTGCCAGTGTCCTGGAGGCCAAGTGGGGGAGGAGCAAACACAAGACATGAGGATATTATTTAATTATCCTATTTTTCAGAGAGGTATCCTGATACTCAATTGCACCTAGGTCCCCTAATAGGCAGATTCTCTCTTCATCAGCTTTTAACAACTACACAGGATTCCAGCCTCCTCTCACTCCAACTTCTAGAGATTATCTGTTGCCACCAATTCCTGCGATTTTGAGAGATTATCACGTAAACAGGCTTGTTCCTCACATCTGCTAAGTCTGTTACCTCACAACCATCTGCTTCCAGCTTCCAAAGTATTTTTGCTGCTGTCTCTTTTGTTTTCTCTATCCTTGGAGATTTGTGCACTTAAAAAAAAAAAAACACACACACACAAAAACCTTTCCTGTTATTTTAATGCAATTTGTGGTGGAAAACAAAATTAATTGCCTACAATCAATGGATTACCATCATGTGATACAAAAGTTCTTTTTTATACATTTGTGTATTTTCTCAAGTTTCTACCGTAACTATATTACTTGATAATCAGAATATATATTTATTCAGAAAAGCCATCTAAAGAAATGATACTTTCAATATACAAAGGCAATCAGACTGACTTGCTCCCCGCTCCCCTTTGGGACGTCCTTCAAATACCCATTTATGTATATATAAAAAATAAGAAAGCTTAACTCTAAAAAAGAATGTTCTGTTATACGATGATCACTGTTCATAACGAGACCCTGAAGTATGGCCATATCCTAAGAAGTCCTCTAAATCATCTGGTATTTCAGTATAATTGTAACAGATGCTATCTTTCACATGTGAGTATTTCTGAACCTTAAATCACCTTCCATGAAGAGACCCTAGGGAATGAGTGCAAATCAAATCACTACTGGGAGAATTTCCTGAAAAGCTATCAAAAATAAACAAGCACGTAAAATTAAAAGAAATCATAATAAAATAATAAAAAGGCACGCATGCCCACGTGCCCTACTTCTCAGAGGTCACTGCAGGTCTCAGGACTGACCTAAGTGTTAGTCTGGCTCAGCTCACTGATAACACATTAAAGCTTCCCTCCTTAAGTAAGATAATTCAGGGTAAAATCTCCAAAATAAGAATCTTTTAAGAAATAGGGATGGGGGTGCCTGGGTGGTTCAGTCAGTTAAACATCTGCCTTCAGCTCAGGTCATGATCCCAGGGTCCTGGGATAGAGCCCTGCGTCAGGCTCCCTGCTCAGCAGGAAGCCGGCTTCTCCCTCTGCCCCTCCCTTTGCCTCTCCCCCTGCTCGTGCTCTCTGGCTCTCTCAAATAAATAAAATCTTAAAAAAAAAAAAGAAAAGAAATAGGAATATGTTATACATGAGGATTCTCGCTTTCAGAATGGTCTCTTTGTCCTGTACACTAGAAGAACACTTTCTTGGGGGAGTTTTTACATGCTGTTTTAATTTGGAATTAGCCATGTACCTGACTTACTACCAACATTAGGCTGTAAGCCCCTTTAGGGAGAGTCTATATATGTCTGATTATGTTATTTTCACACAGCCCCTAGAATGCCACCATACACAAAACAGAAGGCTAAAAATAAATGTCCTTCCATGACAAACAAGGATGCATGGCCACCTTCCCCCCCCCCAACATACCCACTAATAACAACATCAGGTCATGAGGAGGGAAAGAAAGAGAGAAAGGAGGAAGAGAAAGGAAGAGGTCAGAAGTGTCCAATGCATTTGAAGATTCAAAGAAAAGAGTGAGGAAAATGCCATTGTATTTGGAAAGAGAAGTCAAAGCATATCAGAAATAAGAAAGGGGTGCCAGATTATTTAACATTATTCTGAAAGTACTATATGGTGCGGTAAGTACTGAAATTAGAAAGGAGAAGACTATCATTATTTACATATGTGATCATGGTCTGTTTAAAAAATTCAAAATAATCAGCTAAAATGTTACTGGAAACTATGTGAAAGGTCAGTTAAGAAAGCCAAGGACAAACCTAAGCAATTATTTGTTCAATGAAGAAATATTAACCCATAGAAAAATATAATGGAAAATGACACTAATCAAAATCGATAATGACAGCAGTAACAATAATAGTAAAGAAAGAAAAAGAAAATAATAGTAATAGCTCACATTTGTTGAACGCTAACCTCAGCTAGGCACCACGCTGTGCATTTTACCTTATTTCATTTCGTCCTCACAACATCTCTAGGAGGTTATTACTCTTAGTATCTTTACATCATAGATGAGGACACTGAGGCTCACAGAGTATATCGTTAATTTGCCCAAGTTGTGGAGCAAGTGGTGGTGCCAAGTTCCCCATCAAGCCACACCCAAAGCTGACTCTAGAGCCCAAGTGCACACACATCTGTAATAAGTCTAGTCGTGACAAGAGAGAACCATCCAATGAATGAAGAACATAAAAACTTTTAATAAAGCACCGACCTATGCATTGTTCCTTGATAGAAAGATTCGATACCAATTCTCCTTAAAATTATATATTCAATGCAATCCAAATGAAATATTCTAACAAGATTCTTTTTTCTTTTTCTTTTCTCAAACTCTTTTCACACCCCCTCTTTCTTTTACTCTTTATTTCAACCCATCTGATAAAATGACCGTATAGATTATCTGGAAGAATTAAGCATGTGAAAACAGCTGGGGGTGGGGGTGCCACAGGGAAGAAAATAGCCAGGAAAATTCTGCAGGAGGGGCTAGGTAAGGGATCTTGTCCTACCAAACACTGAAACATACACAAATGCCATAAACATTGAGCAATGCTCATGAATAGGCAGGTTGATGGAACAGGAGAGGGACTTCAGGAATAGAACCAAGTAGTCACGAGATTCAATGTCGTAACATATTTTTATCCTTTTTAGTCAGATGAGCATGGATGAAAAATCTGAAAATAGTTAATGGTGGTGAAGGTGAGGAGAACTGTGGTTAGTGGAAGCATAAATGGATACAACTCCTGGGAAGAGCAATCTGCATATATATGTACTATAATTGAAACTCTCTGACCTGGTAACTCGTTACTAAGAAATTTTTAAGGAAATAGTTGCATAAATCAACCACAGTATGACTGATAGCAAAATACTGTAAATAACCTAAATGAATAATAATAGAGGAACAGCTCAATAAAATTTTGGTACATACTTAAAGGTAACTTATTTAAAAGGCAATCATTTAAAAGTATGGCATATATATACTTGATGGTATAAAAAGATATATTATCAAGCAGACAGAAAAACAGCCTGGGGCACCTGCCTGCCTCAACTGGTAGAGCATGCAACGTCTGATCTCGGAGTTATGAGTTCAAGCCCCACACTGGATAGAGAGCCTACCTAAAAAAAAAAAAAAAAAAAAATTCCTCTGGGTAGCCTGGCTGGCTCAGTCAGTAGAACATGTGACTCTTGATCTCAGAGTTGTAAATTCAAGTCCCATGTTGGGTGTAGAGATTACTTTAAAATAAAAAAATAAAATAAAAATTTTAGAAAAGAAAAAGAAAAATAGCCTGAATATAATCCCATAAGGAACATTCTACGTCTACATATCCCACAGAAGATAAATGCATAAAGAGAGATCAAATGGAGAAAAATAACAATAAAGTTTAAGTATTCACTGAATACCTACGCCATGGACCAAAAACATGTTAAGCCCTTTACATTATCTCATTGTATCTTCCCAATCACCCTATGGGGTACTTATGGACTTCTTTTAACTGAGGAAAAAAGTAACTTAGAGAAATTAGTAACTTTTTCAAGATCACACAACTAATTACTAATTAGTGGTGGAGTCAAAATGGAACCTGAGACATCCCCACTATGTTGTGAGGCCTCCATGTTCACATCCTGGTGACGGCCGTCACTCACAGAGGGTTTGAGAAATCATTGCTTCTTCTTTAGTTTGTTCTGTATTATTTGAATTTTCTGTCATGAACATGTATCATATTTAGACACATGGGAACAAAGAACAAAAAAAGAAAGAAATCAAAGGCGACTCTTGCCACAGCAATTTCAAGAGGTAGATGGAAGATGAACACATCTCAAGAAATCGAGGAGGAAAGAGGAGATGAGAAAGAGGTGGAAAGTATACTGAATGATAAAAAAAAACTGGCAGAAACACCTTCTATAAAATATTTGATCAATGGTACAAGCGTACATACATAAAGGGACTCCATGAAAAGCTGTTTTTGTTTTGTTTTGTTTTGTTTTGCTCCTTCTGCTTTTATTCTTGCTAGGACCCATACCCCTGCCTTCCACATGCCTCACATAACAGATAATGTCTGTCCTCGTTGCAGAGGTCAAGGAGTTAGTGATTTCTTTGGAGTCTTCAGCAAAATAGGTAACATCTTAGGAGTGACCAAGCAGGGTAATTATGTTTTCCAAGACCACTGACTCACCAAGAGCCCCGGCTCTAGGGCACACGTGACTTACGGAGGACATCTAAACACTCATCTTTGTTCCTGGATGTCTAAGAAGACATGTGCACAAGACCACAATCCCCAGTAAAAACCCCAGACCCCAAGTAACGACGAGACTCACTCTCCTCTCCTTTCCGAGTCTCCGAAACACTGTATCTGCACTCGCTCTATGTCCTCAGTGAACTCTGCTTTCACTTCGTCTTGGCTCGAGTTTGCCTTGTATCCTGCACTAAGCCAAGGACTATGTTGGCTGGTCCTGCAGGACCCACTCTGGGTCCTCAGGGACCCAGCCAGCCTGCATCATTAGCATAACCCTTATTATCATAACCCTGTATTTTAGCAATATGTTACCAAAAACGAAAACATGCGTGTTTTTTCCCAGAAATCTCATTTCCAGGAAATTATCTAAAAGAGATAAGGAGGCAAAGATATACAAGGACTTCATAACTTTCTGCCCTTTGTTATTTGAAATGTGGTATAGTAACAAGAGCTCCGGGTTTGCAGTTAAACTTGCCTGGGTCTGAATCCTTGCTCTGTACTTTACTGGCTGTGACCTTGACCAAGTTACTCAACCTCTTTCAGCCTCGGTTTATCTCTAAAATCTAAGTCAAAACACAGGCCTCACAGGATTGTTGTGGGGATTAAATGAGATAAAATACAGCACCATGTCTGAACGATAACAAAGCCCTCAATTCTTTTTCTTCCCACCACTCGCTAATATGTTTAACTTAGAATGAATACATAAACTTTAATCAGAACTCTAAAATAAATCATACAGCTTGGTAATTTCTACATTATTCTGCATCCAAGTATCATAAAACATTAAACTTAGCTTTTAAGTTTGTTCAGTAGTAAACCTATGTTATGATACTTTGACACTTCCTCAATCTCAATTAGCTGTAAACCAATTAACAAAACTTTTATACACTACAGTGAGTCACATTTTTCTTCTTTCTTCCCTAATCCCTGGTGTGTTGTAAGGGTGATTGAGTATCTAATTACTTCTTAATTGAATGCACATATTATACATTTTTCACTAGTTCAAGCTTAATGCTTTTAGTCCAGAAATCAAAGTCAATGAAATTCAGTTGAATTGGGATTTGGGCAACTATTACAATGAGAGAAGGTTTGTATTATGTCTAATTATAAGTAAATGTGGATTTTAGCATTATTTCCTATGGAAATATTTCAGGTACAGGAATGTGCCATAACTAATTTGGATGATTAATAACATTGTTATTCTTACTTACAATCTTTTATTCCTCATTACAGTGATTTTTATTGCTGGGACCCACTAAATATAATCATTCTTTAAAGAAAAGATACCATTAGAGAATCATTAGTTGCACCAAAATCAGAATGAACATTCACAAGAGTGACTAGATGAGTTTCTCTGCAGCATAAAGGTTACAGGAATTCTCAAATGCTGCCAACAGAAGAAAAACGTAACTTGGGAATATAATCAGTTACATTAATAAAAAATATTTATTTATGGCAAACCATAAAAACATTACTATCAAAATAGCATACCAAATTCAGTTAATACTTTACAGAGAGACTATTTTCATGAGAGGTTTTCTTCTTTCCCCCTTTGTGCATTATACAGGAGTGAAAAAAAAAAAAGTCTGAAGTAGATATTCTCCAACAACAAAGGTCTGTTTGCTTGTTTATAGATACAGGGAGCAGCCATCTGAAATAATTGAGTTGAAGACCTCCTCCCACAGATGACTAGATTAAGTAACTTTTTCAGGTCCAATTCAACTCTGTATTTCCAAGATGTCCTAAAAAGATTTTCTTTAGACAAGCCCTAAAGACCTTTATGGGTTTCTAAACACTAAAGTTACAACAAGAATTCAGAAATTTTGAAGGCGGTTAAAGAAGCACTGTAATGGAAAACAGACCCATCAAAAACCAATGTGGTTTTCTTGTTTTAACAATTTATTTTGAGAAGGTGTTACCTACCTAGTGGCAAATTTCTTGATCAGAGAAACCTCCACATTACCTAAAAGTATATCAGATTCTGCCCCAAGATATTGGGTATTATCTAGATTATTTTAGCTTTGTATGTTATCAAAACGAGTTTTAACTGGAATGTTTGTTTAATTAAACTGAAGTAGCCCCAGGGGCGAGAAGCAAGATGGCAGAGGAGTAGGAGACGTAAATTTCGTCTGGTCCCAGGAATTCAGCTGGATAGGGATCAAACCATTCTGAACACCTACAAACTCAACAGGAGATCGAAGAAAAGAATAGCAGCAACTCTCTGAACAGAAAAGCGACCACTTTCTGGAAGGTAGGACGTGCGGAGAAGTGAATCCGAGGCGATATTCGGGAAGATAGACGGTGGGGGAGGGGGCCTCTGTCAGCCGCTACAGGCAAGTCATAGAGCAGCGGAGCACAAAATCGGAACTTTTAGAACTCAGCTCCGCTGAGGGATGTCGCTCCAGTGGCTAAGCGGGGGGTGGAACCCTCACTGGGACAGTGTGGTCTCAGGACCCTCGGGGTCACAGAAAGACCGGGGATCCCTGAGTGCGGCAGAGCTCCCAGGTATTGGAGCAGGGAAGCCGGCTGCAGAGACGGAGCCGAGGTGCAGGCTCTCAGCTCGGGGTTGCCGTAAACCAGGCTCCGCGGCACAGTTGGGCCACTGCTCTTCCAGCAGGGACCCAACAAGTGGCAGATCTGGGGAGACTCCCTTTTCTCCCCTGAGAGGAGCAGCGTGGGAAGGCACCACAGGGATCTGCTGGGTTTGGAAACTCCACACGGGGTTGTGTGCCAGAGATAGAAAACGCTCGGTCACAGGCCGGGTGAGCACGGAGTGCAGCCGGAGACCGGGGAGACAGGAGTGATGGACTGCTTTTCTCTGGGGCTCACTGAAGAGTGGGGCCCCGAGTTCTTGGCTCCTCCGGGGCAGAGACTGGGAGGCCGCCATTTCCTCCAATGCTGTACGGAAAGTTTGCAGGGAACAAAAGCTCCGGAGAGCAAACCTGAGCAGATTACTTAGCCCAGAACCGGCGGGGGCAGGGCAATTCCGCCTCCGGCAAAGACATTTGGGAACCACGGAAACAGGCCCCTCCCCCAGAAGATCAGCAAGAACTGCCAGCCAAGACTAAGTTTACTGATCAATGAGAACAGCAGAACTCCAGCACTAGGGGAATACAGCAGAGAATTCATGGCTTTTTTCCCCAATTCCTTAGTCTTTCAAAGTTAATTTTTTAAATTTTTTTTTTCTTGAATTTTTCTTTATCCCTTTTTCAACCAATATCTTATCAATCCCTTTTTTAAAAAATCTTTTTTATTTTTCATTTTTAGAGTCATATTCTATCCCTTCATAGTAGTTAACCTTATTTTTGGTATATACATAAGTTGTTCTCTCTTTAAAATTTTGGGATACAGTTTTTTCTAACAGACCAAAATATACCCTAAATCTCTAGTGTATGGCTTTGTTCTAGTCTCCTGCCCGATCACATTCTCTCCCTTTTTTTCTTTTAATTCCTCTTCTTTCTTTTTTCAACCAACTTCTTATCAATTCCTTTTATAAAATCTTTCATAATTTTCATCTTTACAGTCATATTCCATCCCTTCATCGTATTTACCCGTATTTTTGTACATATATAAGTGTTTCTTTCTTTAAAATTTTGGGAGGCACTTTCTTCTAACAGACCAAAATATGCCCAAAATCTAGTGTGTGGCACTGATCTATGCACCAGCCTGATCATATTTGATCATTTTCTTCTTTTTTTTATCTTTTTCTTTTTTTTTCTTTCTTTCCCTTTCTTTTCCCCCGGTTTCAGGTCTCTTCTGATTTGCTTAGTGTATATTTTTGGGGTCGGGTTACCCTGTTAGCATTTTGTTCTCTCATTCATCTATTCTCCTCTGGACAAAATGACAAGACAGAAAAATCACCTCAAAAAAAAGAACAAGAGGCAGTACCGACTGCCAAGGACCTAATCAATACGGACATTAGCAAGATGTCAGAACTAGAGTTCAGAATGACAATTATAAAGATACTAGCTGGGCTTGAAAAAAGCATGGAAGATATTAGAGAAACCCTTCCTGGAGAAATAAAAGAACCAAAATCTAACCAAGTCAAAATCAAAAAGGCTATTAATGAGGTGCAATCAAAAATGGAGGCTCTCACTGCTAGGACAAATGAGGCAGAAGAGAGAATTAGTGATATGGAAGACCAAATGATGGAAAATTAAGAAGCTAGGAAAAAGAGAGATAAACAACTACTGGATCACGAGGGCAGAATTTGAGAGATAAGTGATACCATAAGATGAAACCATATTAGAGTAATTGGGATCCCAGAAGAAGAAGAAAGAGAAGAGGGGCAGAAGGTATATTGGAGCAAATTATAGCAGAGAACTTCCCTAATTTGGGGAAGGAAACAGGCATCAAAATCCAGGAGGCACAGAGAAACCCCCTCAACATCAATAAAAATAAGTCAAAACCCTGATACCTAATAGTAAAATTTCAGAGACAAAGTCTCAGAGACAAAGAGAAAATCCTGAAAGCAGCTCAGGAGAAGAGAGATGTAACCTACAATGGTAGAAACATTAGATTGGCAACAGACCTATCCACAGAGACCTGGCAGGCCAGAAAGGATTGGCATGGTAATATTCAGAGCACTAAATGAGAAAAATATGCAGCCAAGAATACTATATCCAGCTAGGCTGTCATTGAAAATAGAAGGAGAGATAAAAAGTTTCCAGGACAAACAAAAACTAAAGGAATTTGCAAACACGAAACCAGCCCTACAAGAAATATTGAAAGGGATCCTCTAAGCAAAGAGAGAGCCTAAAAGTAACATAGACCAGAAAGGAACACAGACAATATACAGTAACAGTCACCTTATAGGCAATACAATGGCACTAAATTCATATCTTTCAATAGTTACCCTGAATGTAAATGGGCTAAATGCCCCAATCAAAAGACACAGGCTATCAGACTGGATTAAAAAACAAGACCCACTGATATGCTGTCTGCAAGAGACTCATTTTAGACACAAAGACACCTTCAGATTGACAGTGAGGGGGTGGAAAACCATTTACCATGCTAACGGACACCAAAAGAAAGCTGGGGTGGCAATCCTTATATCAGACAAATTAGATTTTAAACCAAAGACTATAATAAGAGATGAGGAAGAACACTATATCATACTTAAAAGGGTCTATCCAACAAGAATTGTAACAATTGTAAATATCTATGCCCCAAACATGAGAGCATGCAATTATATAAGCCAATTAATAACAAAGGCAAAGAAACACATCGACAACAATACAATAATAGTAGGGGACCTTAACACCCCCCTCACTGAAATGGAGAGATCATCTAAGCAAAAGATCAACAAGGAAATAAAGACTAAATGACACACTGGACCAAATGGACTTCATAGATATATTCAGAACATTCCATCCCAAAGCAACAGAATACACATTCTTCTCTAGTGCCCATGGAACATTCTCCAGAATAGATCACATCCTAGGACACAAATCAGGTCTCAACTGCTACCAAAAGACTGGGATCATTCCCTGCATATTTTCAGACCACAATGCTTTGAAACTAGAACTCAATCACAAGAGGAAAGTCGGAAAGAACTCAAATCCATGGAGGCCAAAGAGCATCCTACTAAAGAATGAATGGGTCAACCAGGAAATTAAAGAAGAATTTAAAAAATTCATGGGAACCAATGAAAATGAAAACACAACTGTTCAAGATCTTTGGGATGCAGCAAAGGCGGTCCTAAGAGGAAAGTATATAGCAATACAAGCCTTTCTCAAGAAACTAGAAAGGTCTCAAATACACAACCTAACCCTACACCTAAAGGAGCTGGAAAAAGAACAGCAAATAAAGCCGAAACCCAGCAGGAGAGGAGAAATAATAAAGATCAGAGCAGAAATCAATGAAACAGAAACCAAAAGAACAGTAGAACAGATCAACAAAAGTAGGAGCTGATTCTCTGAAAGAATTAGTAAGATTGATAAACACCTGGCCAGACTTATCAAAAAAGAAGAGAGAAATGACCCAAATAAATAAAATCATGAATGAAAGAGGAGAGATCACAACCAACACCAAAGAAATACAAACAATTCTAAGAACAAATTATGAGCAACTATATGCCAGCAAATTAGATAATCTGGAAGAAATGGATGCATTCCTAGAGATGTATAAACTACCAAAACTGAACCAGGAAGAAATAGAAAACCTGGACAGACCTATAACCACCAAGGAAATTGAAGCAGTAATCAAAAATCTCCCCACAAGCAAGAGCCCAGGGCCAGATGGCTTCCCAGGGGAATTCTACCAAACATTTAAAGAAGAATTAATACCTATTCTTCTGAAATTGTTCCAAAAAACAGAAAAGGAAGGAAAACTTCCAAACTCGTTTTATGAGGCTACCATTACCTTGATCCCAAAACCAGACAAAGACCCCATCAAAAAGGAGAACTACAGACCAATATCCCTGATGAACATGGATGCAAAAATTCTCACCAAAATACTAGCCAATAGGATCCAACAGTACATTAAAAGGATTATTCACCATGACCAAGTGGGATTTATCCCTGGGCTACAAGGTTGGTTCAACATCCACAAATCAATCAATGTGATACATTAATAAAAGAAAGAACAAGAACCATATGATCCTGTCAATAGATGCAGAAAAAGCATTTGACAAAGTACAGCATCCTTTCTTGATCAAAACGCTTCAGAGTATAGGGATAGAGAGTACATACCTCCATATCATAAAAGCCATCTATGAAAAACCTACAGCGAATATCATTCTCAATGGGGAAAAACTGAGAACTTTCCCCCTAAGGTCAGGAACACAGCAGGGATGTCCACTATCACCACTGCTATTCAACATAGTATTAGAAGTCCTAGCCATAGCAATCAGACAACAAAAAGAAATAAAAGGCATCCGAATCAGCAAAGAAGTCAAACTCTCACTCTTTGCAGATGATGTGATACTTTATGTGGAAAACCCAAAAGACTCCACCCCAAAACTGCTAGAACTCATACAGGAATTCAGTAAAGTGGCAGGATATAAAATCAATGCACAGAAATCAGTGACATTCCTATACACCACCACCGAGACAGAAGAAAGAGAAATGAAGGAGTCGATCCTGTTTACAATTGCACCCAAAACCATAAGATACCTAGGAATAAATCTAACCAAAGGAGCAAAGAATCTGTACTCAGAAAACTATAAAATACTCATGAAAGAAATTGAGGAAGACACAAAGAAATGGAAAAACGTTCCATGCTCATGGATTGGAAGAATAAATATTGTGAAGATGTCAATGCTACCTAGAGCAATCTACACATTTAATGCAATCCCCATCAAAATACCACCCACTTTTTTCAAAGAAATGGAACAAATAATCCTAAAATTTGTATGGAACCAGAAAAGACCCCGCATAGCCAGAGGAATGTTGAAAAAGATAAACAAACCTGGTGGCATCACAATTCTGGACTTCAAGCTCTATTACAAAGCTGTGATCATCAAGACAGTATGGTCCTGGTACAAAAACAGACACATAGATCAATGGAACAGAATAGAGAGCCCAGAAATGGACTCTCATTCAACTCCATGGTCAAATAATCTTCGACAAAGCAGGAAAGAATGTCCAGTGGAAAAAAAACGGTCTCTTCAACAAATGGTGTTGGGAAAATTGGACAGCCACATGTAGAAGAATTCTGCATTTCCTTACACCACACACAAAAATAGACTCAAAATGGTTGAAAGACCTCAATGTGAGACAGGAGTCCATCAAAATCCTAAAGGAGAACACAGGCAGCAACCTCTTCGACCTCAGCCGCAGCAACTTCTTCCTAGAAATATCAGCAAAGGCAAGGGAAGCAAGGGCAAAAATGAACTATTGGGACTTCATCAAGATAAAAAGCTTTTGCACAGCAAAAGAAACAGTCAACAAAACCGAAAGACAACTGACAGAATGGGAGAATATATTTGCAAATGACATACTAGATAAAGGGCTAGTATCCAAAATCCATAAAGAACTTACCAACTCAACCCCCAAAGAACAAATAATCCAATCAAGAAATGGGCAGAAGACATGAACATTTTTCCAAAGAAGACATCCAAATGGCCAACAGACACATGAAAAAGTGTTCAACATCGCTCCGCATCAGGGAAATCCAAATCAAAACCTCAATGAGATACCACCTCACACCAGTCAGAATGGCTAAAATTAACAAGTCAGGAAACGACAGATGTTGGCAGGGATGTGGAGAAAAGGGGAACCCTCCTACAGTGTTGGTGGGAATGCAAGCTGGTGCAGCCAGTCTGGAAAACAGTATGGAGGTTCCTCAAAAAGTTGAAAATAGAGCTACTGTACGACCCAGAAATTGCACTACTGGGTATTTACCCCAAAGATACAAATGTAGTGATCCAAAAGGGTACGTGCACTCCGATGTTTATAGCAGCAATGTCCACAATAGCCAAACTATGGAAAGAACCTAGATGTCCATCAACAGATGAATGGATAAAGAAGATGTGGTATATATATACAATGAAGTATTATGCAGCCATCAAAAGGAATGAAATCCTGCCATTTGCAACGACGTGGATGGAACTGGAGGGTATTACGCTGAGTGAAATAAGTCAATCAGAGAAAGACATGTATCATATGATCTCACTGGTATGAGAAATTCTTAATCTCAAGAAACAAACTGAGGGTTGCTGGAGTGGTGGGGGGTGGGAGGGATGGGGTGGCTGGGTGATAGACATTGGGGAAGGTATGTGCTATGGTGAGCGCAGTGAATCGTGTAAGACTGTTGAATCACAGGCCTGTACCTCTGAATTAAATAATACATTATATGTTAAAAAAAAGAAGAAAATAGTAGGAAGGGAATAATGAAGGGGGGGGAAATTGGAGGGGGAGACGAACGATGAGAGACTATGGACTCTGAGAAACAAACTGAGGGTTCTAGAGGGGAGGGGAGTGGGGGGATGGGTTAGCCTGGTGATGGGTATTAAAGAGGGAACGTACTGAATGGAGCACTGGGTGTTATACGCAAACAATGAATCATGGATCTCTACATCAAAAACTAAATGGTGATTAACAAAAAAAAAAAAAAAACTGAAGCAGCCCCCAAAATAAGGCAAACCTATACACACATACACACACTCAGGCACACACACACACACGCACCTCCAAGACCTATACAGTTAAATGAACTTTTTATGGCGTATTTTTACTAAAAATATTTTAAAATATGTTCTCACCCTTTTGAGGGTCCTATCAATATCCTTCTCTTATATGGTTTCTTCTCTAACTCACCATTTTCCCTTCTTCAGGAGATGGCTTTCAAGAGGTCCGGGGTAGTTTCCTCCTCACTGTCACGGCATAATTCTTTCCTCACCCTCATGTCATTTCATTTCCATGCTGAGATTTTAGATTCCCTAGGTTTTGCTATATGTAAGCAATTTGCTATATATAATCGTCAGGACCATAACTATTGCATAACAAAATGAAAATGTTAAAAAGAGGACTTCAGTCATTTCGTCATGCTTCCGTGTTTCCTGGATAACTGCTAACACCTAGCTGCGGATCAGTAGCTCTAATGCAGATAGGTTTTCCAAAGCCCATTTTCAAAAGACTCTGTACCTTAAAAGCAAACATTAAATCAGATGCCAATAATAGTACCTTTCGTTATGGATGGCAATCACCACCACCACCAAACTCCCAACGGCAGGTGTTGCCAACTAGTCACAGCACCCCTTCGCACTGTGCTGAGAGCAAGCTTCATTGTCCCTTTCAACCAATCACAGCTGACACACAAGCCTGACTGCACCATGTCCTCCATGTCTTTTATTTTTATCAATCTTTCCTTAATAATCCTATGTAGACACCACATCCTCCATGTCTTTTATTTTTATCAATCTTTCTTTAATAATCCTATGTAGAAGAGCGGAGGGTGCTCTTGTGACAGTCTAGGTGAGAAATGGGGCTAATTTCATGGGGTGTGATGCTGGGGATGGGGACACAGAGACAGATTTGGGAGCTGTCAGAAGGCAAATCTGCAGAACTGGATGATCAATTAGAAACATTGAGGTGAGGTGAGGAAGAGAAGTGTCAAGTGTAACTCTGGTTTCTACGAAAACTGGAAGAGAGCCAGGTCTGTGAAGAAAAATCGTAAATACACCCTCGTATATATTGAGTTTAAGATGTCTTTGACACCTCCAAAAGAAAAGTCGGACAGACAGTCGGGCATTCAATACTAGAGTTTAATAGAGAGACCTAGTCTGGGACTAAATGCATGGGTCATCTGCAGTTGGTGGGAACAGAAACTGTAGGTTTTCTGTCCCCTACCAAGAGAGCACGCCTCCTCACAGGTTGAGCTGTGAGGACTCCAACCGGAAGTGGCCTCCTGGAAGGTCCGTCTGAGTGCTGAGTGCTGAGCTTTTATACCTCCCCAGTTCCAGAATGACTGCTTTCCTCAGTCTCTGTAAACTCCATCATGAAAAAGAGAAACTCGAGAGAATGGACAGCAAATAAATGAGGAGGAAACTGAAATGAGTGCCTCCTTATGAGTATGGTTTTCTTAATAATTCGTCTCAAAGTGGAAAAACGGAGCTAAAAAAATTGATCTGAGGAAATTACCCAAAACGAGCACCCATGATGCAAAAGGCATAAGAGAACATGTTTAGAGGAGATCACCTGGTCTCAGGAATTTTCTTATGGAAAACATATGCTCTAGGTTTAAAATCATGAAACCTACCATATTTAAGGTATCAGACTATATGAATGTTCAACATACAAGCTGGCCCATGACTGCAAAATGTTCTCTTTTCTTCCTCCCAAACACAATTTTCTTTGAATTCATTGGGGGGGGGGGGGAGAAAAACCAAATCATTCTGCAATTTTTATCCACAATAAATCATTAACATTTCTAAAACATAAAAAGGGATATATGTGGGGCGCCTGGGTGGCTCAGTCGGTTAAGCGACTGCCTTCGGCTCAGGTCATGATCCTGGAGTCCCTGGATCGAGTCCCGCATCAGGCTCCCTGCTCGGCGGGGAGTCTGCTTCTCCCTCTGACCCTCCCCCCTCTCATGTGCTCTCTCTCATTCTCTCTCTCAAATAAATAAATAAAAAAATAAAAAAATAAAAAAAAAAGGGATATATGTGGAAGTAAGGATTATTTGCCTTGTTGAGTAATCTTAAAGAAATGCCTATACAGCTTTGATGCTTTTCATTCTTGGGTTAATAACAATTTTTATATCACATAATCAAAACATAATAGACAGATTGAGCACCCTTGATATTCTGTCTTTTTCCTGAAATCATTTTGAAATCCTGTAGGAAATCCATTCCATTTTCAAGAAATTCTATATGATACAGTAAATAGAAAACAGCTATATCCGAGTTTTCATTTCTCACCCTAATGCTGTGCATCAAGTTAAATTATTAGAGTGAGGAAAAGTCCAAGTTCTATTGACTGAAAATATGGCTTTGAGCTTTCCATTTGTCTAGGAAGGATAATAGCTTTTCCCTACTTGGTCATTCAGAATTGACGCTCTCCCTTTCCCCACGTAGCCCCTCCTTTTCTAGAACGCCTTATCCTTTTCTAACCTATAACTCTTTATGTTATAAAAGAGAACAGATAAGAAACTGATGCTTGTGATAGTGTTATTAAAGCTAAAAAGACAACATTATTAATTGCAAAAGTATATGGGGGGAAGAGTTCAACACAGTCAAGGGTGGCTTCAAAGACCCAGAAACAAAAATGAGGGCAAGCCTGAAAAGGGATCATTCAGAGTCATTTGGTTTATAACCCTCTTTTTTCTTCTTCCTTTATTTTTTCCCCTAATTTACTTGGAGGCATACTTAGATTTCTTCCCCCTTTTAAGGGGGGGGGGGAAGAAAGGAAACTATTTAAAGAGCATTGTGGCACAGGTTTTACAGAAAATAAATAATTATAATTAAGTATAGTTACTGTACACATGTGCAGCTTAACGATATCTGAGCTACTGGGGAAACAGACAAGTCTTTGAGTAGTCAGAAAAGCTCTAAATAATGGGCTAAAACTTCATGAAACAGGCAAGTAATCATCTCATCAGAACTAAGTACCAATATTAAGATACCAAGAGCAACAAGTAAACTGGACCAAAACTTTGGTCTTGCTTTTTGTTTGTTATTATTAAGATTTGGTTCTCATACAGAAAATTCAATGGGTAAAGGATCATTTCATGTCCACTGGCTCCCAGAAATCTGAACTAGCACTGCCAAACTAAAGAATTTCCAGCACCTGGATGAGTTATGTGCTAGTTCTTTAAACAAGTATAAAACCATAGTTCATACTTCTTAAATGGTAATATAAAAAGTCACAGATTATTCATGGAAATAATAAGTCTTGGTTATCAAAGCCCTCCAGATGTCTAGACATGTCATGCAAAAAAAAAAAAAAGTCATTTTAAGTCTAAAAACTAAAGTAATTTTAGTAAGACATAGCTAAAATAAATCTGAATTATTTTAAACATTTTTTTAGAGAATCACCAGAAAAAAATTTTTTTTCCTTTTCAGTTCCAAGAGCTTAAATGAAACATTCATGCATTAAATTCAAAGTCTGACTGTCAAATCATTTCACTTTAATAAAAATTTGAATTACCTGCCTTAGGGCATTATTAAATATCAAATAAAAAGCACACATCCATAAGTCTGATTTCCCAATATAATTTTTATGTAGAACTATGACTAGATTTGTATTACACATTTCAAGATAAAAGGGTCAAAAATGTATTCATAGAAGGATGAAGTCAGAACTGGAGTTGCCTTTGAAAGAATTCCTGCACCATTCTTAGGAATTTGGGGGAAAGTGACCCCTCTTAAGTCATCTCAGTCACCAAGATAAGGATACAAATCCGTCCTCCTTTGAAAAAACCTAGATCATAATTAATTTAAAGCCTTGAAAAATTATACATTATCTTCCTATCATATAAGGAATATGAAGCATCTGAAATACGCATAATCTCATCAACAGCATTTCAGTCTGTGTGCACGTACGGGGGAGATAAAAGAGTGATGGTTATTTAGATATTTAGAGAAAGGCAACTCTGGTCTAGGGCTAGATGTGGATCAAAAGTTCATGGTGGTAATGTGATTTCATAAAAAGTGTCATTTACAGTTACTGATATTCAGAGAGGACACAAAACCTAGACTGGGGAAATTAATAAATTCACATTCACCAAACCTCACCACACACCTCCTGCCAGCCCACCTGCCCCTCCTACTGGGTCGCTCCTGCGAGCCCCCCATCCCCCTTCTCCTCTGCTCCAGTCTCCCACCTTCCCTTCTCCTCTCACCTCTCCTAGCTGCAGCCCCACTCTTCCTTAAATAAGAAAGGCAAGTCACGGAAATGCTAACTCTACAAACCACTGCCTCCGTCTCCCTTCCTATTATAGCCCAGAAAGTGTCCCTTCTTGTAATAAAGGCAATCTCCTCCACATTTGCTTAGGATTTCATTGCCTTTCTTTTTTCGTAATCCCTATACCCGGGGTGGGGTTCGAACTCAAGATCCCCAGATCAAGAGGCTCATGCTCTTCCAACTGAGCCAGCCAGGCACCCCAGATTCCATCCCCTCTCAAGTCTTCAGAGACTGCACAGCTAGGATTAGCCCCTCTGAGAAGTGGCATCTTCATCGCCTCCCACCGACTGGCTCATTACCCCAACATACAGACAAGGGCTAGTGGTTTTTTTGTTTAAAAAGTGTCCCTGGATCCCTTCACCCCCTCTATTGCTGCAGCCTTCTGCTCTCCTCCCACCCAGCTCATCAACCGCTGCCATCACACTGTATCTGCCCCTCCTCCCTTCCCACTGGACTCCGCTCTAACACACCACCCTCACGGCAAGCTTGGGCATGCTCCCTGACCCCTGATGGGCAGTGGGTAAAAAAGAGGCTCTGCCAGCCAGGCTGCCTGGGTCCAATTTCAGCTCTGCTGCTCAAAGACTGCGTTCTTGGCCAGTGATCTAACTTCTCTGTGCTTCTGTGAACTTATCTACCAAGTCTCACATTAAATTTTGTGAACACTTAATGAAACGATCCCATGCAGCATTAGAACGTGATACATGTATATCCAAGCTCCATGCCAATGACTCAATGACTCCCATATTTGGTTCAGACCTCCTTTCTGATCTCCGCTTCTGAAAGTCCAGTTAGCTGCATGAAGGGTCCACTAGTGCGATTGACAGACATCTCTCATTCAATGAGCTCCAACTCAACTCTTAACTTCCCAAGAGTCTCCTCCAGTTTTCCTGCTGTCATTCGATGACGGCACTTCACCCGCACACAGTTTCTAAAGCCCCCAAATCCCAGAAGTTATCTTTGATATTTCTGTCTCTCTCCACCATCATCCAATTTGTCAACTAGGTACTATCACTTTCAAGGTCTACTAAACATACTTTAACTTCTCCCCATCTCCACGGCTCCTGGTCTAGTATCCGAGTCTCTGCGTCTTTCACCTCGGCTACCCGGCAGACTTCTAAAATACCTCCCTACTCCTACCCCTGGTCCACTATCATCCAATCTGTTCATTCTGCAGCTACTGTGATCTACTGGAAACGTACATGAGGTCAGCCCACGCCCCTGAGCAGAAGTCTTTAGAGATTCTCAATGCATCAACAGCAAAATAAAGATGCCTTAACGAGGCTGACAAGGCCTCCAAGATAAGAGCCCTGCCCCTTTGAGTCCTACACCCCAGACTCACAGGGCCTTCCTGTGTACCTCAATGCATCAAATTCTTACCTCCACAGGGAATAGCCCCTTAGGGCCCTTGCAAAAGATACTCCCTCTACCTGAAATCTCCTTCACTGCCTTTTTTTGTTCTTCTCATTCATGGATTTATTAGAAGTTGTAGTTGTATGTTTTCTGAAGTATTTATTTTAGTATTTATTTTTCTACTCTCAGGCTCCCCACAGGAGATTCTAAGTTTTCTGAGAGCAGAGACATCTATTCTTCTGAACTTTGATACCCAGAACCAATCATACGGTAGTGATTTTTGATCAAATATAATTTGAATTCTTTAATCCTTCCATCATAAGGCTTAGCTTAAAGCACTCTTGCATGTTCTCTCATGTTACCACATATGAATTACAGAAAGTCCCTTCGCAGTCCTACCAAAGCAACTTTGCCTGGCCCTCACCCTCTCCAAAATCAGAAGAAGAACCATACCAGCTAACTCAGAAACGAAGAGTCAGGAAATGACTGACATGTGGCTGGCTGATATAAGCTACGTGTAGCTCTCAAGAATTGCTAATGGGCCAACGGACATTCAAGACGCCAAGTGTTATGTGTCACGATGGATTCAAAGCAAAATGAACATGTTTCAACCCTTTAAAAGCTTGACTAACACAGAAAGTAAGAAATACACAAACAGCTAAATGGAAGAAAGAATGTGAATAGAAAGGTACAATTTAAGGGAGAAGCAAAGAATTCGTGCTGAGAACAGGATTTGGGTTGAGCCTGCAGGGTAGCTAGGATTTCAATAGGCAACAAGAGGGGTGGGAAGGACTGTATGAGCAAAGCACATTCACAAAGCAAAAAGACAGTTTGGATGGAGTACTGGATATATATGGTTATAGTAACAGAGAAGCAAGAAAAATGGACTGGAGAACACATGGACAAAATGATCACCTCTGAAAATTCCCATGTCAACTGTCTAGCTCAAGACACTGTTTGAGCTTCTCGAAGCCAGAGACTTCTATTCATCTGTGACTCCCACTCTATACTGTTCCACTTGCACAGTATGTGAGCTTATACTCACCACAGTCCATTATACCAAGTCCAAGCTCTGTCCTGTTTACCTACGTAACTTCCAACCGATGCTTTCCTCTTGTGGGAAGCAGCAGCTGGCCAGCTATGTGCGCTGATCTATGTTATGCACTCTTAGGCAATTCACGAGGTAAAGAAATAATCCAGGATATAGTCGTTCATGTATATTTGATCTTTGCCATGTCTGTGAGGTTTTATTTTGTCAGCTCTTTGGGGATAAGGTATGCATATATTCAATCCAATATATTAAAATGCATAGATTATATTTCAGTCAATAAGAAACGTACCATATTCATATACCTAGTAAGTGCTTCTTGATCTTTCAAATAAAAGCACTTCCACAGGACAAGGATTTTAATGCACGCCAGATCTGCCCTCGCCTACCCCGATAAAGAAGTCGAACATGCATTAGACAAGGGTCAGCCCTGAGGCTCACAAATCCCTCCAGAGGATCCCTTTATGTTCCTCAGTCATCAGGAGGTGACTGCTGCCATTTCAAGGGTGCAGCACAGGGAGCCCTAAAAAGGACTTTTACCTCTTTACCTTGAATAAAGAGGGGATGCTTCTCTGCCTTGGGGCTCCTTACCTGATTAAGGCCAGTAGTAAAGCAAAATGGGAATTAAAGGCTGCTCTGGTGGGAAAATACAAGGATCGGAGGTTCTTTTTCAACACTGCATGAAATTTTTAAAGCCACCTGACTTGTAATTAATAGGGTTTGAGAACATGTCATCCCTTTCATCAAAGCGAAGTGCACTCACACTGCTACATCATCAGGATCACCGTGAGACTAACTCTGGTGTGACAGGTTTACAGGACTGGCAGCCCCATTTTCCTTACTCGATCTGCACATACCCAGATGAAGGCCGTCTTGTTCCCATTCTCTCTGGCTACTGAAATGCGGCTCTAATGACTCTGTCACTAAGTGGCTGAGTGGGTCTAAAATTGTCTCCCAAAACCCCATCACAGCCTTCCACGAGCTCTGCCCCCTTCACATGTGTCCTCAGCCTGCGAAATTCTTCGATCTGAAAATAAAAACAGAGCAAAACAGCTTGATTATTTACTAGACATGAACAAGACTGGAGTTTCCTCAGTGACTTAAAATATGCATAAATTGTAGCAGTTTGTAAAAAAAAATGAAAATTAATCTTCAAGAAGAGTAAGACGGGGGGCACCTGGGTGGCTCAGTCATTAAGCATCTGCCTTCGGCTCAGGTCACGATCCCAGAGTCCTGGGATCGAGCCCCGCGTCAGGCTCCCTGCTCTGCGGAAAGCCTGCTTCTCCCTCTCCCACTCCCCTGCTTGTGTTCCCTCTCTCGCTGTGTCTCTGTCAAATAAATAAAATTAAAAAAAAAAAAAAAGGAAGAGTAAGACGGACTTAATTCTTCCAAACCTAGTAAGACATGAGACATCACTGCTGCACAAGAAGTGGAGACAGCAGAAGGAGAGGTAGTAACGTCTCCAGACAACCCCAACAGCCACAGAAACCTGCTGGATTTGCTCATGCCAAAATGCAATACACCTCTCTCTAAAAGCTCTCACGCCTGTCTGTAACATAATAAGAGGCGAACAAATGAGTAAGTGCTCCAAGCATAGCTTTAATTAATGAATTCCAGTATTACTGTATGTTAGCACCGATCAGGCATTAGATTTATCAGATGGAGGTGTCCTTCATCACAAGACTCTCTCTGCTGCTCTTCTACCTTTTTGGAGAACACTGGTCTAATGAAAACCTCGGACTTTCCAAAAATGTAAGCCCAACTTCCCCCCTTAGCAGTATCAATTTTCACATTCATCTCCCTTTCTCAGGTGGCCTCCCCAGATCCCATGGATTCTCATTACACGTTAAGAAAGTCCCAGAGTCCCAAGGGTCAGTTTCTCCAACTTGACAGGTCTGTGCCCCCTAAGAACCTTCTGAGGAGTAGCTGAACCCTCCGAGAAGCTGAACCCTCCGAGAAGTAGCTGAACAACAAGCAAACGTGATGAACGTTCGCCAGACTCATTCCCATCAGTCGATTTATCTACAGGACTCATCGTCTGCCATTCGCTTAAATGCCACATGGTCACACGACACAGTCCTCATTCCTTTCACAGAAGAGGAAAACTGAAAGATTAAGAGAGTTTCCACGTTAGCTGGGTCTGACAAGTCCAAATCCACCTGCCCTTCTCCCAGCTCCACTGCCACCTCCTCAGAAATTCCCATCAAGCCAGTATAACCCGCATCTTCCATATATCGCAGGATATGGAACTGCTTTAAACAGCATCAATCCCCCAAAAGTCCACCAGGTCTGTATCACAGGGCTTTATCTACAAAAGTTCTTCCTACAGCACAGACACAGAAGTCTGCCATTCATGAACTAAAATGAAATGCAGGAGATCCACGAATTCAGGGATTCTAATAAAAGTATACACACCCCTAGAGACTTTAGGGACTCATGAAACCCCTGAATGATATGCAAAATTTTACACGTGCATTTCCTAAGAAGAGGCTCCCGGACCCCAAAAGAATGGACTCTCACAGGATTCTAATATTCCAAAAACTCGCATACATGTTGGGAAACAGAGCTGAGGGAAAAGGAAGTCGCTTGTTATATTAGAACGCAAGTTAGAAATCTAACCTCTAAGGCCTGATTTTCTCATGTCTCCAAATGATTTCCCTAAATGTTGATTTCCCTACATGGGATAAGACTGACCCACTTGGTACTGTCCTGTTTTTTGCTTTTTTATCATACCTACGTGCTATCCTTCTACGGAAGTGCCAGTGACATAAGCAATTAGCTGTTTAATCTACACAGTGGTTTTTCCCTAGACCTTCTTGGGATCTTAGGTTGGGAATATAATATGAGCATCACCTATTGTTTGCTGCACCTGGAAAACTTCCAGAGCCAAGGCTGCATGAGAATCCCCTGTCCTTATTTGTGGCACGTATTTTTACTGAATTTTCTCTAAGCATGGAGTGGAAAGGAAACTAGTCAGGCTTTTTCAAACAGGAGAATATGAAGGCAGTTGGGCTCTGCATCAAAAGCCCAGTTCAGAGGCACCTGGGTGGCTCAGTTGGTTAAGCGACTGCCTTCAGCTCGGGTCATGATCCCAGGACCCTGGGATCGAGTCCCCCATCAGGCTCCCCACTCAGCAGGGAGCCTGCTTCTCCCTCTTCCACTCCCTCTGCTTGTGCTCTCTCTCAAATAAGTAAATAAAATCTTTCAAAAAAAATAAAAATAAAAAATAAAATTTTAAAAAGCCCAATTCACACCCTGGCTCGGACACCTAAGACCCAAACGGCCAGACTATGTCTCCTCTTTACGCTTCAGTTTTCACATGGATATAAGGGATGACAATAACAGGATTTGCAAGGACAGTGTAAGAAGCAAGATAATTCATGAGAATCACTCAGCATACTTCCACGGCACACAGAAGGGTTCAGTAGATACTGGCACAACTTCTTTTGAAGCCAAACCTTTAGCATCTTGAGATAAATATTTAGCTGAAATTTTCTGTGCAAAAAGTATACTGGAAATAATAAACCAATTGACTGAGAAAACAAAGTCCTGCCCTCCTCGTACCCCCTTCTACGTGTAATCACAAGTAATGGCGGCAACTAGAATCCACACGCTATGCACGGGGTCACCGATGAGCAATGCGGACTAGAAAGTGTACTGCCTAAGCATATTTTAAGAAAGACTCCATTTCTGATTGACTTTAAAGCTTATTTTAAAACTAGGTTAATTTTATATTTACATATTCTGAAGTGACAAATAAATCTTTCAAGCCCCAGACCTCAGCCTGAAGCAAATTCTGTGAAAACAGCTTCTTCTAGAACAGACGATCAGAATCCACAGCCAGCCAGTCTCAAATCACTGCATTCTTGGAGAGAACTATTTCACAAGAAATGTTTTTCTCTGATCATAGCAACACTTTGAAGACTTCAAACATCAACAGAGATGGAGGGGAAAACACGTCTTTCTGAAATGCCAATTTTTCTGAAGTAACCACCCCTCAAAACCTTTAGTCACTTCAAATGGTTTCAAGCGCGTACTGCGGTATCTCCCACTGAAAAGAGAGAGAGTGAGAAACGAGCAGAATAATACTTCAGGATAAAAGTCTGCAACGAAATTCAAATGTCAGGGCAGTACAGAGACTATCACACGTATCAGTAGGGATGATTTCGTCAATTTTTAATGCTACTCTACTTAAACATGGCTATTGGTTTTTAACCAATTTACAAGAGAGAAAGAGAGGACAGAAACCCAAGCTTCAGGGAGACATGCTTGTCTTCTGAAGGTAGCAGAGTTGAATAGCTATTCTCTGAATCGGGCGTGCACTCTGCTTGGTCTAAAGCATTGACTCCAACCTTCACTGACTCATGAACCAGATTATTCGCTCAAAGTTCAGCTTTAAAACCATTTTCTTTAGGAGTGCATTTAAAGTGCTAATTTACAGGGCTTAGGGTTTGGCATTAATTATTTTTAAAAGTTCCCAAGTTCCTGTGCATATCCTCTAACAAATGTCTTTTCACTTGCATCTCTGTTACCACGTTAAAATTAAGAGAAAAAGAACACATCAAAGTCAACGTTCTCGTCTTATTTTTTCTTTTATCATCAGGCAACAAAATACATGAATTCGAGTAATATAATTCCTGATGGAAGCCATCAAGTAAGAGTCAAAAGCCAGCTATACTTAAATAGTCCATAAATACATATATATACTGAGATTATGTCATTGATAAGACTCACCACCTTTCATGTACTCAGTCTTATTATTTCATTTTCTTCAACAATCTCACTTTTTTTCTAAAATCATTGCTTTTTTTTTTTTAAAGACTTCTCATCCATAAATCAACTCATCTGTCACTGACTCCTTAGTCTCATCTAATTTTTCTGAGCAAGAGCTCAGAGAAGAGAAGATCCTCTACCCAGTACGACTGATGCCAACTTGCCCTTCTTCCAATCCCCAGTCCTGGTCTCTGCCATGGGTCTTCCCATCTTCACTTGAGGGCAGCTACTGAAGAGCTACACGTAACGCAAACTTAGTCAAGAATTACAATCTAGGGCGCCTGGGTGGCTCAGTCAGTTAAGTGTCTGCCTTCAGCTCAGGTCATGATCTCAGGGTCCTGGGATCGAGTCCCGCATCGGGCTCCCTGCTCAGCGAGGGGCCTGCTTCTCCCTCTCCCTCTGCTTGCCAGTCCCCCTGCATGTGCTCTTTCTCTCTCTCTCTCTGTCAAATAAATAAATAAAATCCTAAAGAAAAAAAAAAAAAAGAATTACAGTCTATAGAGTTCGTGACCACAGAGGAAGCACTATCATGGAAGACACTGAGGAAATATATCCCAAACTCCCCACAAGTGCCTAAAAACCACACATTTTAAGAAAGGGAAGAAGGAGTGTCCCAGGAGAATCTAGAGTTGCACTGTCTCAGTGTGGCCCCTGAGCATCTGAAATGCGGCTGGTCTGAACTGAGATGTGTTGGCAACACAGGACACACCGCGAAGTCAGACTTAGCATGAAGTACCATGTAAAAAATCCCACTCATGCTTTTTTATATTCATTACATGTTAAAACAGTATTCGGGGTATATTGGGTTAAAATATACTATTTAAATTCATTTCAGCTATTTATATTTAGATTGTTTTATTGTGGACACTAGAAATTTTAATCTTATATATGTGGCTCACATGGTTTCCACTGGATATTCAATGCTTCCCTTAAGAAACTGCATTCTGCTGTTACAATGCGGTTCTAAATTACACATGGAGGTAAACGCCAGTAGACAAGAAACAGGGGTCCTCAAAGCGTGCTTCCTGGAATAAGTTCCTCTCCCAGTCCTACTGGATCGGCAACTCTGGGGTGGGGCCCAGCAATCTGTGTTCGAACAAGCCCACCCAGGTTTGAGAATCATGGATACGGAAGAAAATTCACAACAAATGTTCCCAATCACTTGAAATCATTTTCAAACATGACCATGTGGTGGTCCCACAGCAACTTGGGTCTTTAGAACCCATATGGGGAGCACACAGACAAGAAAGGCCCTGCTGCTGAGTCCTGGACCTAATCGGACCTCTCTCGTCACCCAGGACCAGGTGGGCTCTCAGATCCCAATGGCCAAGCACACACCATACCCTGACTCGGGCTGTCAGGGCTAGGAAGAGTCCCACTTCTCAACCTCTAAGAAATATGTAATGGGGAAGGATGAAGAAGAGGCAAAACCAAGAAGAAAAGAAAATTAAAGTGGTTTTCCAAGTTGTTACAGACATATATCCACATAGTGAAAAACAGTGAACACATTTATGTTCCTTTGCTTCACTGGTGTTACTGAAGTTGAAAGAGAAAGAAAAAAAGACAGGAGCATCTAACTGGAGAAAGCAGATAAACTAAGAAGTAGGAATAGATGAGTAAGGGGGAACAGAAAAAGAAGAGAGAAGCAAAGTAGAAAACGGAGAGTAAAACTTAATCATTTCTCTGTGTATGCGTGCATACTCGCACACATGCCATCATATTATCAATTCCGAATATTGTTCACATTTTCATGTCTCTGAAAATCAGGATGGGTCCTACAATTTGTTGACAGATTTGATGAAATTTGGTATTTTATTCTGTTCTTGGAATCTCATCTCCAAACATAACAATTCAGCTGAAAAAATTTTTTCCTTCAGCTTCCTAATGCTTAGACCACTATTTATTGAAAAGTAATTTAACAGTTATAGATCACAGCAAAATAAAATTACACTCATTGAAATCCATCCAGTTGCATGTTTTTTTCCCCTAGCATATGGTATGCTAACCAAGAATAAGATGAAAAAATTCAGTTGAGCAGGGGCTTCCAGTTGCTTACTCTAGAATTCTGAGTACCCAGGAGGATGTGAATGTTCCATGATAGGCTTAACTGTCAACGCTGCACGTCAACAGATGACTCCTCCTTAATTGAGATGCTGTGCATTTCATTAAAAACTACGATGATTTAGAGCCTTTTCTTTAATGTGGTTAGTGCAGACATTCTTATCCTATGGCAGATGGTACATTTCAAGAGACCAATTGTTTCCATAATAATACCCAGCAGCTTAATTTACATACATTAACCCCGAGATCTAAAAGGAAACATTTTTTCTTCAATACAAAGTTTTATATTTCTCAAAATACTCAGCTATGCAAAGATTCTACCTACTACTGGTCGTTCCTTTTGTTATTTTATATACAAATAATATTTTATAATCCCTCCCTCCGTCTCTGTTCCTCTTTAAGGGTAATAATATGAGACGTCTCAATTTTTCTTGGTCTGAATTCTAGAATCCCATCTTTCCCTTTAGTCCTCATTTTTACTGCCCTCTCTGGACCCTTTCTGTTTTTGCTCTGCTTTCTCTGAAGTTATATGAGCAGCAACAGTAAAACATTTGAGTCAAGAACAGATTAATTTACATTCTCCAAAGATTGTAATTTTTTTTTCCAAAATCAACCTAAAATGCATTTTAATGTGTGTGTGTGTATGTGTGTGTGTGTGTGTGTGTGCGCGCATTTTAACACCGCTGTCCTCTGAACAGATGCTGTAATGGAGCTTTGTGCTAATAGTACCTAAATCTTTTTTCTTAAAAAGCTGCAGCTAATTGGAAAGTCATCTATTTTCAAGAGCAGTTGATGTTATTCTTTCCAATACACATTCCTTTGGCTTTGGCTCCCAATTAGGAAGATATAGGTTTTCCCAACAATCGAGGAAATGACTTGGTGGGTTAAGGTTATTAGAGTCTGTCACCAGCCTTACTCAAAGGGATAACAGAAAGCAAGGTTCCCTTTGAAGCCAGCCAGACACAAAGGCAGGCACAGTGATTTGTCTCTGAATTTTGGTATAACGTGCTAGTCAACAGGGGAGTAAAACTTTATTGCTCACATTTACAGAACATCAGTTAACATTCACAGTATAGTTCAACAGTAACATTCCCACATATTAACATACTGGCAAGGGAATCCTTAATGGAATTCCAAGAGGAATTAAGAATGTTCTCTTTTGTGGCTCAACAAGGTTAATCTCAGCTAACTTCCAATAAACAGAAATTTATTGTGCTGATAAAAGTTTTATTTTTCACTAAAAGGTTTGATCTATTTTTAGAAAAATACCCCTAAATAGAGCAATGCTGAACAAATGGGACTGCAGACTCAGCTTCTTCCATTTCATCTCCATGCCTGAGACCTCTCCTTGTGGCTCAATCCAATTAATACTTTTCCGCCCTTCACTTAATGTGTGTGCAGAATCTGATACTTTCCATCTCTCCACTCCCTTCTCCTTAAAACTCACGCCTCCCTTGGCTTCCAGACATTACATCCCACCAACCTCCTGACTCTTCCCACCCCTTGAGTCATTCCATGGGGACAACTGTCCCAATGCATGGCCTTATCAGCTCCCCTCCCCATGCTCTGCATTGTTTCTTTTTCTCTCCCTAAAGGATCTCCTCTTCTCCACATGTGGCTTCAACCATCACCTATGTATTACGTCCCTTTCTTGGGACGTCTCAAAGGCATCCTCAAACTCTCAGCATTTACAACCACAAACTCATAGTACTCTGCATAAAGCCTGCTCTTCCATTTTTATCCCCTGTCATAGTGAAGAGCGACATTACACTCATCAGTCACTCAAACCAAAATCCAGGGAGTAATATGCGGCTTCGTCCTCCCTGAAAACCCTCCTATGTCGTCAGTCACCAATTCTACTGATTCTACTGCTTTATTATTTCTAAAGCCATTCCTCTCCTTTCATCCCACTTCACAATCTTAACTCAGATTGACATCTTCATACAGGAGCTACAGAGAGGTTTCTCAAATTCAGACTTGGTCTTGTCTCTCTCTCTTTCTCACAACGTTCCAGTAATTCCTTGCTGCCTTCAGGAAGCCTCCACAGCACAACATCAAGGCTCTTTGGTGAGTGTCAGGCCCATGATCCCCTCTCCGGTTGCATTTCATGACCCTGGCCCTTTACACTAACTGTGGGCATCCCCAAAGGCCTCTGTGCCCATGCAGACTCTTCTTCCCCAGTCGGCAATGCCCACTAACACACCACACCCCATTACCTGGCCTGGGGAAGGTCTACCAGATGGCTAAATCTTATCAGGTGCCTGTCTTATGTGCTAGGGCACATTCATGTCATACCAAAGCACTGTTCACATGAAATTACTATTCTTTCAATGTGAACATATTTGCCTTTCCCCCCAGATGGTGAATTCCTTGAGGTCAGAACCATGTCTTATTGGTCCTCCATTTGCAGTGCTTACTACAGCTCCTGGAATATAGAAAATGCCAAATTACCAAATTAATCAACGAATGCATGAATTAACGAATAAATTATCCACCTTACTCTCAAAGGAGAAATTCCACATCCTAACATCTGACTATGACAAGAGTAAAGGAAGATGGGACTACAGCAACATACTACCTTATCAGTAATTTGCTTGTGTTCATAGAATCAGGGACATGTAAAGGCAAATGAATGAGTCCCCAGCAAAACATACTGTGTATTAAGCTTCAGTGTTTGAAACTTAGTCATCTAAGATGTTGTGCTACTTACTGCAACAATGAGGAAATGTATCATTGTCCCTAAAAGCAAGGTGTAGGAAAAGTAAATGCAGAGGGATGTTCGCTCTTTGATATACATCATTCCCAGAACAATCACAACTCTCCTGCCCCAGCTTAGGACAGCTGAGGCTGCAGTCTCAGTCTGACCTGGACGGGTCAGCCAACAACGGCCTTCACATGCCCACCTGCTCATTCCAAACCTTCTTCCCTGCTTCGGAAATGTGGTATCAGCGAGAGAAGTGACTTGGAGTAACCAGATGGCAAATGGAGAGTAGTAAGTCCCATGGGACCCTACCAGCTTTGGAAGAGTTCTCTTATAAAAATTTTCTCAGGAAAACCTCCCAAGAGACTGCTTCTCCCATCTTCTCCACTCTTCTTTTCCCATACTCTTTTCTTTCATCTCATTTGTTTGTGTCCCTTGGCTCCTTCTCTTATGCCAATGATCCCTAAATCTGTATGTCCCCCTCAGCCTCTGAAGGTCTCATTCTGTGTTTCTGTCAAAAGAAACCAAACTCCTCCACCTGAGGACACAAAACAGGCCAAAAAGGTAGAAACCTTCTCTAGTACCAGTGAGATTTTCCTGACAAGGTCTCATATAGAAAGAGGATCTCAAAGGAACTGTGATATCATAAAGGGCAGGAGTTGAAAGGGGACAGTGGTTAAGCACCCAAACCACTGACAATCACCCGGAACCGGGTTGGATCCCAAAACCACCCAGTGGCATCTGGGCCCATTTCTATAAGATACAGTTATTTGCCACTCGGGCAGGCAGCACCCACCCTCCTTAAATTCTCTGAGGCATCTGTCACTATTAACTTCCCTCCCCTCCTCCACATGTTGGCCATCCTCTCCCCCGTCCTGGGCCCCAGGACATCACTCCCTCTCAGGTGTCCTTAAGTCCTTCTTAGCTCCCTGCATGGTACCATCTCCTCCAGGTATACTGAGGTTTGGCCATCAGCCGACTGTCTTGTCTCCTCCTCAACTTGAGCTCAACTCATCATCAAATCCATTTCTTCTCCTTCCTGGACATGAATCCTGAATGCACTTCCCAGCTCAGCAGGGAGTCTGCTTAAGACTCTCTCTCCCTCTGCCCCTCCTGAGTTGGCATGTGCACACACCCATGCTCTCTCTCTAAAATAAATAAATAAATCTTTAAAAATAAATAAATAAATCTCTTCTGTGAGAGGTCACTGGAATGTTGAGGTTTCTTTGTTACAGCAGCTACCATCTTTGTGGTTAAAATCCAAACCCGTAATTATTAGTCCAAACTTCTATCCCTAACATTAGGCTCAAATTTCTAATTTCTTTCCTCTTCTTTACCAGACTTACTCCTAATATTTTTCAGGAATTACTCCCAGTCCCACCTAGGCCAGGTTGGGTTTCTTTCCTATGTGTGTCTGGAGCACCCTTACTTCTCACAATCAACATAACCATCTGTATGACTGTCTGCCTCTTCTACTCTATGGTAAACATTTTGAGGGTAAAGACTGTGTTTTAATCTCTATATTCTTTGTGTGTCTGCTTGGCACTCAGGAATGGTTTCTTTTAAGAACACAGGGATATATGAATAAATAAGGGATTTGTCATATTAAAAATATGAAAGCCTAAAGGTGGTGTGATCAAAGGCTGTAAAAGGATGGAGAAGCTAAATTGGGAAGTTTTAAAATTAATCCTTAGAAAAAGAAAAAGAAGAAGAAACTGTTAAAGGTTGAAAGGATTTTGAAGATTTAAGGACAAGCAAAGGAAGGCTTTACTGAGTAGTTAATACACTTAAAGTTCTTAGAAAGTGATAGGAGATGTAATAAAAATTTGTAAAAAGTCACTAAAGGAAACTTCATTTGTTTGGAGTACAGCCTAAGCCTTCTGAGGTTGATCATGAAGGAAAAAATACAGCCTTTTAGAACACATCCCTGAGATCCCTGGAGGACAGGAGACATTTAAAGCACCTCTTTTGTAATAATATCAAAATCATTATTTAAACACATTATAATGATGTTGCCTCATGTTCCACCAGCTAACATCCCATGACAGTTCAACTCAGTGCCCCCACCCACTGTGCATCAGCATTTAGAGCACCTACGCAAAGCCCAAGGTGAGAAGTAGGTAACCAGAAGTGGAGCTAGAGAACAATCCAGCTCTTTCCAGAGCATTCTTTTTACCTCCTTCACCCTTCTGCTTACAGAACTTTTCCTGTGCAAGCCAAGGAAGAAGTATTGTACAAAGCCCATATGACTCACAGAAATAAGCAACATTTTCACTTCCAAGACCTTTCTCCTCTTCACTCCTGGGGAATCCCACACAAAGAAATAACTAGACTAATCAAAAGTCTGACTATTTCAGTGACTTGTATTTACTCTATAAAAACTAACTTTTAAAATACAAATCATAAACGATAGCTGGCTTTTATTCATCCCTGACCTTTCAATTGCTTGCACTGGTTCAAGACGTCTAACTTTCATCTGCGAAGATGTGACTGATCTAAAGGAAGCTAAAACATAAAACAGACATTTCCCTTTTACAGAAATAGTATTTAACCTTTAGCTCAGAACTTCTTCTGAAAGATTTGAAGTGCTATACTCACCTGCAGCTGGGATATAGTTAAAGGGTATCGGAATAATATCCAGGTAACACCTTCGCTGCAAGGTGGAATGGTAAGAGAGCCTTCATACACCCAATAATCCCGCAGCAAAGGATCTGTGCAACCGGGTGGACACGTCACAAAACAGTAAATTAATTAATAATAATTTTGAAGATGCCAACAATAATTTTCAAAATTACAAACTGCCTATAAACAACACTTTTCCGAATGAGGTCATTTTCAACTACAGCCTCACATATGCATTCTTAAACTAATGATCACGGAGAAAATAACCAATGGGAAAATACGATGAGCCCTCTTCCTAATATCATAGTGATTTCTATCCATGTATCACTATATAAGCCAAAGATGGCTATCCAAACCTGATATATACATATATGTGTGTACGTACAGATCCAGTTTAGTCACTTTAGAAGAAGTGGATCTGTGTTTTTACTTTATTGAAGGATTTACCTGACTTATTCATCACCTAACCCAATACTAACTACATATGAGGCACTATTCTAAGCATCTCACATGAACTCATTTAATCCTCACAACAAAACAATGAGACAGGTACTATTACGGTACTATTATTAGCCCCATTTTTCAGATGGGGAAACTGAACCACAAAGGGTTACATAATTTGCCCAAGGTCACCCAGCTAATAACTGGCAGAGCCAGATTCAAAACTAAACAGTCTGACTTCAAAGACTGTGTTTTTAAACATTCTGTCTTAGCCCTCTCTATACATCTCCCTCAACAGCAAAACACGGAAGTCCTATTATGACAGGACAAAAAAAATCATTCCTATGTAATCTTTAAGTTCTGCATTAGAAGAGCTCTTGATCAAATATGGTGGATAAATGTTCAACACATGGTAAAAACTGGTTTGTTGTAAAGCAATTAAATGTAAGCCGTAGATGATACATACAGTGCATCAGCCTATTTGGTTTTGTTTAAAACACTAAGAAACAGGGGCGCCTGGGTGGCTCAGTCATTAAGCGTCTGCCTTCGGCTCAGGTCATGATCCCAGGGTTCTGGGATCAAGCCCCCCGCATCAGGCTCCCTGCTCAGCAGGAAGCCTGCTTCTCCCTCTCCCACTCCCCCTGCTTGTGTTCCCTCTCTCGCTGTGTCTCTGTCAAATAAATAAATAAAATCTTTTTAAAATAAATAAATAAATAAACAAATAAAACACTAAGAAACAGCATATAATTTAGGCAGAGAAATGTGAAGACCAAAATTTTGTACAAAACAACCTTTAACTACAAACTATGTTTTGAGTATTTTATACCCAACTCTTACCTGTGTAGGTATACCTAAATAATTAGAATAACATCTATATGATAGTAGCACTGCAGAGTTTACCTTATTAAAATTAGATATAAAATCTAATTCACTCTAGAGATTAGTTAAGAACCTCACTGACCAATCCTAGAAGTATATCAAAGTTATGTTATTATGCTCATGCTTTACACAGAGGTAGCAATTTTTGCAAATGAAAATCCAAAGGAAACTCTTCAGAGAATAATGGAAAAAGGAACAAAATGTTTATTATTTCAAAAGGTTTACTCCCATGTGTAGAGCAGTCTGAAACTGCTACCTACTACAGAGAAAGTAAATTGTAAAGAAACTTTACTAACTAATAACATATAGCTATATGTATTGGGAGGTAAACAACGCAATCATATTCACATGGTTAAAATTCACCTGATGAGATCAAGATTAACACCTACCTGGTAATAAAGTGTTAGGATTGAAGCAGGGTATTGTTTTGGACTTCCCCTGAAAAACAAAAGAATTCACCATATGTTATCATAAGACTCCTAAATTTTATTATTTTTTATTTTTTTAAGATTTTATTTATTTATTTGACAGAGAGAGACACAGCGAGAGAGGGAACACAAGCAGGGGGAGTGGGAGAGGGAGAAGCAGGCTTCCCGTGGAGCAGGGAGCCAAATGCGAGGCTCGATCCCAGGACCCTGGGATCATGACCTGAGCTGAAGGCAGCCGCTTAACCAACTGAGCCACCCAGGTGCCCCAAGACTCCTACTAAATTTTAGAATAAAAAAATTGTTAGCACTGAAAACGCAGGTTGACATCTTTCTCAAATGGCACTCCGGACCACACAGATCTGGCGCGGTCTCATTCTGTCTTCTCACCGGAGCCACATCGGCTGATTCCAACAAGACACTCCTGCTCTGAGTCCATAGCTATTTCTTTGCGACCACAGTTCAATTTCCCCTATAATTTCAGAGTGAAACTTACAACTGTCTGTCCAGTGTCTGTCTGTCCCACTTTTCCTGCTCCTAGCACATCCACACCAGAGAGTTGGGCTTTGGTGTAAAATGCCTGTACCCTGGTTGGTTCAGAGAATGCTTTTGAAATGACCTTCCCCCTGCTACTCTGACCTCAGCTCCTAATCTTGGCATTACAACCTGCCTCCTAAATTCTCATTTTGTTTCATTTGCATTTGGTAACTTGTCTCTAGGATCTATTGTAGATGCTCTCTTTCTGCAGAGAGGGAAAACTAACACCTGAATGAAAATATTCAATTCTATAGGCTCCTGGGTGGCTCAGTCGGTTAAATGTCTGACTCGGTTTCGGTTCAGGTCGTGATCTCAGGATCCTGAGATCGAGCCCCGAGACAGGCTCTGCATTCAGCATGGAGTCTGTTTGAGATTCTCTCTCCCTCTCCCCTCCAGCTTGTGCTCTCTCTCTCAAATAAATAAATAAATCTTTAAAAAAAAAATTCAATTCTAATCAACTTTTATCAGAGTTGTATTTAAATTTCAATAAAATTGGGGCTCCTGGGTGGCTCAGTTGGTTAAGCTACTGCCTTCGGCTCGGGTCATGATCCTGGAGTCCCGGGATCAAGTCCCGCATCGGGCTCCCTGCTCAGTGGGGGGTCTGCTTCTCCCTCTGACCCTCCCCCTCTCATGCTCTCTGTCTCCCATTCTCTCTCTCAGATAAATAAATAAAATCTTTAAAAAATAAATAAATAAATAAATAAATAAATTTCAATAAAATTAAAATAAAGAATTTCACTAAAATATTTGTGCCATTGTTCAAAAGTCACATTTGCAATCACTATTTTAAATAGTGCCACTTAAATTGCTCAGGCCCTAGAGGCAAACAGACCTGTCGCAGTAGTTGGAGATCTCTTGTAAGATGACTCTGTCAATGCAGACATAACAGGGCAAGTTAATGTGTAACCTCTTAGTCTCTTCCTTACTTCTAAGAACTATTTGACACATTAAAGAATCCAGCTTACCTGCTTCCCACCAGCCCCCTGTATTCCATAAAGACGGATGTTGTATGAGCTGGAGCAATAAAAGAAAATTTCTGAACCCATTTCTATTGGACAAATGTCAGTCAAAATATGTCCTTCCCTCTTCTTACCAGCTTTTTGACTAGTCTGTGCTTTCCCTCGGTAGCTGGATTCATTCTAAGCCTGCTCAGGAAATCTATGGTAGATGTTTTTGCCTAGTCCAAGATGCCCTGGGTTTGCACTGGCCTGGAGCTAATCAGACTTCATTCCCAGATTGATTTTTGGATCGGCCTTGGGTCTTTGAATCTCTGTGCTGTATCTGCAGTAGCCATCCAGGATTAAACTACTGCCCTCCAAGGCCACTCAGATTCAATCGATTCAACGTGAGCGTAAAAGGTACTGGTTACAACAGAACTTGGCTTCCCAGCAAAGGTGGGCTGAATCACTACAGAGTCGTATCAAACTAAATCACCTTCTCTGAGATATGTGATCTTACAGCTTATGTGTACTTGCCTTTTTTCTTTTTTTAACATAAATGCTTTGAAGTATAGTCGCCATAATTTTTGTTTCATTTACACAACTTTCCTATAACCAATGGGCGGAAGGGGTTAACTCAGCAGGCCTGGGTTGCTCAAAAAGCTGCCTGTCTTGAGGACTGGCCTTGATTGGCTCTGAGGTCTTGGGATATTCTGCCTGATAAGAGTGTTTTTGTATGCCTGAGGCCTCGGGCCATGCTGTACCAGTTGGACCTTATAGCTTACCCCGACGACAATGTGATTTGTGATGAAGGCTTGGTTTGGCTGGGGCTGGGGGTGGAAAGGATGGAGGCAGGGTAGCGGAGGTCAGTTACACAGACACTGCATGCTCACATAACTGACCCCTCATAAAATCCCTATACACAAAGGCTCAGCTAGGCTTCCCTGGCTGGCCACACTTCACATGCGTTGTGGCACATCACTGCCGAAAGATTTAGGTTCATCCCCACGTGATTCCACTGGGAGGGCACAGCTGGAAGCTTGTGCCTGGTTTCTCCTGGACTTGGCCCCACGAACGTTTGCACTGTCCTCGTTTTTGATCTGTAGCCTTCCTCTGTCATAAGCCACAACCATGAGAGTAACAGCTACTCTATGAGTCTCCTTGGAGTGAATCATCAAATCTGAGAGTGGTCTTGGGGTCTGCTTTCATAACCAGTATTTTTATTTTCTTTTAAATAAAAACTTACCTTGTACTGGATATCCTGGAGGATTTCAGTCACAGCCTTCAAGCCTACGTGCTCTTTTCCTATCTGCAATACATAAAGCATAAACCATACCACAACCATCTTTAAATACTTTGCTTTCATCCAAAAGAACTAACAGAAAGTGAAGCTCAAGTCTACCTGAATTTCCTTCTCAGGGAATAAGTAAAATACCTTTTCATTAATAACCAGGTCAACATCTACATAGAGAAATTGAAGTTGTAAGAGAGGCTAGTACAAGAAAGTATTAGTTCTTGGGGCGCCTGGGTGGCTCAGTCGGTTAAGCGTCTGCCTTCGGCTCAGGTCATGATCCCAGGGTCCTGGGATCGAGCCCCGCATTGGGCTCCCTGCTCAGTGGGAAGCCTGCTTCTCCCTCTACCACTCCCCCTGCTTGTGTTCCCTCTCTCGCTGTGTCTCTGTCAAATAAATAAAATCTTAAAAAAAAAAAAAAAAAAAACTTAGCTCTTAGACATTTTAAAGAATTCATTCTAAATTCATCTTGCTGTGCACAGATTATCACCCACTGTGCTGTCTGCAGTCAACCCCTGAACACTGACCCCCGTGCCGTCAAAAATCGCGTATGATGTTTGACTCCCCCAAAAACTAAACTACTAATAGCCTACTGTTGACCAGAAGCCTTACTGATAACAATAGTTAATTAACATGTATTTTGAATGTGACATGCATTATATGCTCTATTCTCACAATAAAGTAAGCTAGAGAAAAAATGTTATCAGGAACATCGTAAGAAGGAGAAAATACATTTACAGTACTGTAAAAAATCCATGTTTAAGTGGACCCATGTAGCTCAAAGTCATGTTTGTTCAAGGGCCAACCGTATATCAAATGATAGAACACTGCAATGTAAACATTTCAAGGATATTTCTGAATTAAAATTGCTCATCACATTCCAAACCCTTTCATTTTTGCCTCTGGCATTCTAGATCATTGTTATAAAGATTGTACCTATGCTGGGGACGCCTGGGTGGCTCAGTCAGTTAAGTGTCTGCCTTCGGCTCGGGTCATGGTCCCAGGGTCCTGCGATCGAGCCCTGCTGCATCGGGCTCCCTGCTCAGCGGGGAGCCTGCTTTTCCCTCTCCCTCTGCCCCTCTCCCCACCGCCCCCACTCGTGCTCACTCTCTCTCAAATAAATAAATAAAACCTTTTTTAAAAAGATTGGACATAATCGTATAATCACCATTTTATTCTTAAACATATCAGAATATGCTGTTCACAGATTTCTACTTTAAAACATTATATATCATTACACATTTTTAGTGTAAAAAATGCTCCAAAGAATGTGAGGTTTCAAAAGAAATTTGACATTAAGTATTCTTGACTTTAACTTTAAAAATTATAAACGCCATCTGATTTCCACTTTTCAACCGGGTTTCAATGGTCCATGATAATGGAGGACAGTTAACAACAGGAGGTAATTTAAAATCTGAGATAAACAGTGTTATCATTTGCTTTTTCTCTTCCGCACAAATTTGTGCAGGATGACCTACAGGAGCTAGAAAAGCTGTCAACATGTCCACATTCCCGGTTTCTCGCCATGTGTACCACGTGAGAAATATGCCAGGTGAAAGGGCATCAGAGAGCAAAGAAAAGAGACAAGACACTTACATAATCTAAGATAGGCCAATCGGTTCAAAAGAGTCAAGACTTCAACTATTTCCCAAGTGTCTGCCATTCCTCAGACAGGCTTTAAAGATGCAAAATGAATTCTCTAAAGTTAAGAAAATAATACTTCAGGCAAGCGCACGCGTGAGTGCAGAAGCCTGGGCCCGACCTTCGGGGCAACCGACCTCCCTTCGCTGTCCTGGTTTAACCGTGAGGTAGCATTCGGAGGACTACGCCTCCATTGGTTGGCGTGTTTTCCTTTCATGCATCTCCTGTCAGACTGTAACTCTTGGAAGAGTCCTTATCTGAATGCTGTAAGGCCACATACTGTAGTGGTTCAGGAACAAGGCCACCTACGCTGGAGGCCGGCTTCTGGTCCTGTTTTTAGCTGTAAGCAAGTTTACTTAACCTCCCTGTCCTTCAGCTGCCTCATCTATCTAATGGGGGAGGGGCGGGGAGGGAGGATAAAAGTGATAGGGTTGAAGAGAAGACTACAGCAAAGACCGCAGAAGAGGACATGGACCGTCCTCATTCAATTAATATGACCCATTATTACCCTTACTCAGAATGCCAAACAGCATCAAATACAGTTTTTACATATATTAGCACTTAACTCTCACGGGCTCCTTCTTCCATAAAGATTCCGTACTTTATGGGCAAGAGTTTTAAATCTGCAACAAACTCCAGCTATTACTCCATCTCTTCCCTTTCCTTCTTTGCCAGATCTCTGTAGGAAGAGGTGATAACCACCAAACAGCAAGTATAGACGCTACTCTGCACAGCCGAGTCCCCCAAATCCTCGAGCAGTCCAGGTGACAACACAGCCTGGTGCCAGGAGTCTGCCAAGGACCACAAGACCCATTACCTCCTTACCTCTCACCATCCAAAAGGCAACCCGTCAGCCCTGCCCGGCCCTGGCCCTGTGCTTTTCCATTTCTCACTCGAACCTCACCTCATTTCCGTTGTGCCCTCTGCAACAGGCTGCCACCACCTGCTGGTCTGTGTGAACCCCTCAGGGCTGCTCAAGGCCCAGCTCTCCCGGGCCTTCCGAGTGGACGCTGTGCAGTCTCCCCCAGAGACAGGGCTGAAAGCTGTGGTCAGTGCCCTGCGGGTACCCTCCGATGCATACTCTGACCCATAGGCACAAGGCCGTCCTCCGAGTGGACCATCCTCCTCAGATACTACCATGCTCTACTTGTGGCGAAGTTCAACTGTCGCCAAGTTTTTTAAAAAACGACCCACTGGTCACTCCCCTGTCATCATCACCTCCTGCTGCCACTACGGAGGACTTCAACTCCCTGGAATGCGTCTTCACCCCTCAGCCCATGGCTATCAGCCCCCTTCCACCTCAGCACCCATCCTGAGAACATTCCCTGAATTTGTTTCACTCCGAAAACTTCAACTCCGAAGACCATTCCCTCTGACCCCAGCTTCTCATCCATGCAGCTTTTTTTTTTTTTAAAGATTTTATTTATTTATTTGACAGAGAGAGAGAGACAGCAAGAGAGGGAACACAAGCAGGGGGAAGTGGGAGAGGGAGAAGCAGGCTTCCTACGGAGCAGAGAGCCCGATGTAGGGCTTGATCCCAGGACCCTGGGATCATGACCTGAGCCGAAGGCAGACGCTTAACGACTAAGCCACCCAGGTGCCCCCTCATCCACGCAGCTCTTACTCTCTCTTCTCTCTCTCCCCATTCACTGATCTGAGGAGCCACGGCTCCCAGGAGCATCTTGGCTTTGTCTCTTTCCCTTCCTACCTACTGAATGACACCTCTCCAACCATCCTCAATTCTCTAATCCCTGTGTCCCCCTAAATCATCCACTCTGCAAAGAGATCAATGCAACAATTTGCAAGAATTTCCTACTCTTCTACTTGAATAGAGAACAATCCACAAGATCTTGTCCTGCACCATCTATGATGTTCAGTCATAAGTGGGTCTCCCACACTGACTGTCAAGTCTATTACCATTCCCCTCCTGGGCTATTTCAAAACCCAATCCCACACCCATGCTTCCCTTGCTCTAGAAATAATTCTGCTTGGTATGTCTTAGAGATAATGAAGGTCATCAGGCATGAGGTCCTCTAACTTCCTGCCTTTCTTCACCTTTAAATCCATCCCATTTCTACCCACTCTTTCTTCCTGACCCTCTGTTTTGGAGAAAGGGTGGGTGCCTGGTCTCTGAGGTTAGTCTAGCCACGAAAGCTCTCCATCCTGCATCCTCTTGTCTCCTCCTCTTATACATCAAGTATCCCTTTTTTGCCAGTATTTTTAAACTCTGCATCTGCACTAGTGCTTTTTGCTCAGAATAAAAATATAGGCAGATCTCAAAATGAAACAAACAGAACATTCCTGTACATCAGCATGAGTTATTACCCCATCTGTCTTTCTTTTCTTGAGCCACACTGCTTGAAAGGGAAACCTACGTTCACTGCCTATGCTGACCCCCTCCCATTTTCCCACTCCTCCTGCCGAAGTGTGAGAGCCCCAGATGGACTTCAGTCCCTCTCCTCTTTGCTTCGGTGGACACTCCTCATCAGTCCTCCTTTCCTTCATGAAATTCTGCTCTCAGTCTTTCTGTAACTTTACTCTCTCCTAGATAACCAGAATCTCTCCTCACAGCAAACTCAGGGAAAGTTAGAACCAGTGCGCATGCTCGCAAGCTTCCCCAGGCCTACAACAATGAGCTTCTTCCTGGAATACTGATGCTGGTTCCCAGAGTCCTGGCTTTCAGCCTAGTGCTCTATTAGTCCACGCCACCTGTCCTATGCTAAGGATCAGTTAAGTGAAAATATTCTCATATTTAACTCCATTCACAAATATTTGTTGAATACCAACTCCAGAGATGAAACAAACATGCTTACTTCCCTTCTAGAAATGACTGCTCAGGTATTTGTATTATTTTATTTCATTCTTATTTTTTAATAACAAGACACTGCCTTCTATTTCTATTGCCTCAACTTCTCAAATTTGGGTGCTTTATTAACTTTTTCAGGTTACAAAAATGGACTTCAATAGTTACTACTTTAGTACATTAGAGATTATCAAAACATTTTTACCGATACCTTGGTACCGTAATTTTATTCTACTTATACAATGCAGTTATAAAACAGAAGAAATACAGGGCCCTGCCTGTTAAAAAAAAAACAAAAACAAAAACAAAAAACCATGAAGTAAACAGTGAGAAGGTTCATTTAAAACTGTAAGAATTTGCTTTTAAATTCTATGACGTGTCATACTTTCAAGATACTGATCTTAAAATATTAAAAGGCTAAAGCCAGATGGCAGCTTCCAAACATCAACAGACAAATACCTGAGAGAGAAATTTATAATGGAAAACTGTTGTGCTTAATAATACTATTGAAATATATACGACACAAAAAAGGCAGGTTTGTGAAGGCCCCGCTGTCTCCGGAAAATTAAGTTACTAACGATCACTGGGCTAATGTGACGCTCAGGTACCACGTTCTCCAAGAGGCAGCCGAGAACCACGCAGAACTGCAGTTACAGCAGTGGTTTCTGGTCTTGACGGTGACACCAAATCTGTGTGTGTCTGTGACCAGTGACTGACCTCTCTGGCCCTTGGTTTCTCTTCTGTAGGATGGGGAAGGGGAGAGCAGAGTCTCCTCTACCTCTTAATCTTTTAGGACATCCAACAGATGACAAGACAAAGTTAAAAAGATCCACGGGGGAGACTAGATTAAATTTTTACTTTTGAAAGTATGTAGTCTGAAAATTAATTTAATTAATTATCCTGTGCCCACCACGAGCTCAAATCTGAACTTTATATTGACTGTATCCACCAAGATCTTCGCCAGTCTTATTTCATCAGTGTTTTTCTATCGGACACTTCAAATCAACCTGGAATGAAAATTATTAATAACAAAGAGCTAAAAGAGTCTACTACATGATTACATCATCGATTTTTCTTCGATTTCACAGCAAGCCAGCATCCAAAAACATTTTCTAAAATCCTTTTTCATTAATAAAATGAACTTTGCCTTCAGGAGACATCTTCGACATCATTTCTCCAAAGACCCTGAAGGCCAGCTGGAAGAAAATGTCTACTGACTAAATGAACCATCTTCTACCGATGACTATGGCTGCCCTCTTATGAGCCAGAAAAATCAAGTGTTCTCTTTTCAAATTACCTGTGTTCTCTGCACAGGAGTTTTAAAAAGTAATAAAATTGAGAGAGCACACAAAATATTCTGCAAAGGAATCAGAAATAAGCATCCCTGAACAATACAACAGTCACGGCAGGGGATGATTTACCTGAACAAACAAAGCAATGATGGCAATGCCATGTGGCTTCCCCACGGCCTCATCAATACTGCCAAACAGGGTGGAGTTCCAGTGGATCAGATGGAGCTGGGTAAACAACACACAAGTCGCCTCGTTAGTAATGCATTTCTAGTGAGAACCACAAAGACAGACCAACTTCTGCTTAATTGTTATCTGTTACATCTCTACAGTACCACATGCAACAAAAGTATCCCAAATAGGCACACACAGACCACTTCTTTAATCCAGGTTCTCTGCAGGAGTTCCTTTCTTCTTATTTCTGAACAGAGGCAACGCTCAGTGGGTCGCGGCCTCTTGAGTTCCACTTTAGTGCTAATCAGGAGCACATCTAAGGACACTGGCAGATTGCACATTGATTTAGTTGCTTTTCCTTAAATGCCATCCCCTCTGGTTCTCGAGAGGACAAAACTTCGGGTCTGGGCACAAACACCAGCACTCATTCCAGGTATCAGTACCTGCAAAATCACATACTGTGTCACCTGGTATTTCCATCAAAAATAAGACAAAGCCGGCCTCAAATTCTCAACTCTCTCAGGATATACAGAGATAGCACCCTGTAATGCTGCATCTTCTTAAAGTCATGGTAATATAATGAATGTCGATGTAGAGCTCTAAAAGAAGGCCATCTCCTGCACCGGAGATAAAATTTTATCTGTGAAGGAATGACAGACAATGCTCTAGAGGACTCCCGCACTCCTGGCTTCATAAAGCTTTGTAGCTTTCAAGTTTATCTAGAATATGTACTTGCTCTTACACCACTGATAAAACACTTGCAAGAAGCCAAATTCAATTCCCCGGTTTAAATCAAATGCCCACTGAGGTTCTTAGTAAAACAGTAGCTAGGTAAACCTTCTGCCTAGAATGCTATCTTCATCATTATAGCTTTTAATCAAGTTATAATTACTTACCATGTTAAAACCCTGTCTCGTTTAAAAATCAGTTCTGATCCAAAAGGACAGAGCTAAAATTCAATCACGATGTCATTTTAGCATCCATATTAAAATGTGAAGGCAAATCATCACGGGAATAGTCATCAATTTGCTTTTTCTACCTGCTGAGTTTGTCCTACTAGAATTCAAGATTATAAAGCTGACCGCTAGAGGGAGGTAATGAAGTCCTCTGCCTATAATAGAAACGGGAACCGAGAAAAAGACCACATTCAAGGCCAAGCTAGGACAGACCATGAAAAACCAACATGGACCACGACTGCCCAGTAAATGCAACTGTCAAGGCACTGCCTTTGAGAAAACAATGCTCTATAACGTTTCAATTAATAATGAAAGACAGACCAATTTTAATCTTTCCTCTTCTGGCTCCAACAATAGCTGAAGTCCCAGTGGTACAGATAAGTGTACAGTGTACAGATAAGAACCCACTGCCTTAATTAAATAAACAAAGAAGGCCCAAGGTTGAAAGCTGTTTTTATTCGGCAAATTACAGAGTTCAAATGAACGTTTTTTTCTCACTTCTCATAGCAACGTTACAGAGTATTTTTTCTGAAACAAAACAAGCCAAAAAAAAAAGGCTGGTTTCTTTTTGTGTTTCGCCTTGCCACTCCTTATAACTCAGCAACATCATGTACTCACACGTGATCTTCAACACCTGCTTCACGGTCTTTTTGTGTTTTAAAAATTGAGGGTCCCCACGCCGTAAGTGGATGCTGCACAAGGTGACTTTGTTTCAGAGAGTGAGTTTACAGTGAAGAAACGGGACAAATGCTACCTGGACCAGGGAAGCAAGATCAGCATCCACAGTCATCAGTCGTGTTGACAGCGTGCACCGTGGACAGGATGTGCTGAAAATGACATGTTACCCCCGTGGTCTTCCCCCCAGTAACCTATAACCCCAGTCTAATCATGAAGAAAACATCACAGGGATCTCAGTAGAGGGACAGTCTACAAAATACCTGACCGGTACTCCTCAGGACTGTCAAGGTCAAAAAAAACCAAGAAAGCCTAAGAAAATGTCAGTGACAAAAGGGGCCTAAGGAGACATAAGAACTAAATGTAACATAATATCATAGGTGAGCTCTTACAACACAGAAAAGAAGTTAATTTAAAACTAAGGAAACTGAATAAAATTCAGACTTCATGAAGTACAGATTTCGGTCCACTAATTCTAACAAACATAATAACATGCTAAGGTAAGATGTTAATAACAGGGAAACTAGGTATGGGTTATATGGGAACTTCCTGGACTATCTCCACAATCTTCTAGAAATCTAAAAGTGCTCTAAAAAAAGGGAAATGTTGGCACCTCAGCCAACCCAAGCTAAAAACGGGTAATTGGAAGATCGCTAAGACTCTTATGTGACTAGCACGTAACACAGAATGAACTAACCAGAGAACCTCTACCACCTGTTGCTCCTTCTACCACCTAGGTCTTAGCGGGTCAGTGGCAGAAGGGATTTTTCCCTCACAGTCAACAAGGGACCCAAGACTGGGAAACACAGTCCTGTTCTGGTACTTACTGGAAACCCTCTTCGCTTGGAGGCTCTTGCTCTCACTTTAAGACCAAACATCATTAGAGATCCTCTTTCCATGCCTTTAGAACGTGGTTAATTCAAGGACCAGGCAAATTGCCAACACATTCTGGAAATCAGCTATAACCCAGCAGTAGTAACTTCGCTGCATGACCCACTAACGTAACGCTCCACATTTCTGCGGCCTCTCCGCTCCGGCTCACTCTGTGCTCCCCGAGCCCTTCCTCACTCCACCTGCATTAGTGTGCTAGGGCCACCATAACAAAGCCCCACAGACTGGGTGGTGCAAACAACAGAAATGTATCTTCTCGAAGTTCTGGAGGCTGAAAGTCCAAGAGCAAAGTGTCAGCAGGCTTGGTTTCTTCCGAGGGCTCTTTCTTCGTCTTGTAGATGCCTACCTTCTCCCTCTGACCTCACATCATCTTTCCCCGTGTGTGTCTGTGTCCAAATTTCCTCTTCTTATATAAAGACACCAGTCATACTGGATGAGGGCCCACCCAAACCACCTCATTTTAGCCTAATTACCTCTATAAAGATCCTGTCTCCAAATATGGTCACATCTTGATGTGGCAGGAGTTCAGACCTCAACATATGAATGGGGGGAGGGGAGGCACAATTCAGCCCATCACACTATCTAGCTCACCCTTTCCTCTCTCCCCACCTTAATGAAAGTTTTTTCAGATCTCGAAAGCTTGAATTATTCGTATTGACTTCTGCTCTCCTATAGCCCCCTCCTTATTCCTATCATCTTATACTTTGCCTTGTATTAGTCTTGATTCTATCTCATAAAGCAAAGCCATAGTGATGGGAAATTACCAGTGTATATGAAGAACTAAAAGTCCCTCTGAGGGTAGCTAGAGCGTATGTACGTCTAACTGTGACAGGAAAGATGAGGCTGGAAGTTAGAGGGGTTCGGGTGGCACAGAACTTTAAATTTTATCGTAACTGTATTTTGGGGAACACTAAAAAATATATTAGCACAGTGACTATTATTATTACTTATGCTGCTTACAATCAAATTTGCCCGTGTCAGTGTCTGTCCTTCTAAAGTCCTATGGCAGTATGAGGGTAGAAAAGAAGTGGAAGATAGACACAGGAGGCTGGAAGATAAGCTAGAAGGATATCACAAAAGCTCCAGCTGAAAGATCATGCCAGAGGTGCATGATGGCTCATTTCATGGGTCAACATGGCTAGGCTATGGTGCCCAGCTGTTTGGTCCAACACCGGTCCAGGGGCACCCGGGTGGCTCAGTCGGTTAAACGTCTGCCTTCAGCTCAGGTCATGATCCCAGAGTCCTGGGATCGAGCCCCGTGTCGGGCTCCCTGCTGAGCAGGGAGTCTGCTTCTCCCTCTGCCTGATCTGCCTGCCACTCCCCCTGCTTGTGTGCTCGCACTCTCTCTCTCTCTGACAAATAAATAAAATCTTTAAAAAAAAAAAAAAAAACACCAGTCTAGATGTTGCTGTGAAGGTACTTTTTAAAGATGTGATAACACTTAAGTCAGCAGACTTTTAATAAAGAAGATTAATCCCCATAATGTGGATGGGCTTCATCCAATTAGCTGAAGGCCTATGAGAAAAGACTGAGGTCCTCTGAAGAAGAAGAAATACTACCCCCAGATTATAACATACAAATTCTGCCTGAGTTTCCAGTCTGTGACCTGCCCTGCAGATTTTGGACTGGCCAGTTCCTGCGATCTCATGAGCCAGTTCCTTAAAACAAATCTTAGTTTCTCTTTCTGTCTCAGATATGTATTCTCAATATATATTTTGTTTCTCTGGAGAACCCTGATCAATACACAGGTTGTAGAGACAAATGAACAAGCAGAAAGTGTGAAGACAAATGAACAAGCAGAGAGTGTGAAGAAAATGGAGGTTTAAATATGAACAAGACTAGTAGCCATAGGAATAAAGCCAAAGGACTCTAACAATTAAAGTGACAGTATTTGGAATTTCCTCTCCTAAGCCTAAGTGGAGTTCCAGTAGGGAAGGGGGACAGAGGGACGAAACAATCCACAGATGATTAGAAAATACATACCAGAACTTCTGCTCATTTATTTCTGTCCTTTTTAAAATTTCAGTTTCCCTATGCCTCACAAAATAATTATATATACAGAAAAAGATCTAGATCAAATACATATGAGTGCGTGAATATAATTTATTACTGAATATGCACAATAGTGAGGATACGTGCTCCAAAATCCACTGAGGGACAAAGGAGTTTGAAAGGAAAGGCGTAGGACACTTGAGAACATGGTTTAGAAAATGAGGAAGCAGCCCATCCAGTCAAAGGCAGGCTTTGGTCGAGGTCCAAGCAGTTCTTATCAGTCTAGGGCGCTTGGAAGCTAACTTCAAAGCCTAACAACAGTAGACGCAGGCTCTGGGGTGTGTCTGGTCCGTGGTACACTACAGAGCGCAGAGGCGGGGATGCTGGGCACTTCTGCAACTCTATTGATAAATCCTGAGAGGCAACATGCTCCCACAAAAGGTCTCTGAGCTAGCAATGAAGTCCTGGATTCTCGGTTCGGTTCACAGCTCTTTAGCTCTGTGAACTTCTCAAGTCACTAACTTGTCTGAGCATCAGGATCTGTAACATAAGGAGGGCTGTGTCTTCCCAGCTGGGCTTCTTCACACCTCTCTCCGCCCGCCCAGAGTACTCTCTTTATTCCTAGATTTCTCTCACGGTTCGCGCTCATTAGCATTAATTATATGCAGGCAGCAAAGACACAGAAGCAGGGTGATGAATTTTGAGAATGGAGAGCAGCTTACTTGAGAGTGAAGCCCAAGTATTTAAATGCCCCTGACCGTTGCTAAGGAGTCAGGGGTTAGACGGCATTCTCGCTACGTCTGCCGCCTGGACACACGGCGGTCCCACTCTGGGCGCCGCCTCGCTCCGTCGGAGTCCGCGGGACTCAAGGTGACTGCAGGCAGGGCTCTGCCTCACCAAGGCCTTCTGGAGCCTGAGCACAAAGCACAGCAGGTGGCAGAGGGCCTGCCTCTTGCCCTCTGAACCCCCACTCCTGCTATGGCTACCAACAACAGTAGTTGAAAAAGAGAGAATTCTTCAACCCAAAAACAGGGCAGTTCTCCACTCTCCCTTCAGAGACTCGCCCTCAAAAGACAAAAGGTGTTGGCTTCCTCCCAACGTGGGCATGTCTGAGTAGAAGAAAGTGGTTTTCTCCATCAAAGCCAAGTCTTTCCTCACTTCTTACTGTTCTCCACCCCCAACCCCACACTGCCTAACCACGAGGCCTCAAGCTACGTGGCCTCATGTGAGTTAACAACGTACGTATTACGGAGAAATAAGAAAGCAAAGATCCATTATTCCTCTTATCAGCATCATGACCATCATTCCTTCCTATTAAAAGAAAAAAAACACCTGACCATTCGGTAACAACCGCAAAGCACCCTTTGATAGTTTCCGAGAAAATCTTGGAGCTTTTGCTGTAGGGCTCACAAATTCAAATTTCCTGCAATTGATTATGCCGCTCTGCCATTAGTACCCGTGAAACGTTAATCTTAATGTACTTAACTCACAGCGATTGATAAATTTGTCCAAAGTTATGAAACTGACAAGCCATAGCCTTATAATCACTTATTTGTCACCGAGAAAAGTAAGTTTGAAGATTTCATGGCAGCCTAACAGAAAGCTATCTTCAAGATAAATGAGGTTTATTATTAACATAAATAACACGACAGCATTAAAGTACAAAAGAATGAATCACGAGGAATGGAAAAAGCAGCAAAGGCTGAAAAGGCACTTATGACTCACAAACTTCATTCTCCAGCCCTGTGCACTCATTCGCACAAGTTCTGTGAAATCGCTTATCCTCAGATGCTTGATGGACAATTCCTTTCAAACGGCTTCATGTCAGCTCAAGCTGAGTATCGCTAGAACCGACATCAGCTCCCTTCAAAGGTGCCCTCTTACTGTCTCACCACAGAGCCCAACCTCCTGGGCTTGAGACCTTGACCCCCCCCCCAAACCCCTTTATCTCCAACTCACCAACGCCTTTCCTGGCTCCTAATTGTTTGCATTATAAAGCTCAACTGATGTCCATTTCATGCAGCTTTCACCACATTTCCTCTCTTCAAAAATGTCTAATTAAAATGTCCTACCCACACAAGATTAAATTTCTCTAACCCCATCCCTCCCCATTCTATCTCCAAAATACTCAAAACAAGTGAGACTCCTGACCATTCACAACACCCTCCCTATTTTGTTTATGTTCCACTCACTTGGAATGCCGTTCCCCATCCTGTCCTGAGACTTATCCAAACTTACCTATCTTCCTGGTCCTCGGCAGGCATTTGATAGACAGACAGACTGAAGACGCAGATGATGGGAGATGGAAACAGATACAACTTGAACCAACAGATACGAAGGAAAAGGGATAACTGGGGTTTCCACCCTGTATCACTTCCCAAAAGTAAGATGAGTTCTCTTGTAGAGAGGAGTTGAAAGTTACATCACAACAGTCCAACTGGTCTCCCGTGAGTAAGCAATGCAGAATGAAGAACTGCCTTAAGAAGCAAGGCTGACAGTACGAACTACAGGTATCTTTAGATATCTAGAGAGATAGCCTTACAAAGTCCGTTCATCCATGGATCCAGTCACAAAAAAGAGTGACAGAAGGGCAAAGACTGAGCTTTCAGAAATGGTGAGATGAGAGAAGGGAGAGTATCAAATATGCAGGAGGAAAACCAGAAAATTCCAAAGTCCTGTTTGGACAAAAGACAAAAATCCTTCTAGAAGAAATTGTGGTCAACGGTGTCAAGGCTCTGCAACAAAGCTACAAAGAAACAAAAGAAAATGAGGAAAGGAAGAGATTTGGGATTTATTTCTTTTTAAAGATTACTGAGGAGGCAATGCAATCAAATGAAAGCAGCAGGGGCAGAACATAAAGACGTTAGGATAAAACCAGCAGGGCAAGGCCACTCATCCAAGCAGGTGGGCAGGGAGTATCAGAAAACAAATCAAGAGGTAACTACAAGTGAGTGCTAAGTGATTTTTTTTAAATAAGGACAAACAGTATGCTTGAGTTTAAGTAAAAGTCACCTTTGCCTTTAGTATTCTTTTAATCTATTCTTTCAATGGACAAAAGTAAAACCTGAGAGAATCACAAACTGCTGTAAGTTTTGATAAATCAGAAGTATTCCGTGCACCTATGAACTCACATGCAATTGCACCTAAAAACCATTTTTCTGCCAAACTATAGTCATCGAGAACTTTCCTCTGAGCTGGCCCACTACCTATCATAGATTCATCAGGAAAAGATCCTGGTACCTAGGTCCTGATTTTTTGCTCAACTGCTTCCCTTAGTCCCAAAGAAATTCAACGATGGAGAGTTGCAGCCCATCTCCCACCAGATTCTGAGTTTCAGAAGCCAAGAATGTCACCTCACCCACGCTCCATCACACTCCAAAACACCCATTATCAGAGCACTTGGGAAGAGCTATGAAATGAGAAAAAGGAGAAGAAAAGATAATGTCTCGGCTACAGTTAACACAGAGATGGTTGAAACAAAGAAGACATTAAGTATTCAAATTTTAAAAAGAACGGGAACCTGGAAGTGAAATGTTTTGAGTAACAAAGTGGGAGCAATAATTAAGTGAAAAAGAGCAGAAAAAGCAGCCCCTCTCTACAGATCCACTCCTCCTTAGATGAAGCAGATAAACTGAGATTTAGAGTGTATTCTTTTCAGGTGCTGCTGTACTTTAAGATGTCATGGTCAACATATTATGCAGCTATTACTCAGAGAAGGACATCCAAGGTGCAGACAGATATAATAGTGACAAAGCGCTGTAAAGCATGAAATGGAAAATAAATTATTTGAAATTCTATCTCTGACTGTCACTTACTGGTCATGTTTGCCTAAACTTAATTATGTATCCTCTTACATAGGTAGAAGAAAATAGGAGGGTCTGTTAAGACATTTCAGAGCAACTTCATCTATTAATATATTAATATCAAAAGCTATTTATAGTGTTCTAAGGGTTCGGAATTGTCAATTCAAAAGGCACTGGAGTTCTCTGTAATTTCTAAAAAGATTTTTTTTCAAAGCAGAATGACCTCTTTGAATGCTAATTTCCTTTTGTTTGCTTTGATGCTGCTGTCCTCTTCGAAAGAGAGCATTTTAATACTGTTAAGGCTCTTCTCTCAAAAAAAGAAGCTTCCTTCAGGAAATTCACTAGGAAAGGCTGGAAAAGGCTTGTTGGAGCAGTCATGAATCAAAGAAAACAGACATATCGTTTTGAATTAATTTCTATTTAATGTAAGAGCAAAAGCAATTAAAACAAATTCTTTGACATTGGTTTCTTTGCTTTCCAAGAAATATCCCCCATCTTTTTTTTAGTCCCCTGTCTTATTTTATTTAAAAAAAAAAAAATCTGAATTGTGGGTTATGGGCTGCAATTAACTTGCCATAACCGAAATTCTCTATATTTCATTTGTTATTCTATAAAATAAAGGCGGCTAAGGGATGTCAAAGGGTCTTGGTGTTATAGAACAGAGGTCATGTATAGACCGCCTCTGTTTACTCTGTACGGTGAATCAGTAAATAATGTCTGTGTTCTTTCCCCACCGCCCCCAAATAAAAAACACATTTGACACGAGTTCTGAAAGGATGGCAGCATTCAATAAAACATTTACGGAGCACCAGTAATCCCTGGGCTTTAGTGTTCACTGCTTTCAACACTGGAAACACAAATACCTCAAATCCTTTTATAATACAGGATATGAATAAATAAAAATACAAAACTTCTAATTCAACAGAAGGAAAAGATGAGTGAAAGGGGTCAGTTGCAATGTAAATTATGGAGGATGCTTTGGGTGTCTGATTTTTTTAATGTGCTCTGATGTGTGACATTCTCCACCAGGCGCTGCTCATTACGAACATGACCTCACTTCAATCCTCACTATCTAATGACCTCTTCCTAATGACAGATGCTAGGACTGCCACCAACACCCCATCTTGACAAGAAGGGAACGGAGGCACAGAAGGCAGAGGAGCCCGTCCAGGGTCACACAGCTAACAAGCGACAGAGCCAGGAGGTGGCCCAGGCGGTGGGGCTCCACCCTTCCGTGGCAGCTCTGTACTCCCAAGGGGGAGGGCAAGAGAAGACCGATCAGGATCAGGGCAGCTTTCACAGCGTACTGTTCACACAGTGCGTGGAGGAATGACACACAACGTTCTCTCTCAAGACAAGAAAAACCAGGGAGAAAGAATGAAGGGTGTACAAACCAAGAAACGGCTAGTAATCCAGTCACGCTGTGCCTGATGCCAACAGCACAGGGTGCCAAGGCACACCTGCTGTGAATGAACACTTACTCACTCTGAGCTCCCGGGGGAACTACCTGAGCTCGAGGAGTCTCTGCTATAGAAGAGGGATCGTACTATCTACCATTTAAGGCCCTTACAAGGGCAAGAGATACAACATGGAAAGCTTCTGGAAAATGTCAACGAAGTACTGGCTAGAGCCAATGAGAGTGGGGAGAGGCAGGAGGTGCCAACAGAAAGATACTGTAGGAAAACTGCATTAAAAGTCTTGGAAAACAAAAGTATGCTCATCTACCTTTTCTTTTGGTTATTTTCTCATTATGCTGCTGAACTCACCTATTTATTGTCCTCAAGGTTAAAAGTAACTCCTAAGTTTTTCCATTATAGAAAGCTGGATCATTTCTATCAGAGTTGCAAAATTCAAATGCCTCTGGGAAGCAGGCCGATCAATGAGGGAAAGCACGTGATGAACAGGGAGGGGGAGAGCTAGGAAAAACATCCTCTTGCCTCTTCTCTTCTCATTGAGCATATTGCTGTTGGATGATCCTATACACTCCCAGGACTTCCCTGGCCATCTAGATGGCCATGATTCCAAAATCAACACCTTTCACCAAAATCCGCCCTGAGTCTATCTCCCTTTACTAAACTGCCTACCGAAATATTTTAAAATTAGCTTTTCATCATTGAAGTCCCTCCACCACTCCACAGAGCTGTGTCCCCCTCTTTGCTCCTAGCTCTGTTAACGGACCTAAACCAGAAATCTCTTTCATCATCTTCTTCCCTTACAAACAACCAAGAGGTATGTCCTGCCATTTTCTACCTCCTTAAAATCTCCCACCTCCATCCACTTGACTTATTCCCATGAGCAATTCCTTAGTTTAAGATATCTGTAATCTACTGCTAGAATTAAGGCCCAGGTCTCTTAACTAATCTCCATGCCTCCAAAGCTGGCATTTCAAATTCATTCCTCACCTTGCAGTTATATGGTGCAAATCTTATCATCTCACCCTCCTTAGGAAAGCTCATTCAAGGCTTCTTACTGCCCCCAGGGTACAGCCCACACTCTTTAATTTAATGTCTTTCTATAATCTTCCAAAGTGTGCCGGCTTTATTATATATTAACTGTTTCACATATGTTGGTGGTAACAATAACAGTAATAAGCTCTTTTTAGTAATAAGAATGCACATAGAACGATTTTAATTGGGCTTAAAATTCAACACTATTTCATTTCTCTGTAAAATACCTCTGTCAATTTTCATATTCCAACTTTATATACCTAATACATTGCCTCTTAACCTAATTTTCAGGAAATATATTTTAAATCCAATTACAGTATTCAAAATATTACAATTCACAATAAAATGCATTTATCTGAAAACGTTAAAGAAAATCCATTTTAATCCTCACTGTACCTGAAAAGGTACTTGTCTGTTAACACAGCACACTCAGAGGCTTTCACTTTTACTTTGTGAATTGCAATTATCTAGAGCAAAAATCAGAATCATTTCGGTAGAAATATGAGAAGACATATATCGTAGAGGGAAAAGAATGGTACTCGGTCTGAGTCTCAGCCATTACCGACGTACCTGGGGCAACTTATTTAACGCCTCTTGACCGGATTATTCAACTGAAAAATATAATAACATCTACCTCTAAGGGATATTTTAATGATTAAATAAGATATGGCACATGCCTGGTGCATGGGTGGTCTTCAGAAGTATTAATGCTTGTCTCCACAATTCCCTGAGGACTGCAGGAAAATGCACCTTGCATTAACTCCATGGACATGAGATAATGCAAGGGACATAAAACTTTCCAACAATAACAAAAATCTTGTATCCTCGAAATATTCTGAGAAGAGTGAACTCTGACAGGCTAAAGAAATAAATGTATACATAGAAATGCATGTCACAGATTTTCACAAAAACATTCCCCCCACCAATAGAGGAATGTCCCCCTGGCTCTACAACCAGATGAAAACAGAGGATTGCTGTAATCCTCAAGACAAAAAGCTCTGCAAAAATGTACACCTATGTTTTTCCCACAAAGTACTTCCTTATTTACATAAGTTTTGTAATTTACTTTAAAGTCGTAACAAACTAATCCAACTCACTTGTTGCTCAAGAGAGTTGCACAAAGAACCATTCTTCAAGCAAACTCACTAAACCACATCAATTCTAGTGCTAACCGAAGGGGTACCATGTTTCCCTGAAATGTGTTAAGCCTCTCCTGCTAACACAGAAGCAATGCTACAGGGAGCCAAATGCGAATCAAATTATTTTAAAAGGGCTTCTAGAAAGCCGGGTTTTAACCTACTACTGACCTCAAACATGGAATCCAAGTTTCTTTTCAATACCGTGACAAGGTAAAGTATCACTTTGCTTGATTGAGATGGAACTTGTACCAAAACAGGTCGGGTTAAAAAAGGTCAAACTAGGAACAGGAAAGGCATGAATGGGTGTGAACCAGAAAAGGCACAGCAATTCAGATAGGAAATTTAACCTAGTTTATATGGCAGCGCACTTCAATTTTGTATAGCTCACACTGACTTAGGGGAAAAACATTTCTAAAACAAGATGATCACACTTGGCACATAGTCCAAAATGAATCATCACCAATGACCACAGTGCTCCCAATGTTCAGAGGGCAGATATGGGAAAGCCAATTAGGAAAGGAGACCCTTACCTAGGGCTGAATTTGCCTACCGATGGGGCCTGTCTCTCCAGGACTGACCAGAGTCTCTGTTTTATGACACTTACTCCCCTGGTCCACAGTCACGGTTGTCAGACCAGTACTTTTACTGGACTCCTCAAGGCCTTTATCATCTTGGCCATCCAAAACCACTCAAAAAAACGACAGAAATTCTAACAGAAACAAAATTATTTTTTTTCCAGAAGTCTTTAGTATAGGTAGAATATTTGTTTTATTTGTTTTATTTCTTTTTAAAGATTTTATTTATTCATTTGAGAGAGAATGAGAGAGAGAGAGAGCCTGAGAGGGGGGAGGGCCAGAGGGAGAAGCAGACTCCCCGCTCAGCAGGGAGCCCGATGCGGGACTCGATCCCAGGACTCCAGGATCATGACCTGAGCCGAAGGCAGTCGCCCAACCAACTGAGCCACCCAGGCTCCCAGAATATTTGTTTTAGACCACTGAAATGTATCAGTAAGTAAAACTGTATTTTTATGTGTACATGCAGTCCTAGAGATGGGCCCCTTAGAAAAGCAAGGACCCCTCCTTGCTCAACAGTAACACAACCCAGAAGATAATTTTGCTATCTAAAATTATTCTACAGGTGTAGAGTTACTTTATTACCTTTGCTTTTACAGAACACCATATGTGAGATTTTTAATTAATTTGCAGCTAAGCCTTAAACAAGAATGAAAATTTAATGGAAACCCTGTTTCTGTGGGGAAAATGGTAACTACTTTATAGTGGGCACTCCCCAGCACATTTTCAATAAGGCACTGTGATGAAGGTAAGAGTGAGGACTCGCTACCCTGTACAAAGGTCGACATTCAATTTATTATAGCAGGCCTAATGAAAATGTAATGTTAGAAAAATACAAATGAAAATGAGAAAAGCATAATCACTATAGAAAATATTTATTGAGGACTTACTATATTTAGCTAAACTGAAAACCAAAGGCCTGTTAAATTTTGAAAAAAATTCCAGAAGAGGTGTCTTGTGGGGCAAAAAGCCACTTTTCTGGTAGTCCTCTAATTGGTCTGAATGGATGTTCCTACTTTCAGCAGACACAACCAAATTCCACTTGCCATCCGTTCCCCTCTCCTACCCTCCATGCAGACAGAACCTCAATTGCATTTACGTATCAGGAGGCCAAGTGCTTATGGGAAGGCTAGACCACCCCCCTCAGCCCCACAGGGTGAACTTGATTAAGCTAAGAATTACAGCCTTGTCATTGACCTTGAAATGACTGTTTCAGGAACGTGCATGTACAGAAACTCTGGACAATGATACGGGAGGGGAATTCTGCCGGATGGTAGGGGTGAGGAAGACTTCTGGAATTCCTAAGACTGGTAATAGCATGGATGATGGCAAACACTTTGGTTAACTGCTCGGCAGCATTCACCATGCTGCACTATGCCTTTCCTACAACCCAGGCCGGGCCACCCTTGTAAGTGTATGAGCACCAAAAGGCTAGAATATTCACAGAAGTTCTATCCTGACAGACAAGATTCTGAATGTAATCCAAATGTCTGTCAGCAGTGGAAACATACTGTGGAAAATTCATATAATGAAAGTAAATTAAGCAAACATGAAGTACACACCACTGGTGTAGAAGATTCTATAAACGTAATGCAGAATTTTAAAAATCTAAGACACAAAATAACAACTGCTATGACTCAACTTATATAAAATCCCAAGACAGGCAAAATTTATCTTTGATGCTGGAAGTCAAGATCACAGTTAACCTTGTAGGAACCATGAAGGGAGCTTCTGGGCTACTGGTTATTTCTGTTATGTTTACTTTCTGAAAATGCAACGAACTGTCTATTTGTGGTTTGGGCAACCTTTCTGTGCATATATCATTTACTTATAAAAATGTTTTTACTGTAAAAAATAGAGATGGCGCCAAAAGCACAGCTAGTAAGAGAAAAAATCTGGTAAATTAGATTTCATCCCAATCAAAAAGTTTTGGACATCAAGCAACACCTTCAACAAAATGAAAACATAATACATATGGATGGCAAGCAGCCACATGAAAAGATGCTCAACATCACTAGTCATCAGGGAAATGCAACAAAACCACAATGAGATACCACTTCAAACCCACTAGAATGGCTATACAAAAAGACAGACAATAACAAGTGTTGTCCAGGATTTGGAAAAACTGACACCCTCATACAGTGCCCTCGGGACTAGTGAAATGATGCGGCCCCTTTGGGAAACAAATGAGCAATTCCAAAAATGTTAAACCCAGAGCTACCTTATGACCCAGCAGTGCCACACCTACGTATATGCCCGAGAGAAATGAAAACGTGTGTCAGCACAAAACCTTGTACACAAACGTTCGCAGCTACGTTACAATGGCTAAAAAGTGGAAACAAACTAAGTATCCATCAACTGGCAGATAAAGAGCATGTGGTATCCATACAAATGGAACGCTTTCCGGCAATAAAAGTCATAAAGTACTGATACAGGTTACGACATGAATAAATGAACCTTGAAAACTTCGCATGGTTCCATTTATATGAAATGTCTAGAATCGGAAAGTCTATAGAGACAGAAAGCAGATTAGTGGTTGCCTAGGGCGAGGGGTGGGGGGTAGGGGATGGGGAGTAACTTTTTCTTTTTGGGGTGATGGAAGTGTTCTAAAAGTAGACCATGGTAATGGCTGTGCGACACTGTAAATATACTCAAGCCGTTGACCTGTATGCTTTAAATGAGTGAATCTTATGGTATGTAAATTTTATCTCTGTAAAACGATTTTTTAATGCAGGAAAATACAACTTTTAATCACTAATTTGTGAGGATGTGACACTTAGAGGTGATACAGCCATCTTGCAACGATGAGTGAACAAGGGCGAAAAGCCAAACTCCTAAAATGCCTTAGCAGAAAAACAAAGCAACTGGCCCTCAGAAATATGGCTTAGCAGCTGAATTAACCAACCCTGGAACTGCCCTTTGGGACTTTCTGTAATGTGGAAGGGAAGTGTCTGATCTTTCTTTGTTGTGTCTCCTATTACCTGCCTGAAACCAAGACACTCGTCTAAAAGAGAGGGAGGATGCTAAACAAAAGCACTCCGTTGGTTTCTTACATCAAATCTCCTCGATGTATACATAGCAGAATAACTTAATAAATAAAAGAAAAATTTTATTACAATTCAAATTTGGGCTTCTGGTAGACAAAATGGAATATTTCCTGAAAATAAAGTTCTGTCTAAGAATACACAAAAGTGGATGGAACTTTTTGCTCTCACAGAGAGCTTTTCACAAAAATATTCTAAGAGGCATTTTCTACATCGTTATTTTTAATACCATGAAAAATGTAAACCAGTTATCAGTGAGCAGAAAATGTATCATCAGCTGCAGCAATTTCAGGAGTATAAATCTAGTCCTAAATCTCTCATGCTCACATTAGTATTTCTTAATAATAAGCAGTGGATTTTATCAGTAGTTTATTACTGAGGTGAGTAGCTTAGTAAGTT